>NC_041749.1:116142205-116516985 GCF_004115215.2 Ornithorhynchus anatinus | reverse complement strand
GATCTTGATGCACATCGGTCCTGGTTCTTCCCCAGTCGGGTGCCTCTCGCCCTAGGTGGTCTGTCTGAGGAAGCTCTGAAAATCAAGACTTCTGACAATAAAACCAACAAGAAGCCCAAGAGCAGGATTGATGTACTGGCCACGCCGAAAGCCAACCAGCAGATCCATACAAACAGGTGAGTCTGGGTGGCTGGATCAGCCCAGTGGGGGCCTGGGCTGTAGGTTCCCCGACACAGTTTCAGTTTCCCCAGCTGGAAAGTGAATCTTCATTCATTCAGTCGTATTTATTGAGCACTTACTATATGCAGAGCACTGTACTAAGCACTTGGAATGTACAATTCGGCAACAGATAGAGACAATCCCTGCCCAACAATGGGCTCACTGTCTAAAAGGGGGAGACAGGCAACAAAACAAAACAAGTAGTCAGGCATCAATACCATCAAGATGAATAGAATCATAGATATATACACATCATTAATAAAATAGAGTAATAAATAATACATACAAATATGCACAAGTGCTGTGGGGAGGGGAAGGGGAAAGAGCAGAGGGAGGGAGTAGGAGGAATGGGGAGGGCAGGAGGGCAGAGGGAAAGGGAGGGCTCGGTCTGGGAAGGCTTCCAGGAGGAGGTGAGCTCTCAGTAGGGCTTTGACGAAGAGAAGAGAGTCAGTTTGGCGGATGTGAGGAGGGAGGGCATTCCAGGTCAGTGGCAGGACATGGGCCAGGGGTCGACGGCGGGATAGGCGTGAACGGGGGACAGTAAGGAGGTGAGCGGCAGAGGAGCGGAGTGTACGGGGTGGGTTGTAGAAGGAGAGAAGGGAGATGAGGTGGGAGGGGGCAAGGTGATGGCGAGCTTTGAAGCCAAGAGTGAGGAGTTTTTTTCATGCGAGGGTTGATAGGCAACTACTGGAGGTTTTTGAGGAGGGGAATGATATGCCCAGAGCATTTCTGTAGAAAGATGATCCGGGCAGGGGACTGAAGAATAGACTGGAGCGGGGAGAGACAGGAGGATGGGAGATCAGAGAGGAGGCTGATGCGATAATCCTGTCAGAATAATATGAGCGCTTGTACCAGCAAGGTAGCAGTTTGGATGGAGAGGAAAGGGCGGATCTTGGTGATGCCGTGAAGGTGAGACCGGCAGGTTTTGGTGACGGACTGGATGTGTGGGATGAATGAGAGGGCAGAGTCAAGGATGACACCTATCTGCAACTATTGATCAGCCTGTCCGGGGAATGGGGCCAGCCCTTCCTCCTTCTAATTGTCCCCCACCAGCCCGCCCCTTCTCAGGGCTTCTCAGGGGGAGGGTTCCTCCAAGACTCTTTTGGGGGGCTTTTGGCTCCCCATATCTTCCCTGAAACCATCAGTCGGTGTCTTCCAGCTCCTCGGGTCACTGGCCAGATAAGAAACAACCAGACAACTCTCACAAAATGAAAATGCCAAGTAAGCCACCCCAGCGATTCCTCAGTCCATCAGACCTCCTGGCCGCTGGAGGGAAATCTGACCCACTGGCAAAAACATGGCCAGGCCAGAGTGTGTGGGTACTCCCCTATCAGAGCCCAGTAGGAGTATTTAGTAACAGTATTTATTAGGTGCTGATTGTGTGCCGAGCACTGTACTGAGAGTTGGGAGAGAAACCACAGGAGCCCGGCTTTGTTCTGTTGCCATAGCAACAACTGGCTGGGGAGGGGAGTTGGGGGGGAACGGGGCCGCTGAATCTGAGCCAAGTAGCCCAGCTTGCAGCCATGCAGAGAATGTGACAAGGGGGATGCTTGCCATGGATGCGGATGGCAGAAGGGGTGCAAATCTCCTCTCCCACCAGCACCTCCCTTTTCTTCCATCCCTTTCCCTTCCCCTCCCCCCTTTCCATTTGCTGCCACTGGAAAATGGCAAGTGATGGAGAGGGTGGGGCTCAGGGCCAGATTCTTGGGGTTGCCAACCTGACTAGCTCAGGAGGAGGGGAGGGACAGGTTTCTAAGACCATTTTCTGTTCTAGTCATAAGTCTCAGACTCGAACAACTTGCTAAACCCAAACCGATCTACCTGTTTTACAACGAAAACAGGTAAGGAGACACTTAACTGGAGGGTGGCAGGGCTTTTATTCACCAGAATGCCTGCCGATCCGATCCTTTGCCAGAAGTCGGGCAAGTCAGGGAAGGAAGCCAGGGGTAAATATCTCATCGGGATTATCCCACAGAGTGGATGTATGGGTTCCAAAGAATGAAGTTGGACCAACTATTATGAGTGTGTATGCGTGCGTGGTTGAGTCTGACTGGAACCCTTGAGGGCAAGAACCAACCTGTTTCTTCCTCCGCTCCACCCAGCAGTGTCCAGCATAGGCTCTGCTCACAGCAGGTCCTCAGGACAAGCTGAGGATCGACTGAACCACTGAGAAGCAGCGTGGCTTAGTGGAAAGAGCAAGGGCTTGGGAGGCAGAGGTCGTGGGTTCTAATCTAGTCTTGTCAACTGTGTGACTTTGGGCAAGTCACTTAACTTCTCTGTGCCTCAGTTACCTCATCTGTAAAATGGAGGTGAAGACTGTGAGCCCCACATGACACAACCTGATTACCTTGTATCTACCTTAGTGCTTAGCACAGTGCCTGGCACAGAGTAAGCGCTTAACAAATGCCAACATTATTATGTCAGAGCAGCCCCGGCCTTGAGGGTTGGACCTGCGAGTGGGGAGGGCACAGGTTCGTCCTGTGTAGGCCTCGTCTCTCTGGCTCTGTCCTCCTGGACTACCTCTTGCTGGGGCAGAGTGTTTTTTGGAGGGAAGTGTTGTAGGTGATTAGTTCTGTGTCCCTGCAGACCATCACCCATCTGGAATGTATCACGGGCTGCTATGCTGGCAGAGGCCTCACCACGTTTGAAGACACTGTCAGCCCCGAAGACCTCGAGTAACATCTGGCTGACAGGACTTTCCAATTCCACCCCAGTAGGAGCCTTTGTCTTCCTGGGTTTGCTCTCCCCTCCTCGTCCTCCCCGCCCCCCTCGCCCAGCTCCGGGGGTGATCTGAAAACAGCAGACCCCAGACTGGGAATGAGGACGTCTGGCTCTGCCACGACATTGCCTCTGACTGTCCTTCTCCCTCTCTGGGCTTCAATTTCTAAGTCTGTAATATGGAGAGATTGGCCTCCACAGAGGCTAAAGGGCATCTCCAAGCCCAACTCCATCCCAAGTTGTCTAGGTGGCAACCGCTCCAGTAGCTGCGGCAGGAGCCTCTTGAGAGGTCACCCTGTCCATCCCCCCTGCTTCCAAAAGGGACCCTACCGGAGCCATCTCAGACAGATGAGAAACTCTCCCTGAGGGGGCAGGACGGGTGGCTGAGCTGGGCGACCAAGCCATCTCCCTCCCCGCCCCTTAGAAGGAGGAGTGGGGGGATGGGGGGGAGTTGGTGAGAGGGGGAGGAGTGTGGGGGGGGGGGCGTCTCGCACCTCTCTCTCCTGCTTCCAGGTGTCTAAGGCGGCACTGACTGCCCAACCCAAACCTCGCACCATAGAGCTGGCGGTCCCTAAGAACCAGGCATCCCACTCGACTAAGAAGCTGACCAAGATTAAGTTTCCTTCATCAGACTTGAAACGGCTGCAGTCGCTAGCTGGTACAAGTCCTCTCCTTGCTGCTGACTGTCTCCCTCCCCTCCACCAAAGCCTTAGGAAGCCCCAGGAACCCCCCTTGCCCTTTGGGGCTGGAGTCAAGAGACCGGGGTTCTGATAATAGTGGTATCTGTTCAGTGCTTATTATGTGTCAAGCACTGAGCGGGGGTGGATCTAAAATCATCGGGTCAGACACAGTCCTTGTCCCATAGGAGGCTCCCCATCTAAGGGGGAGGGAGAACAGCGATTTCAACTCCATTTTAGAGATGAGGAAATTGAGGGCCAGAGAAGTGAAGTGACTTGCCCTGGGTCACACAGCAGACTAGTGGCAGAGCTGAGATCAGAACCCTGGTTTCCTGGTTCCCGGGCCTGTTCTCTTTCCATTAAGACATGGGTTCTAATCCCGGATTCACCACTTGCCTCCTGTGTGACCTCGGTCCAGTCTCTTCACTTGTCTGGGCCTCAGTTTCCTCATCTGTAAAATGGGAACCCCTGTTCTCCCTCCCCCTTAGACTGTGAGCCCCATGTGAGAGAGGGATTGTGTCTGATCCAATGATCTAGTGTCTAGCCCAGCGCTCAGTACAGTGCCTGGCACATGATACGTGCTTAACAAATACCATTAAAAATAAACGGTGAGCATGTTGACGATCGGCAGACTAGCCCACAGATGAACAACGCCTGGGTCCAGGGACCTCCATTCTCCCCCTAGTCTGGAAGGGAAGCTCCCTGTGGGCAGGGATCGCTGCCTATAGACTGCATTGCACTGGACTCTTCCAAGCGCTTAGTACAGTGCTCTGGACCCAGTGCTCAATCCATACCATGGATGGATTGATTGATTGATTGGGAGGGGGCCAGAGCACAGGCAGGAAACCTCACCAACTTATCATTATTTCTTCCAGAACCGAAACCAGAGCCTCGGTCATATCTACCTAACAGACCTGCCCAGTGGCCCGTGGGGGAAAGCACCAAGAATGCCGTGGCATCACAGCGTATCATCCAGCTAGCCAAGCCGAAGGAGCGGAAGGGGGTCCGTGGGAAGTACAACCCCTACTTAATCTCCCAAGCCACTCTGATGGCCGAGGCATCTCCTCGCACTTTAGAACTTTCTACCCCCCGCACTGTGAAGCCGAAAAGACTCTGAGATCTCTTCGGCTTTCCTTCCTTCTTTTTCTTTCTCTTGCTCGGTCCTTCCCTTTCTTTCCCTTTCCTTGGTAAAAGGTCTCCTCTTCACTCATCCTCTTGTGGTCCGTTGTGAATTGTGGGGGCCGAAGGGGGAGCTGGAAGGCGCCGTGGAGGAATGGGGGATTCTGGGAGATTGCCAGTCGGCGGATGATTTCCCCAAGACACGGAATCTCTGAGCTCTCTCTCCTAGAGTGGCTATCGATCCAGTTTTCAGCTTGTCTGTCCTCTGGCCAGTGCTGATATGGAGATCTGGAAGAGGCGCTCGATTGCTCTGCAGCAAGGGAAAGGGCTGGGTGGTGTCCACCCAGTGGCAAGGTCAGCGGCTGGGAAAAGCAGTTTAACCATCCATGGGGCTCCCTTCTAGATGATGCGGGAATTCCCGTTTGGAGGCAGGGGGCTGGACCAGGTGACCTTTGGAGGTCTCCCTAAGTTCTAATCCTCTTTTGAAATTGAGATGCAGCATGGCCTAGTGGACAGAGCATGGGCCCGGGAGTCAGGAGGCTCTGTGCTCTAATGCCGACTCTGCCACTTATCTGCTGTGTGACCTTGGGGAAGTCACTTTGCTTCTCTGCGTCTTAGTTACCCCATCTGTATAATGGGGAGTAAGACTTTGAGCTCCATGTGAGACAGGGACTATGTCCAACCTGATCACCTTGTATCTACCCAGTGCTTAGTACGGTGCCTGGCACTTAGTAAGTGCTTAACAAATAGAATTTAAAAAAAAATTGACCTTGATCCTGCTGCAAATCAGAGGGTGGGGCTTAAACCAAGACAAGGCTACTCCTTTCTTGTTGCTTTGCACTTGGCCTTCAGTCTTTCAGTAGTATTTACTGAGCATCTATTGGGTACTAAACTGTGGACTAAGTGCCTGGGTGACTCCTACAGCAGCCCCTGGCCTCAAAGAACTTACGATCTCATGGGGCATTATTTACTGTAAGTGGGAGAAAGAGGAAGAGAAGGAGGAGGATGAATAAGCATACAACAGAGCTAAGAAGAGTGAAGAAAGGTAAATTCGGGAATAAATAAGTAAATAGCAAGTCCTTAATAAATACCAAAATTATGTAGTAGAGGTAGTCAATCATATTTATGGAGTTTTTACTGAGTGCGGAGCACTGTACTAAGTGCCCGGGAGAATACAATATAACAATAATCAGACACGTTCTAGCTTACAGTCTAGAGGGGGAGACAGACAAATTCAAATAAATAAATTACAGATAGGTACATAAATCCTGTGGGGCTGAGATGGGGGAATGAATAAAGGGAGCAAGTCAGAGTGACGCAGAAGGGAGTGGGAGAAGAGGAAAGGAGGGCTTAGTCAGGGAAGGCAATTGGAGGAGATGTGCCTTCATTAAGGTTTTGAAGAGGGGGAGAGTAATTGTCTGTCAGATATGAGGGGGGAGGGCGTTCGAGGCCAGAGAGGGGATGTGGGCGAGAGGTTGGTGGAGAGATAGGTGAGATCGAGACACGGTGAGAAGGTTAGCATTAGAGGAGTGAAATGTGCAGGCTGGGTTGTAGTAGGAGCGTAGCGAGGTGAGGTAGGAGGAGATGTGATTTTAGGAGGACTTTGAAGGTGGGGAGAGTAGTGGTCTGGCATCTATGGGCGGGGAAGGAGTTCCAGGTCAGAGGGAGGACGGAGCAAAGGGTCGGCAGTGAGCTAGATGAGATCGAGGTGAAGCTGTCTAGAAAGGGTTACTAGAGGGAAAATTAGGTTGGAGTAGGAAAAAGGTAGGGATGTAGGTGGTCATGGTTCCTCCCAATAGCCTGTGGCTTTGGAGACAGAATTCTGGGCTGGATGAACCATTGGTAAATTAATAGTATTTACTGAGCACCTATTGGAAGAGTACAATAGGATTAGTGGACATGAACTCTGCCCTCAAGGATCTTCCAATTCCGTGAAGGAGAGAGAGACACTTAAATTACAGATTCATTCATTCAATCGGATTTACTGAGTGTTTACTGTGTGCAGAACACTGTACTAAGCACTTGAAAAGTACAATACAGCACTAAAGAGAGGCAATTCCTGCTCGCGACCGGCTTACAGTCTGCGGTGGGGGTGGGGGGCAGACATCAAAACTAGTAAACAGGCATCAATATAAATGAAAAAAATTATAGATGTATGCATATATCCATAAGTGCTGTGGGGTGGGGGGAGGGAGGATAGAACAAAGGGAGCGAGTTGAGGTGATGCAGGAAGGGAGGGGGAGCTGAGGAAAAGGGGGCTTAGTGTGGGAAGGCCTCTTGGAGGAGGTGCGCCTTCAGTAGGGCTTTGAAGGGGGGCAAGAGTGATTGGAGGATTTGAGGAGGGGGAGGCGTTTCAGGCCAGAGGTAGGACGTGGGCCAGGGGTTTGCAGCGAGACAGGTGAGATCGAGGCCACAGTGAGAAGGTTAGCACCAAAGGAGCAGAGAGTGCAGGCTGGGATGTAGAAGGAGAGAAGGGAGGTGAGGTAAGAAGTGGCAAGTGATGGAGAGCTTTAAAGTCAATAGTGAGGAGTTTTTGTTTGATATGGAGGTTGATAGGCTACCACTGGAGATTTTTGAGAAGGAGGGCGACATGCCCTGAGCGTTTCTGTAGAAAGATAATCCGGGCAGCAGAGTGAAGTATGGACTGAAGTGGGGTGAGGCAGGAGGTTGGGAGGTCAGAAAGGGGGCTGATGCAGTAATCCAATTGGGATAGGATAAAGTCTGGTCCCATCAGTGTGGTGGTGATGATGATGGTGATGATGATAACAGTGGTATTGGTAAAGTGCTTACTATGTGCCAAGCGCTGTGGTAAGTGCTGGGGAAGATACAATGCATTCAGGTCAGATCCAGCCCCTGTCCTACATGGAGCTCACATTGTTCATGGTCTTCATTCATTCAGTTGTATTCGTGCCTCAGTTACCTCATCTGTAAAATGGGGATTAAAACTGTGAGCCCCACGTGGGACAACCTGATGATGCTATATCTACCCCAGTGCTTAGAACAGTGCTTGGCGCATAGTAAACACTTAATAAATACCATCATCATCATCATCTTTATTAAGCGCTTACTGTGTGTAGAGAGCACTGTACTAAGCACCTGGGAGAGTACAATAAACAATAAACAGACATGTTCCCTGCCCACAGTGAGCTTAGAGTCTAGAGAGAGGCAGGGAAGGCTGATGGTCTTCCTGATGGGGAAACCAAGGCAGAGGATCGTCATCTTCCCCACCCCGTACAGCAGTTCCTCGGGTCTCTGGAAAAGGAACTCAAATGGTTTGAGTTTCAAAACTTTATCACACAGCAGGGAAGAACTGAGGGCTGCAAGATTCTCCTTGTGAGGGATCAATAATAACCAAATACTAATAAAGCCT
The DNA here is from genome assembly GCF_004115215.2 of Ornithorhynchus anatinus. Lineage (NCBI taxonomy): Eukaryota > Metazoa > Chordata > Mammalia > Monotremata > Ornithorhynchidae > Ornithorhynchus > Ornithorhynchus anatinus. The sequence goes on along the minus strand of NC_041749.1, from coordinate 116,508,882 downwards.
TCACAAGCTCATCTAAGTGTTAGTGACAAACCCAAACAAAACCTCAGGAGAAATTACTCAGAGCAGAGCAATTTCACTGCCTCCACTAACTGGCATGAGCTGGTTACTTGCAGAGATTCATCTTCCTCTCCTCCTCTCTCCTTCCCCTCCTTCTCACCTTCCCTCCTCCCGCATCTTTCCCCATCTTCCTCCCCCTTCCTCTTCCAACCATCCTCCATCCCCCACCCCCAGGAACAAAGACCGTGTCTAATTTCCAACTGTGTATTCTCTTTCAGCACTTGGTACAGTGCTCTGCACATGGTGAGTGCTTAATAAATACTATCTCTCCTCCTCCTGCATGCCTGTAATAATAATGTTGGTATTTGTTAAGCGCTTACTATGTGCAGAGCACTAAGCGCTGGGGTAGATACAGGGTAATCGGGTAGTCCCACATGAGGCTCACAGTTAATCCCCATTTTACAGATGAGGCACAGAGAAGTTAAATGACTTGCCCAAAGTCACACAGCCGACAAGTGGCAGAGCCGGGATTCGAACTCATGACCTCTGACTCCCAAGCCCGGGCTCTTTCTGCTGAGCCACGCTGCTTCTCTAATGCTTCTGTAATGTTCCCCAACACTTTCAAGAGAGGGGCACAGCCAAGGGGAAGGGCTAGAACTGGGTCAGACTGGAAGGGCCTGCAAGGGAAAGCATACCAGGGAAAGGGAATAGCTCTGGCTGGTGTTCTCTGTTCTCTGATAATGTCCAGGACATTTACTGTCACCATCCTATGCCTGGATTGATTTGAACCCCCAAGAGGCCCCGGGGAAAATTGAGGGGTTGGAGTATGGGGGGAGGTTGAGGTGCTGGCCAGAAATCTGTAGGGTAAGCAGGCAGCCAAAAGCCTCAACTCCTCAAAGCAGTACCACAGTTTCCTAGAAGTGTGGCTCAGTGGAAAGAGCACGGGCTTGGGAGTCAGAGGGCGTGGGTTCTAATCCTGGCCCTGCCACTTGTCTGCTGTGTGACCTTGGGCAAGTCACTTAACTTCTCTGTGTCTCAATTACCTCATCTGTAAAAACAGGGATTCAAAAATGTGAGCCCCACGTGGGACAATCTGATTACCCTGTATCTACCCCAGTGCTTAGAACAGTGCTCAGCACATAGTGAGCGCTTAATACCCACATTATTATTATCACTCCTTTTATTATAAGGAGCTATTAAAGTTATATATATATAATATATAATAAACATACATGCATAAATATACATATATTATATCTAATGTTGGTCTTTGTTAAGCGCTTACTATGTGCCGAGCACTGTTCTAAGCGCTGGGGAAGATACAGGGGAATCAGGTTGTCCCACGTGGGGCTCACAGTCTTAATCCCCATTTTACAGATGAGGTAACTGAGGCACCGAGAAGTTAGGTGACTTGCCCAAAGTCACACAGCTGACAAGTGGCCGAGCCGGGATTTGAACCCATGACCTCTGACTCCAAAGCCCTTGCTCTTACCACTGAGCCACGCTGCTTCTCATGTATGTAAGCAGCATGGCCTAGCGGATAGAGCATGGGCCTGGGAGTCAGAAGGACTTGGGTTCTAATCTCCGCTTGGCCACTTGTCTGCCACGTGACCTTGGGAAGTCACTTGACTTTTCTGTGTTTCAGTTACCTCAACTGTAAAATTGGGATTAGGACTGTGAGCTCCACATGGGACAGGGACTGTGTCCAACCCAGTTACCTTGTATCTACTCCGGGGCTTAGTGCAGTGCCTGGCACATAGGTAAGCACTTAACAAATACCACGGTTATTATATATAAAGCCCTGCTGGGGGTCCAGGCAATCGGGAGACCTGGGTTCTAATCCTCTTCAGCCCTTAGTACCGAAGGTTTATGACTGAAGAATCTCCCATAGGCTCCAAGAGGTGGACGGGCCCAGGGGGGATCCGGAGAAACAGCTGCCTGATGTGGGCAGTGAAGACCATAAGGGTAATCAATCAATCAGTCAGTGGAATTTCTTGAGTGCTGGGTCTGTGCAGAACACTACAGAAGAATAAGTATAGAGAATCCTTGCCCACATGGAGTGTACAGAGTAGAAGGGGAGTCAGACACTAAAATAAATTGAATGTAGAGAGCAACTGAGTATAAGGATGCATACCTAAGTGCTGTGGAGATGGGGTGAATATCAAGGTGTTTAAGGGGTACACAGACAAGTGCATAGATGATGCAGAAAGGAGGGAGCATAGCATGGCGAGGTGAGAGGTTGGTCAGGGAAGGCTTCCTGGAGGAGATATGATTTTAGTAGGGCTTTGAAGGAAGGGAGAGGAATGGTCCATCAGATATGAAGGGGGAAGGAGTTCCAGGCCAGAGGCAGGACATGGGCAAGAGGTTGGTGGCTAGAGAGATGAGATAGAGATGCAGTGAATAGGTTGGCGTTAGAGACTTCATCCAAATCGATTGGTCTGTACCTACCCAAGCACTTAGAAAAGTGCCTGACACATAGTAAGCGCTTAAGAAATGCCATAAAGGAAAGGAAAAGAAGGAGTGAAGAGTGTGGGCAGGGATGGAGTGGGAGAGGAACAAGGACAGATGAGTGGGAGGGGGAACTGATTTAGTCATGGCTTCTTGGCACAGCACTGGCAATACACCGCACCAGGGAGCTGGCTGATCCAAGAGTGCTTGACAGCACATGGAAATGAGCCTCCCTGGAGCCAAATATGTCTCAGGGCAGAAAAACTGCCATGTCCCCTTCGGCTGCTTTATGAAGTCTCCGACTGGCACCATTCCTGGGAGGAAGACAGAACTCTCAGCTACAAACATCCCCCCGCCCCCCCCCCCCCACCTCGTGGCCTCAGCCTCAAACAAGCCACATCTGTCCCCGGGCTGCCACAGACCTTTGCTGGCAGCTGTGAGCCCAGGGCTAGTAGTAAAGACGGTTGATTTGATTTGTTTTTAGCAAGGACTTGAGGATGAGTCAGAGGCTGATGGTCTGGATGACCCTGATTTCACTTTTCTAGGGCCTTTTGGGGATTTCCTTGCTGGTGAACTTTTCTTGGGAGTTCTCTGAGAAATGCGGCGGGGAGGAGTTCAAAATGAATTGCTACAATGAATTGGGGGATTATCTGTGGACTCCAATTTTACATGATATTCCTGCCTCCCATGAGCACAGACTGCAATGGGTTGGGTCACCTGGGGCGAGATGATTTAGGAAGTAAATGTTCTGGCTGCTTTAATAGTGGGGGGGGGGAAAGGATCCCAACTCATAAAGAAGCAGCTTGCTTGGTTGTTTGTTTGTTTTATAGTACTTGTTAAGTGCTCACTACACGTTATACACTGTTCTAAGCGCTGGGGTAGGTGCAAGTCTAAAAGGTTGGAAAGATTTGCTGTCCTTCATGGGGCTCACAATCTTAAGTGGGAGGGAGAACAGGCCTAGTGGAAAAAGCCCAGACCTGGGAGTCAGAGGACCTGTCTTCTAATCCTGGCTCTGCTAATTGTCTTCTGTGTGACCTTGGATAAGATACTTTACTTTTCTGTGCCTCAGTTCCCTACTCTGAAAAATGAGGATTCAGTACCTGTTCTCCCTTTTAGTTAAGTCCCCATGTGGGACCTAAATATGTGATGTGCTTGGAACACAGTTAGCGCTTAACAAATACAATAATAATCATCACAAAATGATAATAGTTATGATAGTCACGACTACCTCTTTCTGGTTCCTTTGTATTCAGCCTTCAATCAATCAGTAGTATTTATTGAGCATCTACTGGGTACTGAGCTGTGGATTAAGTGCCTGGGTGAGGACAATAGTGGTTAAAGACAGTCCTTGGCCTCAAAGAGCTTACACTCTCATGGCAGACTAATTATTTCCTGTTAGTGGGAGAAATTATTATTATTGTTATTATAGACTAATAGAGTTGGAAGGGACCAGATTCTCTCCGGCCTCCAGGCGGTTGGATAGCTAAACTGTGCCACAGCTAAAAAGGAGGCAGAAGACTATCGATCAATCAGTAGTATTTATTGGGCACTTACTGTGTGCAGAGCACTGTACTAAGTGCTTGGGAGAGTACGATGCCCAGAGTTAGCAGGTATGTTCCCTGCCCACAAGGAGCTTACACTCTGGAGGGGGAGACAAACATTAATATAAATAAGTCGTTTCTAATACATAATTTAAAGATGTGTATATAAGGGCTGTGGGGTTGAGGGTGGAGCAAATATCAAATGGTCAAAGGTCACAGATCCAAGTGCACAGATGACACAGAAGGGAGAGGGAGCTGGGGGTAAGAGGGCTTAGTCGGGGAAGGCCTCTGGGGAAGACTAAAATAATAATAATAATAATGTTGGTATTTGTTAAACGCTTACTATGTGCGGAGCACTGTTCTAAGAGCTGGGGTAGATACAGGGTAATCAGGCTGTCCCACGTGAGGCTACAGTCTTCATCCCCATTTTGCAGATGAGGTAACTAAGGCACAGAGAAGTTAAGTGACTTGCTCACAGTCAAGCCGCTGACAAGTGTCAGGGTCGGGATTCAAACCCATGACCTCTGATTCCCAAGCCCGGGCTCTTCCCACTGAGCCACGCTGCTTCTCTAGAAACCCACTGATATATCCCGCCACTGAAAGTGTCCATGCTGACTGTGAAATGTTCCTGGATACTCACCCAGTGGAGGAGTTTGGATACTAGAATATCTTGGGTAACACTCCGTGATATTTTGGAACACTCACAGAAAGTCAGCAATATCTGAAGGCCAGCAGAAACTGAGCAAGTCAGTCCCAGGGAAAGGAAGGATAAGAAGAGCTATGACGAATAGCTGGTGTATAAAGTACCTCGAACACTCATAGAAAAGAATGGTCCTAAAGGGTGCGTACGGCCTGAGATCTTTGGACCTATTCCATTGTCTCAAGTCCCGGGCGTGATGGTTTCCCGGCACCTTTGATCAACATCTCGCCCTTAGCCTGGCCACCTAGGATTGTGAGACACTACATATGTGTGTGTGTTGGGGAGGGGGGCATGTGTGTATGCAACTGTGAGGAGGTATGTACCTGTGTGATGCATTAGGAAAGTATATGTTAGCAGATAAAGAGTCAGTCAATAAAATTGTGTTTTGCTAGTGGAAACACTTTTTATGGTATTCGCTAAGTGCTTACTATGTGCTTACTTACGTTTAGACTGTGAGCCTGTCATTGGGCAGGGAATGTCTCTATCTGTTGCCGACTTGTACATTCCAAGCGCTTAGCACAGAGCTCTGCACATAGTAAGTGCTCAATAAATGCTATTGAATGAATGTGTCAATCACTGCTCTAACCACTGGGGTAGGAACAAGTTAATGAGGTTGGACACAATCCCTCTCCCACATGGGGCTCACGGTAGCCTCATTTTAAAATGGATGAAACTGAGGTACAGAGCAGTTATTATTAATAATAATAATTGTGGTATTTTGTTAAGTGCTTACTATGTGCCAGGCACTGTACTAAGTGCTGGGATGGATTAGGCAAATCGGGTTGAACACAGTCCCTAACCCACATGGGGCGCATAGTCTTAATCCCCATTTTACAGATAACTGAGGCACAGAGAAGCAAAGTGACTTGCCCAAGGTGACACAGCAGACAAGTGGCAGAGCCGGAATTAGAACCCAGGTTCTTCTGACTCCCAGGCCTGTGCTCTATCCTCTAGGCCATGTTGCTTCTCTAGGCCAGTTTAAGAGATTCTGAGTAAATCTCTGAGTGCTCTATAAACCACATGCCCATACTGAGAGTCTGTGACGCTGTGGATCCCAGTTTAAAGCAGAGCTGGAGAGCACACCCTGAAAAGATTCCTGCCTCTTTTAGGGGGCTCAAACTTCAAGCCACAGGATTGTGGCAGCCTCTGAAATCTCAGGTTACACTGGCATATAAGTATTATGGTCAAAGTATTCCGGTTTGCCCCTCTAGACTGTAAGCTCGTTTTGGGCAGGGAACGTGTCTGATATATTGCTGTGTTCTATTCTCCCAAGCTCTTAGTACAGTGCTCTGCACACGGTAAGTGCTCAGTAAATATGATTGATTGAAACTGGGGAAGGCCGGAGACCCCAGGGTTGCACTTGGACCTGTACACTTTGGGCACCTGGTATTCACCCCACCCTCAGCCTCACAGCACCTATGTGCATATCCGTAATTTATTTATTTCTATTCATTTCCGTCTCCCCCTCTAAACCGTAAGTTCTCTGTGGGTGGGGAACGTGTCTACCAATTCCTGTTGTATTGTATTCTCCCAAGTGCTTAATACAGTGTTCTGCACAGGGTATGCATTCAATAAACGACATTCATTAGCTACCTGTGCCACACTAATGGTCTAAGGTGGGGAGAATTCTGTCTACTTCTTGGGAGAATAATAATAATAATGATGGTATTTGTTAAGCCTTTACTATGTGCCAAGCACTGTTCTAAGCACTGGGATAGATACAAGGTAATCAATTTTGTCCCATGTGGGGCTCACGGTCTTAATCCCCATTTTACAGATGAGGGAACTGAGGCACAGAGAAGTTAAGTGACTTGCCCAAAGTCACACAGCTGATATGTGGCAGAGTCAGCATTTGAACCCATGACCTCTGACTCCCAAGCCCGTGCTCTTTCCACTAAGCCACGCTGCTTGGCCTAATGGAAAGACCACAGGACTGGGAATCAGGAGACTGGGGTTCTAATCCTGGCTCTGCCACTTGCCTGTGTGGAATCTTGGGTAAGTCACTTCACCTCCCTGTGCCTCAGTTCCCTCATCTGTAATTGCACTGTATTTAGCACAATGCTTGGCACATAGTAAACCTTAGCCCAGTGCAGGTGAATCCCAGCTACTGTAAGACACCACCTACAGCAGCCCCCCGGGGCCTGAAAAACCATCTTTACTTGCTCGAAGAAGCTCTCCAGGGATCGAAGCACTTGTACCGTTATGTTCTTCCTCGGGTCCAGCTGAAATTTCCTGTTTTTTCCCCTTTTTAAAATGGTATTTGTTAAGCGCTTACTGTGCACCAGGCACTGTACTAGGTGCTGGGGTAGATACAAGCTAATCAGGTTGGACACAGTCCCTGTCCCACGTGGGGCTTACAGTCTTAATCCCCATTTTACAGATGAGGAAACGGAGGCACAGAGAAGTGTAAGTGACTTACTCAAGGTCACACAGCAGACAAGTGGAGGAGCTGGGATTTCAACCCAGGTCCTTCTGACTCCCAGGCCCATGCTTCTCCTCTTAGTTGGCCCCTTGAAGTATGCTCCCCATAATCAATCAATCAGTGGTATTTATTGAGCAGTTACTGTGTGAAGAGCACCTTCTTAAGCACTTGGGTAAAAACGGAGGTAGAAGACACGATGCAGAGTGGTCTAGTAAGAAGTAGTGTGGCCTAGTGGAAAGAGCACGGGTTTGGGAGCCAGAGGACCTGGGTTCTAATCCTAGCTTTGCCACTTACCTGCTATGGGACCTTGGGCAAGCCACTTTACTACTCTGTGCCTGTTTCCTCAACCATAAGTGAGCATTAAATAACTGTTCTCCCTCATCAGATTGTGCGGCCCATGTGGAATAGGGACTGTCCAACCTGATTATCTTGCAGGGAAGCAGCATGGCATAGTCGCTATTCATTCATTCGGTCGTATTTATTAAGCGCTTACTGTGTGCAGAGCACTGTACTAAGCAACTAGAGCACGGTCCTGGGAGTCAGAGGCCCCCGTTTCTAACGCTGGCTCAGTCACTTATCTGCTGTGCGACCTTGGGCAAGTCACTTCACTTCTCTGTGCCTCAATGACCTCATCTGTAAAATGGGGATTGAGACCGTGAGCCCCCACGTGGGACAGGTACCATGTCCATCCTGATTTGCTTGTAATCACCGCAGCACTTAGTATAGTGCCTGGCACATAGAAAGCACTTAACAAATGCCATGTTTATTACTATTATTATTATCTCGTATCTACTCCAGCACTTAGAACAGTGCTTGACACATAGTAAGCACTTAACAGATATGAGAATGATAGTAATAATAATGGTAATAATAATAATAATGCCTGTCCTCAAGGAGCTCTCCTATTAGATTAATGGGGGAGACAGACACAAAGTAATATACAAATTAGAGGATGAAGAGAATGGAAAATGGAGAGATGAATAAATAGGTACTTAAATAATAGAATACATAAATTGATATGTACAGAATTGCTACGGGTGACTGAAACCAAAAATGCTGAGGTAGGAGTTGGGAAGATATGACTCAGATTAAATATTAATCGGGGAAGGCCTCCTGGAAGAGGGTATGATTTCAGAAGTGCTTTGAAGATGGGGAGAACTGTGTCCTGGTAGATTTGAAGGGAGAGGAAGTTCCAGGCAGAAGGGAAGGTGTGAGCAAGAGATTGGAAGAGGAAAAGTGGAGAATGAGATACAGTGAGACGTTCAGCTTGGGGAGAATGAATAGTGTGTGATGGGGTTGTACTGGAAGAAGAGAGCTGATAAGTAAGAGTGAGGGAGCCGAAGGAGTGGCTTAAAACCAAAGGTCAGGGGTTTCTGCTTCGTGTGGAGAGGGATGAAGGTTTTGGAGGAGTGTAGAGGGGTGTGCAGATTGACGATTTAGAAAAATGATTCGAGCAGCAGAATCAAGTGGGGAGAGCCAGGAGGCAGGGAGCCCAGTGGGGAGGCTGATGCAAGTAGTCAGGTCGAGATATGACAAGCGAATGGGGGTAGAAGCAGATAATCAGAGTGGACAGTCTGACTGAGTGGAGTTAAACCCCTTCATAAAACTCTCCATATATGGAAGATAGCTATTAAGTTCCCCCCCCACCATCTCTTCTCCTAGCTAAACAACTCCAATTCCTTTGCCCTTGTGTCATAGGATCCATTTCCATTTTTAAGATCATGGGAGGCAGCATGGCCTTATGGAAGTCTGGAGACCCAGATTCTGCTCTGACCCCAGTCTCCCGTGGGACCCTGTGTGAGTCATTCAACTTTTCTGTGCCTCTGTTTCCTCATCACCTTTGCACTTGGATTTGCACCCTTTACTCACCCCTGATTCAGTCCCACAGCACTTTATGTACATATCCATAATTTATGTATTTATAATAATGTCGGTCTCCCCCTCTAGGCCATGAACTTGTTGTGGGCAGGGAATGTGTCTAACCAACTCTGTTATATTGCACTCTCCCAAGTGCTAATTACAGTGCTCTGCAGGCAGTAAGTACTTAATAAATAAGATTGATTGATTGGGGATAAGACAGATCATGTGTGGGCTGGGACCAAGTCCAATCCCTTTCCCAATTCGACTACTGAATCGGACTCCTCGCAGACCTCCCTTCCTCCAGCGTCTCCCCTCTCCAGTCCATGCTTCACTCTGTTACCCCGATCATTGTGCTAAAATATTGTTCCGTGCATATCTCTCCACTCCCCAAAAAGCTCCAGTGATTGCCCATCCATCTCCGCATCAAGCAGAAACTTCTGACTATTGGCTTTAAGAGAAGCAGGAGGCCTAGAGGATGAATCATGGACCTGGTAGATGATGTAGATGTAGATGGTCAGAGGATGTGGGTTCTAATCACAGCTCTGCCCCTTTGGCACTGTGTGATCTTGGGGAACTCACTTAACTTCTCTGTGCCTCAGTTTCCTCACCTGAAAAATAGGGGTTATATAATTAAATTATATAATTATAATTATTACTATTATTCTCGCTAAGCATTTACCACGTGCCAAGCACTTACCACGTGCCAAGTACTGTGGTAGATACAAGTTAATCAGGTTGGACATAGTCCCTGTCCCGCATGGGGCTCACAGTCTAAGTAGGAGGGAGTAGGGTTTAACCCCCATTTTACAGATGAGGTCATTGAGGTACAGAGAAGTGAAGTGACTTGTCCAAGGTCACACAGCAGACATATGGCAGAGCTGGGATTAGAACCCAGGTCCTCTGACTCCCAGGCCTGTGATCTTTCCACTAAGCTATGCTGCTTCTCTTAAATATCCGTTCTCCCGTGTCCCCCTTAGACTGTGAGCCCTGAGTAGGACAGGGACTAGGTCTGATCTGCTTATCTCATATCTACTACAGCATTTGGCACATAGTAAGTGCTTCACAGTTCTCACAATTATTATTACTTAAGGCACTCAATCAGCTCTCTCCCTCCTACTTTACCTATCTCCTACTACACCCCAGCTTGCACGTTTCCCCTTTAAGCACTTGATAGTCACCCCACCCCCGGCCCCACAGCACTTATGTACAAACGGGCAGTCTATTTTAATACCCATCTCCCCTTCTAGATTATAAGGTGCTTATGGGCAGGGAACGTGCGTGTCTACCAACTCTTGTATTGTACTCTCCCAAGCACTTAGTACTGTGGTCTGCAAACAGTAAATCTTCATTAAATGCCATTGATTGACTCACTCTTTTTCAAACTAACCTACTCACTGTGCCTTGTTCTAATCTCTCTTGCCGCGGCTCTCTTGCTCACATACCTCCGCCTGCCTAGAACTCTCTCCTTCACATCCAGCAGATCACAGCTCACTCAACTTCAAAGCCCTTCTGAAATCACATCAATCAATCGACTGTATTTATTGAGTGCTTACTGTGTGCAGGGCACTGTCCTAAGCACTTGCTAGAGTACACTGTAACAGAATTGGGAGGTTCTCTGCCCATGATGAATTTACAGTCGATAGCAGCGGGGAGACAGACGTTAATATAAATGAATAAATCACAAATATGGACATAAGTGTGGGGCTGAGTGGGGGGATCCCATCCATCTCCCTCAAAACATCTCACCCCACCTTTCCCCCCTATCCTCTCTACCCACTCCTGATGATCAGATTACTGCTCTCAACTCCACCCTCTCTACTCAACTTAATTTGTACGCTCCCCTTTCCCTCCATCATTCTCGCTCCACTAACCCACAGCCCTGGATCACTGCCACTGTCTGCCTCCTTCGCTCTTACGCTCGAGCTGCTGAACGCTGCTAGTGAAAGTCTAAGCACCAAGCCAACCTTGTTCACTTCAAATATATCTTTCCTGCCTTAACTCTGCCCTCTCCTCTGCCAGGCAAACTATTTTTCTTCCCTCATTGACGCCCTCGCCCATCACCCCCACCAACTGTTCCGAACATTTAACTCTCTCCTCAGGCCCCCTGTTCCTCCCTCTCCTCCATCCCTCATCCCCCAACGATCTGGCCACCTACTTCATCACGAAAATTAACATCATCAGGTCTGAGCTACCCAAAGTCACCTTTCCCCCTTCTCCATCCCCCCAGCTCTCAACCCTCTCCTCTACTTTCCCATCCCTCCCAGCAGTATCTTCAGAGGCGATCTCCCTCCTCGCAAGTGCCACCCCCTCCACCTGAACTTCGGACCCCATTCCTGCTCATCTTATAAAAACTATCGCCCCTTCCATCCTCCTCCCCTCCTTAACTTCCATCTTTAACCACTCACTCTCCAATGGCTTCTTCCCTTCTGCCTTCAAACATGTCCATGTCTCCTCCATCCTAAAAAAACCCTCTCTCGACCCCACTTCCCCTTCCAGTTGTTGCCCTATCTCCCTACTACCCTTCCTTTCCAAACTCCTAGAAGGAGTCGTCTACACTCGCTGCCTCAAATTCCTCAACTCCAACTCTCTCCAGGACCCCCTCCAATCTGGTTTCCGTCCCCTCCACTCCACCAAAACTGCCCTCTCAAAGGTCACCCATGACCTCCTTTTTGCCAAATCCAATGGCTCCTATTCTATCCTAATCCTCCTCGACCTCTCAGCTGCCTTTGACACTGTCGACCATCCCCTTCTCCTCTACACTTTATCTCACTTTGGCCTCACGGACTCCGTCCTCTCCTGGTTCTTCTCTCGTCTTTCTGGCCATTCATTCTCGGTCTCCTTCGCGGGCTCCTCCTCCCCCTCCCATCCACTAACTGTAGGGGTTCCTCAAGGGTCAGTTCTTGGCCCTCTTCTGTTCTCCATCTACACTCACTCCCTCGGTGAACTCATTCGCTCCCATGGCTTCAACTATCATCTCTACGCAGATGACACCCAAATCTACATCTCTTCCCCTGTTCTCTCCCCCTGCCTCCAGGCTCGTATCTCCTCCTGCCTTCAGAACATCTCCCCCGGATGTCCACCCACCACCTAAAACTCAACATTTCCAAGACTGAGCTCCTTATCTTCCCTCCCAAACCCTGTTCTCTCCCTGACTTCCTTGTCACTGTGGACGGCACTACCATCTTCCTGTCTCACAAGCCTGCAACCTTGGTGTCGTCCTTGACTCTGCTCTTTCATTCACCCCACACATCCAATCCATCACCAAAACCTGCCGGCCTCACCTTCTCAACATCGCCAAGATCTGCCCTTTCCTTTCCATCCAAACTGCTACCTTGCTGGTACAAGCTCTCATCATATCCCGACTGGATTATTGCATCAGCCTCCTCTCTGATCTCCCATCTTCCTATCTCTCCCTGCTCCAATCTATACTTTGTTCCACTGCCTGGATTATCTTTCTACAGAAACGTCCTGGGCATGTCACTCCCCTTCTCTAAAACCTCCAGTGGTTGCCTATCAAGCTTCCGTGAAACAAAAATTCCTCACTCTTGGCTTCACCTGGCCCCCTCCTACCTCACTTCCTTTCTCTCCTTCTACAGCCCACTCCGTACACTCCGCTCCTCTGCCGCTAACCTCCTCACAGTGCCTCGTTCTTGTCTCTCCTGCCGTTGACCCCGTCCCACGTCCTGTCACTGACCTGGAATGCCCTCCCTCCTCACATCTGCCAAACTAACTCTCTTTCCATCTTCAAAGCCCTACTGAGAGCTCACCTCCTCCAGGAGGCCTTCCCAGACTGAACCCTCCCTTTTCCTCCGCCCCTCCTCCCCTCCCCATTCCCCCTACTCCCTCCCTCTGCTCTACCCCCTTCCCCTCCCCACAGCACTTGTGTATATTTGTATATATTATTTATTACTCTATTTTTTAATGATGTGTATAATATCTTTGATTTATTTATCTACTGATGCCTGTCTACTTGTTTTGTTTTGCTTTCTGTCTCCTCCTTTTAGATTGTGAGCCTGTTGTTGGGCAGAGATTGTCTCTATTTGTTGCCCAATTGTACATTCCAAGCGCTTAGTTCAGTGCTCTGCACACAGTAAGCACTCAATAAATACGATTGAATGAATGAATGAATGAATGAATAAAGGAAGCAAATCAGGGTGACACAGAAGGGATGAGGATGATGATGGTAGTATTTGTTAAGCGCTTACTATGTGCCAGACACTGTACTAAGAGATAACTGAGGCACAGAGAAGTAAAGTGACTTACCCAAGGTCACACAGCAGACAAGTGGCAGAGCTGGGACTAGAACTCATCACTTCCTAACTCCCAAGCCTGTGCTCTATCCACTACACTCTGCTGCTTCTCAATGTCTGGGGGCCTGGGGTTGGGGCAGTGGGCGTGGAAATAGGGTGAAGAGATGAGAGGGTGTGAGTGAAAAGGAAATGAGGGCTTAGTCAAGGAAGACCTCTTGGAAGAGATGTGCCTTCAATAGGGATTTAAAGGTGGGGAGAGTGATTGTCAGATATGAACGAAAGGGTATTCCAGGCCAGAGGCAGGGTGTGGGTGAGAGGTCAGTGGCAGGATAGAGGAGATCGAGAGAGAGAGTAGGTTGGTGCCAGAGGAATTCCTCCAAGAAGACTTCCCTGGTTCAACTCTCATTTCTCATCTTTCCACGCTATTCCCCCTTCCCTGGAGCCCCCAGACATTCCAGCACTTCCGCATCACCTAAGCACTTGAGTACTCACCCCTCAGCCCCAGGTAGCACTTATATACAAATCTTTAAACTGTCTCTTCCCCCTATCCGTAAGTTACTTTGTCTCCCCTACCAGACTGTAAACTCTCCGAGGGCAAGGATCTTGTCTACTAACTTTATTGTACACTCTCAAACACTTACTGCAGTGCTCTGCACAGAGCAAAAACTCAATAAACCTTACGGATTGATTGACTGATAACCTTGTATCTACCTCAGCACATAGTAAACACTTAATAATTTTCCTAATATTAATAATTTTGGTTGCTCTCCTCTGGATTCTCTTCCGCTTTGTTAATACTGTTTAAAATGTGATGGCCCAAACTAGACCCAACCGGGCCACAGGTGTCTGTCCCATGCAGAATTCAGCAGAATTCTTGCTTGTGGGAAGCAGCATGGCTTAGGGGAAAGAGCACGGGCCTGCAAGGCAGAAGGTCGTGGGTTCTAATCCCAGCTCCGCCACTTGTCCGCTGTTTGGTCTTGGACAAGTCACTTCGCTTATCTGTGCCTCAGTTACTTCATCTGTAAAATGGAGATTAAGACTGTGAGCCCCACGTGGGACAGGGACTGGGTCCAACCCGATTTGCTTGTATCCACCCCAGCAGTTAGTACAGTGCCTGGCACGTCGTAAGCATTTAACAAATACCACTATTATTATCAGCAGGAGGATTTCTTCTCGACTCTGACACAGTCTATGACGCCAGGACTCTGCTGGCTCTTCTCATCATGGCACCGTTCTTCTTCATCTTTTGTTCAACTCGAATTTCCAGATCATTTTCTGCTTTCAAGGTACCGGATCTGCCTTCCCAGTCTTTTATCTGGGTTGTTTAGTTTTCATCCTGAAGTGCACACTCTCTCGTACTTGTTCCTGTTGAAAGACATGATGCTTTTGTTGGATCATTTTCCCATTTCATCTAAGTCACTTTAAAGTCTATTCCTGTTTTCCAGAGATAACTTAGTAACCCAGTCGAATGCAATGGTCTTGCTCTCGATTCCTTTGACCAGGTACGTAAATTCATAATAACATCAGACTATAAGCAATGCATTACTGGGTCCCAACCCTGGTCTAACCAGCCCACTGTTCTGTCTCCATAGCAACGGGGTGCTCAGAGGAACAATGTGATGTTTGCCCTCCTGGATGTCATTTTCATGGTTAGAGAGGGTCGAATCAACACCCTTAACTTTCCCCTCTTCACACCTAACATTGCTTCTAGTCACCTATTTGGGATTATTAGTTCATAAATTTATCCAAAACCCTCTCAAAGCTGACATCTCTGACTGCATGATTTCCAGGGGGAATGAATTCCATAGGCTTACCATGTTCTGGGTAGGAAAAATGTTTCCTTTTGCTTTTTTGGAATTTGTCACATAATAGCAATTGTGTCATACAATAATAGTAATAATAGTACCGATGAGTGAAATAATAATGATAATGATGGTATTTGTTAAGCGCTTACTATGTGCCAAGCACTGTTCTAAGCGCTGGGGTAGATACAGGGTAATCAGGTTGTCCCACTTGGGGCTCACAGTCTTAATCCCCATTTTACAGATGAGGGAACTGAGGCACAGAGAAGTTAAGTGACTTGTCCAAAGTCACACAGCTGATAAGTGGCAGAGATGGGATTAGAACCCACACCTCTGACTCCCAAGCCCGTGCTCTTTCCACTAAGCCATGCTGCTTCTGATTGTAGTATTTGCTAAGTGCTTACTATGTGCTAAGTACTTTACTAAGCACTAGGTCAGATATAAGACAATCAGGTAGGACACAGTCCTCTCCCACATGGGGTTTACCGTCTAGAGGGGGAAGGAGAACAAGTATTTCATCTTCATTTTACAGATGAGGACGATGTAGACAGAGAAGTTAAGTGAAATGCCCATGGTCTCACAGCAGGCAAATGGAGGGGATGAGATTAGGACCCAGGTCCTCTGACTCCTATGTTCATACTCTTTCCACTAGGCCATATTTGTTAAGTGCTTATCCTCTGACTCCTATGTTCATGCTCTTTCCACTAGGCCATATTTGTTAAGTGCTTACTATGTGCCAAGCACTGGGGGAGATACAGTATATCCAGATGGGGCAGAATCCCAGTCCTCACGGATGATGGGGGAGCAGATATTTAATCCTCATTTTACAGTTAGGAAACTGAGGGCCAGGGAAGTGACTTGCCCAAGATCACACAGCAGGCAAGTGACAGAGTCAGAATTAGAAGCCAGGTCTCCTGAATCAAGCAGTTAGTACAGTGCTCTGTGCACAGTAAACACTCAATAAATAGCACGGCTTAACCACTCTGTGGTGTGTTTTTTCCACCAGACACTGCTGTTTCTCACCTTAATGCACTTTCGTCTTGTGCTATGGAATTTGTTGAACACTAATTCTATGTTCATCCTGTCCGTACCCTTTGTGACTGTGTAGACTTATGTAGGAGCTTCTGTGGGCAGAATCAATGGATCAATCAATCAGTGGTTAGAGAAGCAGCGTGGCTCTGTGGAAAGAGCCCGGGCTTGGGAGTCAGAGGTCATGAGTTCGAATTTCGGCTCTGCCCCTTGTCAGCTGTGTGACTGTGGGCAAGTCACTTAACTTCTCTGTGCCTCAGTTCCCTCATCTGTAAAATGGGGATTAACTGTGAGCCTCACGTGGGACAACCTTATGACCCTGTATCTACCCCAGCTCTTAGAACAGTGCTCGGCACATAGTAAGCGCTTAACAAATACCAACATTATTATTATTATCATTATTATTATTAAGCTCTCACTGTGTGCAGACCACTGTACTGAGCACTTGGGAGAGTACAATATAGCAAGAAGATACGATCCCTGCCCTCAAGTAGCTTACAACCTAGCTGGGGAGAAAGACATTAAAATAAATTACAGATAACGGAGGCAACTGAATATAAGGATGAGGCTACATGTCCACCTCTACATTAGCCCCTGTCTTTACCACCACTCTTTATCGAGAAAATCGGGAGGAGAGGAGTCTGTGTGCACATTTAATAATAATGTTGGTATTTGTTAAGCGCTTACTATGTGCCGAGCACTGTTCTAAGCGCTGGGGTAGACACAGGGGAATCAGGTTGTCCCACGTGGGGCTCACAGTCTTCATCCCCATTTTACAGATGAGGGAACTGAGGCACAGGGAACTGAAGTGACTTGCCCACAGTCACACAGCTGACAAGTGGCAGAGCTGGGATTCGAACTCATGACCCCTGACCCCAAAGCCCGTGCTCTTTCCACTGGGCCACGCTGCTTCTCTATTCCTCACACTTGGGCTTGAATTGCCCCATCCCTGTTGACTGTAGAGGTAACTCTGTGTCTTGAATAGCAGTAATGGGTCAGTTCCCTCATCTGTAAAATGTGGCTTCAATATTTGTTCTTGCACCTTCTTAGACTGGGAGCCCATTGTGTCCGGCCTGATTATATCTACCCCAGCGCTTAGTATGGTTCTTGGCACATAGTAAGTGTTTATCAAATGTTATGATTGTTATTATTATTAATAACAATAACAACAATAATAAGCATCTACTGGGTGCAATGCATGCTCCTATAAATCAGAGAAGTGACACATTCTCTGCCCACAAACATCTTAGAGTCTAATGTGGGGGACAGAGGTAGATGCAGTTCCAAATTAGATTAACAGGGTAAGTTGGAGGAGGTGGGCTCTCAGTAGGGCTTTGAGTGCGGGAAGAGTTGAGGTCTGTCTGATGGGGGGGAGGGAGAGAGTCCCAAGCCAGGGGTAAGAGCTGGGTGGGGGGATGAAGGCAGGAGAAGTGAGAAGTACAGGTAAAGGTCAACATGGACCTGGGAGTCAGAAGGACCTGGGTTCTAAACCCTGCTCCATCACTTGTCTGTTGCCTGCCTTGGGCAAGTCACTTCACTTCTGTGTCTCAGTTCCCTCATCTGTAAAATGAGGATTAAGAATGTGAGCCCCATGTGGGACACGGACTGTGTCCGACCTGATTACGTTGTATCTATCCCAGCGCTTAGAACAGCACCTGAAACATAGTAAGCCCTTAACAGATACGACTAAAAAAATAAAAGGCAGCTTGGGAGAAAAGTAGACAGCAGGTCAGGGAAGGGAATAGCAGATGAAGAAGGCAGATAGGTAAAATGGGACCAGACTGGGGAGAGCCTTTGGTTTGTTTTCATTTTCTATTCCTTTCCAGATGGTACCTATCATTCTGTTGTGCTTTTTAGCTGCTGCCGCGGATTGAATCAGTGATTTGAAGGCACATTCCAACTAGGTAGTGCTGGACTCAAAGCGGTCACTCGTAAAAACCCAGAGCCCATCTTGGAATTTGGATGATTTCCCCTGGCTGCATTACCTTGCACTTGCTCCCACAGATGCCCCTTTCTGCCTGCTCAGTCACCTTCATGGGGCCTTTCTGCAGTCTATTTACCACCTGAAAGAGCTCAATGTCACCCATTTGCTTGGAGGTCACACTGGAGGCTCCCTTCTCCAGATCTTTTAGGAATTTGTTCAGCCACCCTCCTTGAGGTACCCCACCATTTACAATTCTCCAACCCCAAACTGGACACTTTTGCCAATTCTGAGTTTCCTAGCATGGCCTAGAGGAGGGGATGAGGGACTAGGAGTTGGGAGGTCGGGGTTCTGATCCCAGCTCTGCCACTGGCCTGCCGGGTGGCCTTGGGGCAAGTCATCTGACCTCTCTGGGCTTCAGTTACCTCATCTGTAAAAGGGGGGACTTTAGCACTCAGGAACCTTACCCCTGCTGCTCTCCTACTACAACCCAGCCTGCACTCTTCCCTTCTCTTATGCCAACCTACTCACTGTAGATCGATCCCACTTATCTCTCAGCCGATCTTTCGCCCACATCCTGCCTCTGACCTGGAAAGCCCTCCCTCGCAGCGTGGCCTAGTGGCCCGATCACGGGCCTGGGAGTCAGATGGAGGTGGGTTCTAATCCCGGCTCTGCACCTTCTCTGCTGGATGACCTTGGGCATGCCACGAAACTTCTCTGTGCCTCAGTTTTCTCATCTGTAAAATGGGGACAACGTAACATGTCTAAAATTGAGCTCCTTCATGTCTAAAACTGAGCTCCTTATCTTCCCTCCCAAACCCTGTCCTCTCCCTGACTTCCCCGTCACTGTGGACGGCACGACCATCCTTCCCGTCTCACGGGCCCGCAACCTTGATGTCATTCTTGACTCGGCTCTCTCGTTCACCCCACACATCCAATCCGTCAACAACACCCGCCGATCTCACCTCTACGATATCGCCAAGATCCGCCCTTTCCTCTCCATCCAAATGGCTATCGCGCTGGTACAAGCTCTCATGATATCCCGACTGGATTATTTTGTCAGCCTTCTCTCTGATCTCCCTTCCTCCCGTCTCTCCCCGCTCCAGTCTATTCTTCATTCTGCTGCCCGGATCAGTTTCCTACCGAAATGCTCTGGGCATGTCACTCCCCTCCTCAAAAACCTCCAGTGGTTGCCAGTCAACCTTCGCACGAAACAAAAACTCCTCACCGTTGGCTTCGAAACTCTCCATCACCTTGCCCCTTCCAACCTCATCTCCCTTCTCTCTTTCTACTGCCCACCCCCTACACTCCATTCCTCTGCCGCTCCCCTCCTCACTGTCCCGCGTTCACGCCTATCCCACCGTCGACCCCTGGCCCACATCCTATCGCTGTCCTGGAATGCCCTCCCTCCTCTCGTCCACCAAACTAACTCTCTTCCCCTCTTCAAAGCTCTTTTGAGAGCTCACCTCCTCCAAGAGGCCTTCCCAGTCTGAGCCCCCCTTTCCTTCTGCTCCCCCTTCCCCCCCACCCTCTGCCCCTCCCCCTTCCCTCAACACTGTGCTCATTTGTATATATTATTTATTACCCCTATTTATTTTATTAATGAGGTGTACATCCCCTTGATTATATTTACCTTGATGATGTTGTCTTGTTTTTGTTTTGTTCTGTTTTGCTTTGCTGTCTGCCTCTCCCGTTTAGACTGTGAGCCTGTTATTGGGCAGGGATTGTCTCTGTTGCCAAACATTCCAAGTGCTTAGTACAGTGCTCTGCACATTGAAGCAGCGTGGCTCAGTGGAAAGAGCCCGGGCTTGGGAGTCAGAGGTCATGGGTTCGAATCCAGACTCTGCCACTCGTCAGCTGGGTGACTGTGGGCAAGACACTTCACTTCTCTGTGCCTCAGTGACCTCATCTGTAAAATGGGGATGAAGACTGTGAGCCTCATGTGGGACAATCTGATTACCCTGTATCTACCCCAGGGCTTAGAACAGTGCTGTGCACATAGTAAGCGCTTAACAAATGCCAACATTATTACTGAGAAGCAGCGTGGCTGAGTGGAAGAGCCCGGGCTTGGGAGTTAGAGGTCATGGGTTCGAATCTCGGCTCTGCCACTTGGCAGCTGTGTGACTGTGGGCAAGTCACTTAACTTCTCTGTGCCTCAGTTACCTCGTCTGTAAAATGGGGATTCACTGTGAGCCTCAGGTGGGACAACCTGATTACCCTGTGTCTATACCAGCGCTTAGAACAGTGCTCTGCACATAGTAAGCGCTTAACAAATACCAACATTATTATAGTAAGCGCTCAATAAATACTACTGAATGAATGAATGAATGGGGATTAAGACTCTGAGCCCCACGTGGGACAGGGATTATGTACAACCTAATTATCTTATATCTACCCCAGTGCTTAGAACAGTGTTTGACACACAGTAAGCACTTTACAAATACCATCATTATTATTATTGTCATACCTGACAGACAGCATGGCGTAGTGGCTAGAGCACGGGCCTGGGAGTCAGGAGGTCATGGGTTCTAATCCCAGCTCCACCACCCGTCTGCTGTGTGACCTTGGACAAGTCACTTCATTTCTCTGTGCCTCAGTTCCCTTATCTGTAAAATGGAGATCGAGACTGTGAACCCCATCTGGGACAGGGTCTGTGTCCAACCCCATTTGCTTCCATCCACCTCAGCTCTTAGTACAGTGCCTGGCACATAGTAAGCACTGCAGCGTGGCTCAGTGGAAAGAGCGCGGGCTTGGGAGTCAGAGGTCATGGGTTCGAATCCCGGCTCTGCCACATGTCAGCTGTGTGACTTTGGGCAAGTCACTTAACTTCTCTGTGCCTCGGTTACCTCATCTGTAAAATGGGGATTAACTGTGAGCCCCATGTGGGACAACCCGATTACCCTGTATCTACCCCAGCGCTTAGAACAGTGCTCTGCACATAGTAAGCGCTTAACAAATACCAACATTATTATTAACCAATATCACGATTATTAATTAAGCTCCTTTTCTTCAAAGCCTTATTGAAGGCACATCTCTTCCAAGAGGCCTTCCCTGCCTAAGCCCTCATTTCCTCTTCTCCCATTCCCTTCTGTGTCACCCTGATTTGCTCCCTTTATTCACCCCTCCCTGAGCCCCGCAGCACTTATGTCCATATCTGTAACTTATTTATATTATATTATCTGTTTCCCCCTCTAGACTGCAAGTTCGTCGTGGGCAGGGAATGTGTCTATCAACTATATTATATTGCACTCTCCCAAGGGCTTAATACAGTATTCTGCACACAGTAAGTGCTTAATAAATACGACTAATTGATTGATTGGAGAAAAGATCCCTATTCTTCCTGCCTCATGACTGTGAGCCCTTACTGGAACAGGTACTGTATCCAATCTGATCATCTTATAAGTACCTAATAAAGACCCTTGCTGTTACTCCCACTGAGGTGTAACATAGAGAACACAGAAACAACACCTCGCTCCCTTAAACTCCCTCCCTCCTGGGAGATCTCAACACACAACTGCCATCCAAGCACTAAACGGTCCACGCACTGAACGTGAGCCACTTACACAGGTAGGGTTTAAGCACATCTGTTCATTTGCATCAGGCTGCCCTTGGCTGACACAGTCAGCTCCTGTTGGCCCACCCGAAGATGCTCCCTTGGGAGCGAATGCTCATTAGTCCCCATGCTGCCCCTCAGATTCCACGGCTTCTCACTGGTGGTTGAGCAGGAAGTTGGCATCTCTCGTTTTCCGTGTTCATCGCTCTTAGTCCCTCCTCCAACGGCCCATTGATCTCCGCCTCATGTCCCGATCCGCCATCTTGGAGCCACGTGACCTGGGCCTGGGGGCAGGGGTCACCTCCAAAATCCCAAGGTGTTGGGGAAACACAGGGCACCAGGGTCAATCCCAAGGTGTGATAGGGTGGGGGTTGGAGATGTCCTGCAGCAGCAATGGGTTCAGGAGTCCCTGTGGGCTGTACTAGGGGCTGGGGGACATACCCCGACACCTTTGGTGTTGGGGGGGGGCATGTGCAGGAAGAGGGCGGCCGTCATGGGCCGCCGGAGCCGGTCAGACAGAGGAGCCGGGCCCCGGGGCTGCTAGGGGATGGGAGATGCTGCGCCCAGGCTCTGAGACTCCTGCCGTACCCCACGGAGTCCCACAAACAACTCAGTGGCCGCCACAAACAAGAGGAGACTGGGGAGGGGCAGCATCAGCAGGTGGGAGCCCCTCTGTGTGCTCCGGGGCCATCTTGGACTGCAGGGGCGACAACGCAGCTTGAAACTCCCTCCCCACAGCGGAGCTCGACCCAGACCACGGTTTGGAGCCGGGGAGGGGAAGGAACAGGGGGAAAAAAACAATGCGGCAGCAGAGGCTCTTTGTGTGGGGCTTCGTGTTAGAAGCAGCTTGGGCCTTATTTCACTCCCATAGAGCCGGAGCCTGAGGAGGGCAAGGGGATCAACCCTAGCCTGTCTTTCCCCACTCCAGTCCACCCTTCACTCTGCTGCCTGGATCATTTCTCTACAAAAACATTCTGGACATGTCACTCCGCTCCTCAAAAAACTCCGTTGGTTGCCCAGCACCTCCATATCAAACAAAAACTCCTCTCCATTGGTTTTAAAGCACTCCGTCACCTCACCCGCTCCTACCTCACTTTACTTCTCTCCTTCTACAACCTAGCCCTCCCACTTCACTCCTCTAGTGCCAACCTTCTCACTGTGCCTCTATTTTGCCTGTCTCACCGTGGCCCCCTGGCCCCCATCCTGCCTCTGGCCTGGAACACCCTCCCTCCTCTAATCTGACAGACCACCACTCTCCCCCACTTCAAAGCCTTATTGAAGGCACATCTCCTCCAAGAGGTCTTCCCGGACTAAGCCCCACTTTTCCTCATCTCCCACTCCCTTCTGCATCACCCTGACTTGCTCCCTTTGCGCTTCCCCCCTCCCAGCCCCAGAGCACTTATGTACATATCTATAATTGTATTTGTATTGATGTCTGCCTCCCCCTCCCACTAGACGGTGAGCTCATTGTGGGTAGGGAATGTCACTGTTTATCTTTGTATTGTATTTTCCTAAGTGCTCAGTACAGTGCTCTGCCCAGAGTAAGTGCTCAATAAATCGAATGAATGAATGAATGAATGGATATCCCCCTTTAATCTTTGGTTTTCCAGGCTGAACAGCTCTCATCTTTTCAGTCAATTTCATCATCAATAAAACTATTGAACAGAACCAGAGTGGGAGTAACCCCCATGGGACAGCACTCGATTCGTTCCCAGGGTGACACTGAGCCACTGCTGAATACCTTAGGTCTCTGACCTGAGAGCCAGCTAGGCCCCATCAGTGGGGTTCATTCATTCATTCAATCATATTTATTCACACAGATGTCTCACAGCAGCATCATAATTTGAATTAAACCCTTTCCCGCCCCCCCCAGCACTCTATCCCCCCCTACAAAACTAGCCCCATCTCCTAGAGTGTGGTGCACAATGGAAAATGTTCAATGAAGTTTTTTGAGGAGTCAGTGTGGTGCTTGAAATACCTTTATTAGGTAAGCATATTAATTCATTCATTAGTATTTATTGAGCGCTTACTATGTGCAGAGCACTGTACTAAGCACTTGGAATATACAATTCGGCAACAGATAGAGACAATCCCTGCCCAATAACGGGCTCACAGTCTAAACGGGGGAGACTGTTCTAAGCGCTGAGGAGGATACAAGGTAATCAGGTTGTCCCACGTGGGGCTCACAGTCTTAATCCCCATTTTACAGATGAGGGAACTGAGGCACAGAGAAGTTAAGTGACTTGCCCAAAGTCACACAACTGATAAGTGGCAGATCTGGGATTAGAACCCATAACCTCTGACTCCCAAGCCCGTGCTCTTTCCATTGAGCCACGCTGCTTCTCTTGCTCTTATCTTGCTCTTAGCATTACTGTGAGGAAGAGATTTGAAGAACACAGAAGTGTACCAGATAAATATGAAAATGACTGAATTAGGGCTCTGCCTACGCGTACATGAGAAACCCTCTCTATCACAGGAAGGTTACAAGCCCTGAGTGAAAAGTGAGGAATTTTTGAATTCTACTCCCCTATTGCAAACTAACCTTACCAACATCTTCCCTTACTGAGTACCTGAATTTCTCAGTTTAGTTTAGTGGAAAGAGCATGGGAGTGGGTATCAGGAGATCCGGGTTCTAGTCTTGGCTCCTCCACTTGCCTGCTGTGAGATCTTGAGCAACTAATAATAATAATGTTGGTATTTGTTAAGCGCTTACTATGTGCCGAGCACTGTTCTAAGCGCTGGGGGAGACATAGGGGAATCAGGTTGTCCCACGTGGGGCTCACAGTCTTCATCCCCATTTTACAGATGAGGGAACTGAGGCCCAGAGAAGTTAAGTGACTTGCCCACAGTCACACAGCCGACAAGTGGCAGAACTGGGATTCGAACTCATGAGCCCTGACTCCAAAGCCCGTGCTCTTTCCACTGAGCCACGCTGCTTCACTTCTCTTCTCTGGGACCTCAGTTTCCTCACCTGTAAAATGGGCATTCATTACCTGTTCTCCCTCCTTCTTAAACTGGGTACTCCGTTTGGACAGCATCTATGTCCAATCCTTTTTATGGTATTTGTTAAGTGTTTACTATGTATCAAGCACTTTTGTAAATGCTGGGGTAGACACAAGATCATCAGGTCCCACATGGGGCTCACAGTCTAAGTAGAAGGGAGAACACATATTGAATCCCCATTCTGCAGCTGAGGCAGTGGAACCAACAGAGAATTTAAGCGATTTGCCCGAGGCCACACAACAGGCAAGTAGCGGAACTGGGATTAGAACCCAGCTCCTGTTGTTCCCAGGCCTGTGATTTATCCACTAAGCCATACTGCTTCTCTTGTATTGACCCCTATGCTTAGCACAGTGCTTGGCACATACCAAGTACTCGATAAATGCCAGTATAATAATTACCACCTTTATTTCTTTATATTAATGCCTGTCTCCCCCTCTAGACTGCAAGCTTGTTTTGGGCAGGGAAAGTGTCAGTTTATTGTTATATTGTACTCTCCCAAGCGCTTAGTACAGTGTAGTACAGCACAGCACAGCACAGCTTAGTACAGCACACGGTAAGCGCTCTACAAATACAGTTGACTGACTGACGACTAGTAGACCCTTGTAGCAAAACGCCATTAAAGCAAAGAACAACCTAGGACTCATTATACCAACAACTCTGATAATGGCCACTGACCCACTTATATGTAATAATTACGGCCTTTGCTAAGCACTTACTTTGGGCCAAACACTCTACTAAGTGTTGGGGTAGATGCAAGGTAATCAAGCCGGACACAGTCCCTGTCCCATATGGGGTTCCCAATCTAAGAGGGAGGGAGAACGGGTATTGAATTCCAATTTTACAGATAAGAAAACTGAGGCCTAGGGAAATGAAGTGAAGCCCAAGGTCGCACAGGAGGTAGGTGGTAGAGCAGAGATTAGAACCCAGGTCCTCTGCCTTCCAGGCCTGTGCTAGGCTGGGCTAGACAAAGGGTAAAGACTGATATCATATCTCTCATAGGAAGGCAGGCTGATTAAGAAATATGTGTGGGCTGGTGTGGCTTTTGTACTTATTTGCAGGGCTGCCTTATACTTGCCGACTGCATTACAAAATATTTTTCCTTCGCCACACCCCTTTGGAGGCAGGTTGGCATTAGTGACCTATTTAAGAAGAAGAAATTGAGGCCAACTCCTCTCTGACTAATCCTCCCATCTTCCTGGTCATGCCTCCCCATTCAGCTCTCTCAGCACTGCTACGCACTCACCTGCTGATTTATTTGTTTAGAGGTATCCACCTGTGTTCATTATTTCTATCCCCTTTCCCGCTCATTTAACCATCTTATTTCCATCCATTTTTTATGGTATTTGTTAAGCCCTTACTATGTGCCAGGCACCGTACTAAGCTCTGGGGTAGATATAAGTTAATCAGCTTGGACACAGTCCGTGTCGCACATGGGGCTCACAGTCTTCATACCCATTTTAAAGATGAGGGAACTGAGGCCCAGAGAAGTGAAAAATAATAATAATAATAATTCTGGAATTGGTTAAGTGTTTGTGCCAGACACTGTAATTAAGTACTGGGGTGGATCCAAGCAAATCATGATGGACACAGTCCCCGGCCCACGTGGGGCTCACAGTCTCAATCCCCATTTTACAGATGAGGGAACGGAGGCCTAGAGAAATGAAGTGACTTTCCCAAGTTCACACAGGAGACAAGTGGAAGGACCAGGATTAGAACCCAGATCCTTCTGACTCCCGGGCCCGTGCCCTAGCCACCAGACCATAGTATGACCCCCCGTCTTCTCCACTGGATTGTAAACTCCCTGAGGGATTGGTTGGTGCGTCACGCTTCCTCTAGACGTTCCCCAAGCACAGTACAGGGATGGAATCTCCCGTGGAGAATGAAAGCTGAGTCCCTGCTCGTCGTGTTCCCACGGTGGGGGCCAAGGCTGCAGCACATGGCGAAATGCACATAACTGCTTGAGACCCACCGGCTTCAGGCAGCTGTTTCTCATTCATTCATTTACTCATTCAATTGTATTTATTGAGCACTTACTGTGCGCAGAACACTGTACTAAGCATTTGGAAAGTACAATACAGCAATAGAGACAATCCCTTCCCACAACGGGCTGATAGTCTACAGGGGATCCCCCCTGGGCCCCTCCAATTCACGGGGTCCCTGGGTAGCTCTCTGGGAAGAAGCCTTCTCCACTGCTGACACCGCCCCAGCAGGCAGAGCCATGACTAGAACCCCGATCTCGCGATTCCCAGAGCCGGGTTCTCTCCCCGGACACGCGGCAGGGGTACATTCTGAATGACGGGTCGAGTAGGAGTTCAACTGATGCAATGGATGATGAGCATGACGATGAGGTACAGCGAAGTAGTTTCATAGACTAATGGGAACACGGGCCTCGGCGTCAGGTGACCTGGGTTCTCGTCCCAGATCCGCCACTTAATAACAATTGTAGTATTTGTAAAGTGCTTACTATGTGCCAGGCCCTGTTCTAGGTATCGGGGTAGATACAAGATAATGGGGTTGGACACAGTCCCTATCTCACATAGGGCTCACATTCTTAATTCCCACTTTACAAATGAGGTAACTGAGGCCCAGAGAAGTGAAGTGACTTGCCCAGGGTCACACAGCAGACAAGTGGCGGAGCTGGGATTAGAACCCAGGTCCTTCTAACTCCCAAGCCCATGCTCTATCCACTAGGCCACGCTTCTGCGTGACCTGGTGCGAGTCACTTCACTTCTCTGGGCATCAGTTTCCTTATCTGTAAAATGGGGATTCAATACCTGTTTTCCCTCCCCCTTAGAATGTCATCCCCATGTAGGATAGGGACTGTCTGCAGCCTGATTATGTCGTATAATAACTGCGGTATTTTTTAACCTCTTACTATGTGTCAAGCACTGTACTAAGCCTTGGGGTACATTCAAGAGAATCAAGTCCCACAAGGGGCTCACAGTATCTACCCCAGTGCTTAGTACAGTGCTTAAAAATATAATAACAACAGCAACAACAATAATGATAATAATAATAATTACACCTGAAGGGATCTTGTTCAGTCAAATAGCCCCTCCTTCTGCTTTCAGGCAGGGCTCCATCTAAGCCACCTTGGACAAAAGAGGATTTATGTCACTTTTCCAGGTTGCCAGAAATGGAGTTTCTCTGATTCTTTGCAGCTGTAGCCCACTCCACCATCTGGCAATCCCCCACTCAGGAAATCATTTCCTCTATCTAACCAAAATCCCTTATGCTGCAGTTTAAGGTCATTTCTCCTCATTCTGACTTCATTCTTTCTCACCGCCAACCTTTTGCTCATGCCCTTCCTTCTGCCTGGAACTCCTTCCCCCTTCTCATCTGGCTGACCACTGCTCTCCCATCTTCAAAGCTCTTCTGAAATCTCATCTCCTCCAGAAGGCCTTCCCTGATTCATCTCTCATCTACATCTTATTTCCCCTCCAGCTCCCTCTTCATCTGTTCTTTATACTCTATTGCTTCCTCCTACTTGTAGTTTATTTTAGTGTCTGTCTCCCCCACTAGACTGTAAGCCCCTTAATATCAATAACAATAATAATGGTATTTGTTAAGCACGTACTATGTGCTAAGCACTGCACTAAGCTCTTGAGAGCAAGAACTGCATCTACTAACTCTATTGTACCCTCCCAAGTGCTTAGCACAGTATAGTGTACACAATAAGCACTCCGTCAATACTATTGAAAGATGAATCGATCAACATCCTTCCTTGGGGTTACCCAGCAAGTTATCATCAAAAACAGAACGGAATTTATAGCAGTTGGATTCTTTATCGATCTCTTAATCTACTCCAGGTGTTAATAAATCAATCTCATATTTATTGAACACTTAGTGTGTGCAGAGCACTGTACTAAGAGCTTGGGAGAGTTGATAGACACGTTCCCTGCCCACAGTGAGCTTACAATCCGATTGTTGTGTGGCAAACAACATACACATCAACACAACAAGGGACAATCTTGGTGTGTGCCCAAGACCTTTTCAGTCATGCACTCACTCATGAATGTCATCATCATCCAGATATGAAGGACATCGCCCTCCCTCTCTCTCTCTTTCTCTCTCTCGCACCCTACCGACCCTGTGCTGATTCTTTTGAAGCAAGAGTTTCATCAAAAACAAAGAATGTATCTTTCTTGCCCTTAAAATATTGTGGGAGAATTTCCTCAGACTACAAGTATAGCTTTCCACTTGGTACTTTCACTGTTCATCTTCCCTTGTTCTCTACAGAGATCCCAGTTCTCACTTATGAAATCACTGCTCATTCTTTGCCACACTTAAATGTTTACTCTTGTGGGACCAAATTACTCACAGTCATAGACATGAGCCAAGCTTTTGAAAAGTCTACCCATGTTCACTTCTTTTGCACTTCCTGCCAGACGGATAAAATGACGTCATTTTAGCACCAGTTTCAGCAGGGGAGTAGAAATAATAGTACTAATGGTCTTTGTTAAGTGTTTACTATATGCCCAGTGCTGAGGAAGATGCAAGATGATCCGATCAGACACAGTCCCTGTCCCTCATGGGACTCACAGTCTAAGGCAGAGGGAGAATAGGAATTGAATCTCCATTTTACAGATGGGGAAACTGAAGCACAGAGAAGCTTAGTGACTTGCCTAAGATCACACAGCAGGGAAGCAGCCAAGCCAGGATTAGAACCCAGGCCCCTTGCCTCCCAGTCCTGTTCTCTTTCCATTATGCCGATCTGCTTCCCAGTGTAAAAAATGCTAGAACTTAGAGAGCTGGGTATTTTGGTCGAGTGGCCCAGAAGAGGTGATTCTTGGTTGGGAAATAGCCAAATGATACTCTTTTACCATCCAACATCTTAAACGTGCCTCCTCTGATTTACTTCAAACTGTAAACACCAACATATTGATTAAAAATAAGCCCAAGAATACCATACTGATGATGATGACTCTCTTCTTGCTTGAGAGACAGCACTACTGAAATGCCTTAAAGAGTCTTTCGGAGTGGATAAAAGCCGAAATGTACAGCCATTTCGAGCCCCTGTGTATTTATTTACAGCTCTCTTTAGCACTCGGGTACATCTGTTTATTCAATTATTTACTTCAATTACTTTAGTTGTAAATATTTTTATGTCTGTCTCTCCCTGTGGAGTGTAAGCTCCTTGCAGATAGGGAATGTATCGCTTCTCTGGTTTGTATTTCCCAAGCGCCTAGTACACAGCATGGCAAACAATCGATAATATATACTGAGCGTTCGCTATGTGCAGCACACTGAACTAAGCACTTGGGAAAGTACGATCAAGTTGGCAGACAGATTCCCTGCCCTCAAGGTGCTTATAATCTAGTGGGGGAGACAGACACTAAAGTACATTGCAGGAAAGAGGAAGTAATATTCATTCATTCAGTCAGGCAGTCGTATTTATTGAGCACCTACTGTGTGCAGAGCACTGTATTAAGCGCTTGGAAAGTACAATTCGGCACCAATAGAGACAATCACTACCCAACAATGGGCTCACAGTCTAAAAGGGGAAGACAGACAACAAAATAAAACAAGTAGCCAGGCAGCAATAGTATCACTATAAATAAATAGCATTATAGATATATACACATCATTAATAAAATAAATAGAATAATACATATGTACATAATAACGATAATAATGTTGGTATTTGTTAAGCACTTACTATGTGCCATGCACTGTTCTAAGCACTGGGGTAGATACAAGGTCATCAGGTTGTCCCACATGGGGCTCACAGTCTTCATCCCCATTTTACAGATGAGGTAACTGAGACACAGAGAAGTCAGAGAAGCCCAAGGTCACACAACGGACAAGTGGTGAAACTGGGATTAGAACCCACGACCTCTGCCTCCCAAGCCCGTGCTCTTTCCACTAAGCCACACTGCTTCAAGTGTGTAGGGCGGGGATGGGGGTAGAGCAGAGGGAGGGAGTTGGGGCAGTGAGGAGGGGTGGAGGAGCAGAGGAAAAGGGGGGGCTCAGTCTGGGAAAGCCTCCTGGAGGAGGTGAGCTTTCAGTGGGGCTTTGAAGGGGGGAAATGTGCTAGTTTGGCGGACACGAGGAGGGAGGGCATTCCAGGCCAGAGGTAGGACGTGGGCCAGGGGTCGACGGTGGGACAGGCGAGAACGAGGCACGGTGAGGAGGTTAGTGGCAGAGGAGCGGAGTGTGCAGTAATGGAGTATAAAGATATATCTATCAATCGATGGTATTTATTGAGCATTTACTACGTGCGGAACATCGTACGAAGCACTTGGGAGAGTACAATGAAGCAGAATTAGCAGACACGTTCCCAGCCCATAACGGGCGTAGAGTCTAAGGGATATAGACAGGTGTGTAACAGCGGGGGGTGGGGGTGGGGGGATAGCGGGGTGGATAGCCAGGGTTTTAAGTGGAAGTGCTGAAGTGGTATTTGGGGAAAATGGGGTGTAACTAACATGCTACCGTGCTATCACATTTGTCTCCTGGAGGAGATGTGATTTCAGAAGGACCTTGAAGTTGGACACTCGATCAATACTTCTACTACAACAATCAATCAATCGTATTTACTGAGCACTTACCATGCCCAGAGGACTGTACTAAGTGCCTGGGAGAGCACAATATAGTAAAGTTGGTAGGCCCATTTCCTGCCCACAGAGAGCTTACAGTTTAGAGAGGGAGAGAGACATGAATATAAATAAATCAATTATGGATACGGGGATAAGTTCTGTGGGGCCGAGTCGGGCCAGGGGGGAATAAATGGAGCAAATCCAAGTGTAAGGGCAATGCAGAAGGGAGTGGGAGAAGAGAAGATGAGGGCTTAGTCAGGGAAGGCCACTTAGAGGAGATGTGCCTCCAATAAGTCTTTGAAGGTGAGGAGAGTAATTGCCTGTCAGATATGAAGAGGGAGGGCGTTCCAGGCCAGAGGCAGGACGTGGACGAGAGGTCAGTAGCGAGATAGATGAGGTTGAGGTACAGTGAGTACGTTGGCATTAAAGGAGCAAAGTGTGCAGGCTGGGTTGGAATAGAAGAGCAGCAAGGTGAGGTAGGAGGGGGCGAGGTGATTTAGTGCTTTAAAGCTGACGGTAAGAAATTTCTGTTTGATTCAGAGGTGGATGGACAACCACTGGAGGTCCTTGAGGAGCTGGGAAACATGGACTGAAAATTTTTGTAGAAAAAATGATCTGAGCAGCAGAGTGAAGTATGGACTGGAGTGGGAAGAGACAGTAGCCAGGGAGGTCAGCAAGGAGGCTGATAGAGTAATCAAGGAAGGATAGGATAAGCGACTGGAATACCGTGCTGGCAGTTTGGATGGAGAGGAAAGAGCACTTTTTAGCGATGTTGTGAAAGTGAAACCGACAGGATTTAGTGATCGATTGAGTATGTGGATTGAATGAGAGATGAGTCAAGGATAAAACAAGGTTACGGGCTTGCAAGACAGGAAGGATGGTGGTGCTGTTTACAGTAAAGGGAAAGTCAGGGGGAGAACAGGGTTTGGGCGAGAAGATAAGGAGTTCTGTTTTGGACATGTTAAGTTTGAGCTTTCAGCGGGACATCCAAGTAGAGATATCCTGAAGGCAGGAGGAATGTGAGACTGCAGAGAAGGAGAGAGATCAGGACTGGAGAGGTAGATTTGGAAATCATCCGCATAGAGGCAGTAGGTGTAGCCATGGGAGCGAATGAGTTCACCGAGGGAGTGAGGGTAGATGAAGAATAGAAGGGGACCCAGAACTTAACCTTGAGGGACTCCCACAGTTAGGGGGTGAGAGCAGAGGAGAAGCCTGTGAAGGAAACTGAGAACGAGCGGCCTGAGAGATAGGAGGAGAACCAGGAGAGGATAGTGTCAGTGAAGCCCAAGTTGGATAATGTTTCCAAGGAGAGGGGGGTGGTCAACAGTGTCAAAGGCAGCTGAGCGGTCGAGGAGGATCAGAAGATGGAGTAGAGGTGGTTGGATTTGGCAAAAAGGAGATCATTGGTGATC
Organism: Ornithorhynchus anatinus; assembly: GCF_004115215.2. Taxonomy (NCBI): domain Eukaryota; kingdom Metazoa; phylum Chordata; class Mammalia; order Monotremata; family Ornithorhynchidae; genus Ornithorhynchus; species Ornithorhynchus anatinus. The sequence continues at coordinate 116,476,408 of NC_041749.1, read as the reverse complement.
TTTGAGAGGGTGGTTTCTGTGGAGTGAAGGGAATGGAAGCCAGATTGGAGGGGGTCAAGGAAAGAATTGGAGGAGAGGAAGAGGAGGCAGCGGATGTAGACAGCTCGCTTAAAAAGTTTGGAAGGGAATGGTAGGATGGAGATGGGGCGACAACTAAGATGATAATTATTACTATTATCACTACTATGTGAAAATCAATAAGTGGTATTAATTGAGCACGTACTTTGTTCACAGCACTGTACTAAGTGCTTGGGGGAGTACAGTACAACAGAGTTAGCAGACACATTCCCTTCCCATAGGGGGTTTTCAGTCTAGAGGGGGAGACAGACATGAATATAACTATATATGTGACAAGTACTCAAAAGACTGATTCTACAGGGTCGCTGACCTTTAATAAAGACTTCCAACATTCTACCACTTGGGACCAGAAGCACTTCCACCTAACATGTCTCATAACAGTTAATCGTTCCGAGGTGCAGATCCTTAGCTCTCTGGACTTGAAAACAAGTAGAGTGTTCTAAACTCTTCTAGCCTAATCTGTCTCTAGTTGCACGTAGTAATTCATTCAGAAAGGAACATTATTTCTGTGAACACCGTCTCAATTTCAGAAGACTCATTTTAATGATTTTAAAAATTTGATTCCTTAGTCCCTGGTATTATTCCCACTTTTCTCCTCTTAGCCCTGGGGACCAAGGCAAAGATGAGATGCCTGCAAGTCTTTCCTCTAATTTATTTGACAAATAAAAATACAGTCGTCCTTCAGGGTTGAAGAGGACACCACACTGGCATGAATGTGCATTCAGATTACACCACCCCTAACAGGACTTGATTCTATTTATTGCTATTGTTCTTGTCTGTCCATCTCCCCCGATTAGACTGTAAGCCCGTCAAAGGGCAGGGACTGTCTCTATCTGTTACCGATTTGAACATTCCAAGTGCTTAGTACAGTGCTCTGCACATAGTAAACGCTCAATAAATACTATTGAATGAATGAATGAATGAATGACTTTTTCATACCCTGACCAGTTCCCTCTGCCGTGGTCCCAGTAATAATAATCACTGTGGTGGTTGCTAAGCCCTTACTATGTGTCAGGCTCTGTCTTAAGTGCTGGGATAAAAAGATAATCGGGTTGGACACAGTCCCTGTTCCTCATGGGGTTCAGTCTTCATCCCCATTTCACAGATGAGGTAACTGAGAAGTGAAGTAACCTGCCCAAGGTCACATAACAGACACGTGGCAGATCCGGGATTAGAACCCGGGGCCTCTGACTCCCCGGCCCGGGTTCTTCCCCCTGGGATAAGCTGCTTCTCGAGGTCCGATCTCCGAGGTCCTGTAACGGTGCGGGATCCCAGGCACCGAGACGGTGGTGATCAGCTCTCAGCTGCCATGGGGCGGTCATCTGGTACAAATGAAGACCCAAAGTATGCCCTCGGCAATGTTTAATGCAGGGCTGAGCACCGGAGCCTGCTTCAGAGGTGGCTGGAGGGTGAGGTACAGAAACCAACCTCAAAGCGTGCTCCATGGAGACTAATAATCGGGAACTTGATGGCCCGGGGACGGGTCCTCTTGACGTCAACGTTGCTGTCTGTGGGGGACAGACACGGTGCTGCTGCGAAGGAGAAATGCGCTGGGCTAAAAGAGGCTTTAAGCATGAAACAACTGGCACTAACATCCCCATTCCCGGTTGTGGATAGTAGTGTGCCTCACCCCGTGGCCTATTAATGGGCCCAGGAAGTGCTTAGTGCAGTGCTCTGCACACACAGTAAGTGCTCAATAAATAATTATAAGAATAATAATAACATGACAGGACTGAGACTTGCCCATCATTTTCAACTGGAGATCCCATCATCCCCTACCCTGGGTGACCTCTCCCTGCCATTCCTTTATCTACAGGTCAGGCTTACGCTACATCATTCTCAATAGTAGTTAGTGTGGGATTTGTTGAGCCCCTACTGTGTGCAGAGCACTGTTCTAGGGGAACTTGGGAGAGTATTAAGCACTTATTACAGTGCTAAGCACTTAGTAGAGTGCTCTGCATATAGTAAGGCTCAATAGATACCATCGATGATTATAATAGAGGAAAAAGACATGGTCCCCTGCCTTCAAGGAGCTTACTTAAGCAACACACCCAACCCCTCCTTCCTTCCAATCTTCCTTCACCCTATTACCCTATGTTTTCTAAGGAAGCCATGTGATCTAGTGGATAGAGGGCAGGGCTCGGTGTCAGAAGGATCTGGGTTCTAATCCCAACTCTACCACTTTTTTGCTGTGTGATCTTGGGCAAATCACTTAACTTCTCTGTGCCACAGTTACCTCATCTGTAAAATGGAGATCAAGATTGTGAGCTCCATGTGGGAAAGAGACTGTGTCCAACCCGATTTGCTTGCATCTATCCCATTGCTTACGACAGTGACCGGAACATAGTAAGCACTTAACAAATACCATTATTATTATTATTATTATTATTATTATTATGCTACATTTCTCGCCTTTCCAGTGTGGCCTAGTGGAATGTGCACAGGACTGGGATTCAGGAGACCTGGGTTCTAATCCCGATCTGCCACTCGCCTGCTGCGTGACCTTGGGCAAGTGATTTCACCTCTCTGGGCCTCGGTTTCCTCATCTGTAAAATGTGGATTCAATAATAAATGAATAATAATGATAAATAAATATGGCACTCGTTAAGTGCTTACTATGTGCCAAGCCCTGATCTAAGCGCTGGGGTAGATACAAGTTAGCCAGGTTGGACACAGTCCCTGTCCCACGTTGGGTTCACACTCTTAATCCCCATTTTTTACAGATGAGGTAACTGAGATCCAGAAAAGTTAAGTGACTTGCCCAAGGTCACAGAGCAGACAAGTGGTGGACTCAGAATTAGAACCCAGGACCTTCTGACTCCCAGGCCTGTGCTCTAGCCACTTTGCCATGCTTCTTCTTAATACCTCAGGACCTCTCCTCTCTCCCCCTTAGACTGTGGGACAGGGTCTGTGCTGGATCTGATTGTATTGCATCTCTAAGTGCTTAACAGATATCACTATTATTACTATTTCAGGCTTCTCCCAACTCCAATGTTTCCTCTCTCTTTTTCCTTTGGTCTCATTACTAGGGTGACCGGAAGCTTCCCTAGAGAGGGCAACTGGTTCAGAGTCCTTCCTGGGCTCAAGAAAATCTGTAAGTCCCTAGATCCCCGGGTTCTGTTTGCATAAAGCCAACGCCTATTTTAGCATTTATGTATACACCAATTTATTCTACTTTTTCTTCATGGTTCCATACTTTTGCTATTACCAGTTGTAATAATAATAATAATGATAATAATTGTGGTGTTTGTTAAGCCCTTGCCATGTACTCTACTAAGTGCTGGGGTAGGTACAAAAAGATTTTTTTTAATGCTACTTGTTAGGTTCCTTCATTCATTCAGTCATATTTATTGAGTGCTTATTGTGTGCAGAGGACTGTACAAAGCACTTGGGAAAGTACAGTACAGCAAGGTGCTTACTATGTGCCAGGCCCCCTCTCAGGGTCGCACCTGGATAGCTTCCAGTACTCTACCATTCTCGACTACAGAAGGGAGAGTCAAGCAGAGGCCTATCCATTCCATTCCTAGCTTGGGTAGTGACTAGTGAGTGGAAGGCAATCTGCTACGAGTCAAAACTCACCTGTGCCAGGCAACGGCGGCACGGGGGAGAGTCGAGGGCGGAGACTCAAGCTTACTACATGGAAGGAGGCACTGGTAAACCACTTACCGAGAAAAGTCTACGGATCCACTACCAGAACGATTGCAGATGGAGGTGGGGCATTCTGGGAGAAATGTGTCCATGGCGCCGCTATGGGTCGAAGACAACTTGACGGCATAAGGCAATGTGCCAATGTACCAAGCGTTGGGGTAGATACAAGATAATCAGGTTGGACACAGTCCCTGTCTACATGGGGCTCACCGTTTAAATCGGAAGGAGGAGGATTTAATCCCCAATTTATAGATGAGGGAACTGAGGCCCAGAGAAGTGAAATGGTTTGGTCAAGGCCACAAAGCAGGCAAGTGAGGGAGTTGGGATTAGAACGCGGGCCCTCCGATTCCCAGGCCCATGCTCTTTTCACTAGGCCATGCTGCGTCTCCTCATCGGTCTAAGTAAAGTGTAGGTAGGATCTTCCTCTTGCGCCTAGTGTACGTCTGTCTCCACTCAACTGTAAGCTCCTCACAGATAGGGACTTTAAAAAAAAAAATTGTACCCTACCTACCATGTGCTTAGAACAGTGTTCTGCACACATTGAGCTCTCAGTAAATACGAATGAAATGGTCTAGCCACCCATTTCAGGTGAAAGTTTACAGTATTGAACTGGAAATGGCAGGAAGGGGATGAGAGATGAGTGCTGGGTTAAACTTTTAGGCGAGCGAGTGGACGGTTTGCAAAGTGGATGGAGTTAAGCAACACCCTCAGGATGCTGAGTTTTATCCACCTTAGTCCCTGACTCGCTCGGTCCATGCCCTGAAATTTGAGGGATAAAAAGGGTGGACTCCCCCGGACCTCCCAGTCCTGACTCCATCGCTGCCCCATAGAGGCTTCCTGGTCCTGAGTCAATGAATCCATCAGTGGTATTGCTCACTGCGTGCATAGCACTGTACAAAGCGCTCGGGAGACTCCAGTACAACGAAGTCGGTAGATGCGATCCCTGCCCATGAGGAGCTTCCAGTTTCCAGGGGGAGGCAGACATTAAAATAGATTAGGGATAGGAGAATAGTTGTTGTGGGACCAGGGTGAGTATCAAAGTGTTTAAGGGGAACATGGCCAAGTTCATAGTCCACGGTGTTTGTTTGTTTATTTATTTAATATTTGTTAAGCACTTAATATGTGCCAGGCACTGTACTAAGCGCTGGGGTGGCTGTAATCTAATCGGGTTGGTCGCAGTCCATGTCCTGCATGGGCCTCACAGTCTTAATCGTGGCTCAGTGGCAAGAGCCCGGGCTGGGGAGTCAGAGGTCGTGGGTTCTAATCCCGACTCCGCCGCTTGTCAGCCGTGTGACTTTGGGCAAGTCACTTCACTTCTCCGTGCCTCAGTTCCCTCATCTGTAAAAGGGGGATTGAAAGTGCGAGCCCCACGTGGGACAACCTCATCACCTCGTATCCCCCCAGCGCTTAGAACAGTGCTTTGCACATAGTAAGCGCTTAACAAATACCATCATCATCATCAATCCCCATTCCACGGATGAGGTAACGGAGGCCCAGAGAAGCGAAGCGCCTCATCCAAGGTCACGCAGCCGAAGGGCGGCGGAGCCGGAATCACAACCCGGGTTCTTCGGGTTCCCGGGCCTGTGCTCTGTCCAGCAGACGATGCAACTTCCCTCTCTATTTACCGCAGAATTTATGACGGGCTGTTCGCAGAGTGCTGTCCTCTGAGCTTTCATGGGAGAGTCCTTCATTCACTCAATAGTATTTATTGAGCGCTGACTACGTGCAGAGCACTGTACTACGCGCTTGGACTATACAACTGGGCAACAGATGGAGACCATCCCTGCCCAATGACGGGCTCACAGTCTAATCGGGGGAGACGGACGGACAAAGGGAAGACAACATAATGGAATCGAGGGGATGTAAAACTATGGGTGGCTTCACGAATCCGCGTGTCATCCTTGCGAGTCCCACAGAATGGAACCGGTGGGCACGACCCCTGCCCTCGAGGGGCTCGGCGTCCAGCGGGGTGGCCGGTCACCCAAGTCACTCGCCGGGCGCGGGAAGAAGTAATGCGGAGGGGCCAAGGGGCCTCACCCCAAAATCCTTTGCGGGCCCCCCCGCCATCTTCTCCATCACCTTCCCCCCTAGGTCACCTGAGACCTCTGCCTCCCCGTCGGGCTCTCCCCGGTCCCGCTCCCGGCCCCCGGTGGAGGAGGCGGCAGCCAATGGACAGACGACTCCTCATCCGGGGCTCCCGGAGAGGCCGCCGCCGCCGCCGCCCCCCGCTCACACACGGCCATGGCGGAGGTGAGTGAGCGGGGGAGACGGCCCCCCCCCCCCGCCCTCCACGACGTCCCTCCCTTTCGGGGAGCCCCTCGGCGTGAGGCGCCGGCCGCTGCGAGGTCCCGAAGGAGGGAAGGGACGAGTCGGGGTGAAGAGGGCACAGGTGGCGCCCCCCGGGACCGGCGGGACGGGGTGGAGGGATCGTGAGGCGGCGGCTTCCCGCCGGCCCCATTCGGAGCTCCCCGATGGAGGAGGGCGGCCGCGCGAGGGAGCGGCGGGGTTGGGGTGCGCATGTGCGAGGGAACGCGGAGTCGGAGTTGGGGCTGGGCAAAGGGGTGGGGGAGGCGGAGGGCGGCGCGCGGCGCGCGGGACGGCTCGCGCATCCCGAACGTTCGCACGCCCCGTGGAGACGGCTGCGCGCGGAGGGCGGTCGGAAGGCAGAAGGCGCGTAGAGAAAGGGTTTCGGACCGCGCGGGCCGCGATCGTTGCACCCGACGACCCGAAACGGTGGGGCGCCTGGTTTCTTTTGCCCCCTCCCCCCTCACAACTCCCCTCACACGCACCCCGTCCGGGGCCGTGCCTGCCTTCCTCCCGGCCCTACGGCGGTAGCGAACTCTCCAGAGCCGGCTACGCGCCGCGGCCGTACTCGGGCCAGAAAATAGTCGGGGATCGGACTTCTCCCCCGCACCGCCAGGGCTGGTAAACTCATCTCCCCCGGCGGGTGGGGTTTGAGGCCGGGGGCGGCAGGGCTCGGGGTGGGAGAGCGAGGCGGCCGGCGCCGCTTCTCGCCTTCCTCCCCGCGGGGCGCGCTCCGGACTCCCTCGGGATGCCGACTCTCTCGGGATCCCGACCCCCTCCGGATCCCGACTCTAACGGCATCGCCCTAGTGGGCGCGCGGCGAAAGCAGGCGGGTAGCCAGGGGCCGTTGGAACTCGGGACCCACTCAACTCTCTTCCTGCCCCCTTCCCTCTTCCCTGCCGTCTCCCGACCTCTCTCTTCCCCCCCCCCCCTCCCCCCCGGGGCCTTTGGACGAGGAAGAGGACGTTGCGGGAGTGGGTGGCCCGGGGCACAATTTGTCCCTCGGGGATCACCGACTTGTCCAAACCGGTTGTGAGGGAGGTCAACATTGCCTCAGAAACAATGAGTTCCCAGCGCCCCCGCTTCCCTGGCCGATTGCCCTCAAGGCCCCTCAACTGGCCGGGGAAGTTTAGATCTTGGTGACATCTGAGTCCGCTAGGAGAAAACGAGAATGTCGCGACCCTTTAGCGACGTGGCTTTAAGCGTTGATCCTGTGCTCTTGGGTGGCCTTGTTCAACCAGCATGGCTGGGGGAAGTTCTGTGGACAGAAAGAAGTGGGGGCCGGGTGAAGCCTCCCCAAAGGTGTACTTCACTCTGTAGCTCCTGGGTTTAGTAAGCCCCGGGCCTACATCCCATCGTTCAAGAGTACCTGGCCGCAGGCTTCGGCTACCTCACCTGCCTGGGAGGGAGAATACCTCCCCCATCGCCCAACAGGGTGGAGGTGGACACCCTGTCTAGACTTGGGGTGCCCACTTTCTGCTCTCCAGCCAACCTGCCGGCTGTAAAAATCCTGCCCTAGAAAAGAGAGCCCAGCAGGCTGTCGCGTCCAGCTCGAAGGTCCCTGAGATTGGGTAGTGGCAAACTGGACCTCGAGTCTGGGGGAAGAAATGGGCAGCTGCCAGCCAATGGCCATGTCGCTCGGTCGAACAATCCCCGAAAACCCCAGGGGAGATGAACTCCCCGGAGGCCTTCCGGGAAGGCAGCAGGGGGACGCCACCCAGCTGGCCTCCAATACTTTGAGGTGGCTCTTGGGGTAGACCCATTCAAGAGTGTCTGTTGTGTGCCCACTTTGGGCAGAGCACTGTACCTTCCTTCAAGGAGCTTACAAGCGTGGCTCAGTGGAAAGAGCATGGGCTTTGGGGTCAGGGGTCATGAGTTCGAATCCCAGCTCTGCCACTTGTCAGCTGGGTGACTGTGGGCAAGTCACTTAACCTCTCTGTGCCTCAGTTCCCTCATCTGTAAAATGGGGATGAAGACTGTGAGCCCCACGTGGGACAACCTGATTCCCCTATGTCTACCCCAGCGCTTAGAACAGTGCCCGGCACATAGTAAGCGCTTAACAAATGCCAACATTATTATTATTACAATCTAATGAGGGCGATAGTCACCAAATAGTGGAAGGAAGAATAGAATGGAAAGATGAATTGATAAATGAGAAGCTGTGTGCCCTCCTGGATAGTTCGCGGGCCTGGGAGTCAGAAGGACCGGGGTTCTAAACCCAGGTCTGCCGCTTGTCTGCTCTGTGACCTTCGGTAAGTCACTTCACTTACTTCTCCGTGCCTCAGTTACCTCATCCGTAAACTGAGAATTAAGACTGTGAGCCTCATGTGGGAAGTAGATTGTGTCCAACCTGATTAGTTTGTATCTACCCCAGCGCTTAGTAGGAGAAGCAGCGTGGCTCAGTGGAAAGAGCATGGGCTTTGGAGTCAGAGGTCATGAGTTCGAATCCCAGCTCTGCCACTTGTCAGCTGGGTGACTGTGGGCAAGTCACTTAACTTCTCTGGGCCTCAGTTACCTCATCTGTAAAATGGGGATTAAGATTGTGAGCCCCATGTGGGACAACCTGATTCCCCCGTGTCTCCCCCAGCGCTTAGAACAGTGCTCTGCACGTAGTAAGCGCTTAACAAATACCAACATTATTATTATTACAGTGCCTGGCACAGAGTAAGCACTTAACAAATACCACAAAAAAATAGGGGAACAAATAAGTGCTTAGATTGTACAGAATGGAAATTGATACATAGAAAAGTGCTTCTGCTGTCTTGGGGGTTTCTGAGTGCTGAGGTGGTGGTGGAGGAAGAGGAGGAGGAAATGAAGCAGGGAAAGACTCCTGGAGGAGGTGGGATTTCCGAAGAGCTTTGAAGGTAAGGAGAACGGTAGCCTGGTGGATGTGCATGGGGGAAGGCCTTGGGTAATGGGTCAGAGGCTCTGCCAACTGAGGTCTGTCATTACACTTGCCGCCCGGATATGTTGGTTAGGATAGAAGCAGCGTCGCGGAGTGGATAACGCATGGGCCTGGAAGTTAGAAGGCCGTGGGTTCTAATCCTAGCTCCGCCACTTCTCTGCTGTGTGACCTTGGGCAAGTCACTTGACTTCTCTGTACCTCAGTTCTTGCATCTGTAAAATGGGGATTGAGACCCTGAGCCCCATGTGGGACGGGGACGGTATCCAACACTATTTGCTTATATCTGCCCCAGTGCTTAGAACAGTGCCTGGCACATAGTAGGCACTTAACAAATACCACAATTATTATTATTATTATTATTGTTATAGCGCTGCTGCCAGCATGGCAGCTAGTTTACGCTTCAGATTACCCTGCCTCGACACCCCCGTGATCCTCCACCTTATCAAGCTGTTCCACAGCAGCACAACCCCCTTCCCCAGAGACCGGTGGTGCCTCCTGACACACCAGGCCCTACTGGGAAACCACAGCTCTCTTCCAATTGACTTGGATCCTCCCTTTGAGGGCATTTAGAGTCGTCTACACTCGCTGCCTTGAATTCCTCGATTCCAGCTCTCTCCTGGACCCCCACCAATCTGGCTTCCATCTTCTCCACTCCACCGAAACCGCCCTCTCAAACGTCTTGATGTCATCCATGACCTCCTTCTTGCCAAATCCAATGGCTCCTACTCTATCCTAATCCTCCTCGACCTCTCAGCTGCCCTTGACACTGTAGACCATCCCCTTTTCCTCCACACTTTATCTCACCTTGGCTTCACGGACTCCATCCTCTCCTGGTTCTCCTCTCGTCTCTCTGGCCGTTCATTCTCGGTCTCCTTCCCGGGCTCCTCTTCCCCCTCCCATCCTCTAACTGTAGGGGTTCCTCAAGGGTCAGTTTCAGTTCTCGACCCACTTCTGTTCTCCATCTATACTCACTCCCTTGGTGAACTCATTCGCTCCCACGGCTTCAACTGTCATCTCTACGCAGATGACCCCCAAATCTACATCTCTTCCCCTGTTCTCTCCCCCTCCCTCCAGGCTCATATCTCCTCCTGCCTCCAGGATGCCTCCACCTGGATGTCTGCCCGCCACCTAAAACTCAACATGTCCAAGACTGAGATCCTTATCTTCCCTCCCAAACCCTGTCCTCTCCCTGACTTCCTTGTCACTGTGGACGGCACGACCATCCTTCCCGTCTCACGGGCCCACAACCTTGGTGTCGTCCTTGACTCAACTCATTCACCCCACACATCCAATCCATCATCAACACCTGCCGGTCTCACCTGCGCAATATCGCCAAGATCCGCCCTTTCTTCTCCATCCAAAGGGCTATCGTGCGGATAGAAACTCTCATAATATCCCGACTGGATTATTGTGTCAGCCTCCTCTCTGATCTCCCTTCCTCCTCTCTCTCCCCACTCCAGTCTATTCTTCATTCCGCTGCCCGGATCATCGTCCTTCAGAAACACTCTGGGCATGTCACTCCCCTCCTCAAAAACCTCCAGTGGTTGCCAGTCAACCTTTGCACGAAACAAAGACTCCTCACCGTTGGCTTCGAAGCTCTCCATCACCTTGCCCCCTCCTACTTCACTTCCCTTCTCTCTTTCTACTGCCCACCCTGTACACTCCACTCCTCTGCCGCTCACCTCCTCACGGTCCCCAGTTCGCGCCTGTCCCGCTGTCAACTCATAGCCCACGTCCTACCGCTGTCCTGGAATGCCCTCCCTCCTCACATCTGCCAAACCAACTCTCTTCCCCTCTTCAAAGCCCTAATGAGAGCTCACCTCCTCCAGGAGTCCTTCCCAGTCTGTGCCCCCCTTTCCCTCTGCTTCTCCTTCCCTCCACTCCTCCCCACCCTCTGCTCTTCCCCCTTCCCCTCCCCTCAGCACTGTGCTCATTTGTATACATTATTTATTACCCTATTTATTTTGTTAATGAGGTGTATATCTCCTTGATTCTATTTATCTTGATGATGATGTTTGGTTTTGTTCTGTTTTGCTTTGCTGTCTGTCTCCCCCGATTAGGCTGTGAGCCCATTATTGGGCAGGGATTGTCTCTATCTGTTGCCGAATCGTACATTCCAAGCGCTTAGTACAGTGCTCTGCACATAGTAAGCGCTCAATAAATACTACTGAATGAATTTAGAGTGGTATTTGTTAAGTGCTGACTGTGTGCCAGGCAGTATACTAAGCACTGGAGTGGATACAAGCAAATCGGGTTGGACACAGTCTTAATCCCCATTTTACAGATGAGGTAACTGAGGCACAGCGAAGTTAAGAGACTTGCCCAGAGTCTCACAGCAGACAGGTGGCAGAGCCGAGCTCTAAATTGTCAGTAGAGTACACCCAGTTGGGTGGGCTGTATTTCCAGGGAGAAGGGGTTTGTGGCTCTCTTGCCTCTCCAAGGCCCACGGCAGGGAGTGATGACCAGAGTTCTCCCTGGGCCGGGCTGGGCCTCCCCTCCTTCCTCCCTCAGACCCTTCCCCCTGACATCTGAGGCTCTGTGCCTCAAGTAGGCTGGGGCGCCGCAGTGCCCTGGGCTCTGGTTGGGGCAGTTGCCGGGCCCCAGGCCTCCAGTCTGGGCAGACGTGGCTTTGGTACACAAGATCTGAGATTCTTTTCTCCGGCACCATTTCCCACCACACAGGTACAACTCAGTCCCTCTGCTACTGAGAAGGCATCTCCTCCCTAAGGACGTCCCGGCTAGCTCTGAAATCAGCCTCTAGAGGATACTGATTTGCAGCGAGTTACAAAACCTGTTTCCTGCAGGGCTCCCTTCAGCCTGACGGCGTGAATCTCCTCCCCCTTAACTCACTCCTCACAGACCCCAGCCCCTAGCCCAGGCCAGGAGGCTGTTGGCTGGGCCCCAGCCGTCCTTCCTCGGCCGAGCTCAAGCCCTGGTTTATCTGGCTCTGCCTCGGAAAGAATGGGAATATGAGCCACAGAAGACGGAGCCGGCTCGGGGACCGTCAGGAATCCTTATAAAGGGCCTGGCCGAGATCCGGAGCCAGAGATGTCGGGGCTCCTATCGAGTGGCTCTCGGTGATGCTTACCCTTGGCTGTTTCGTGTCCCCCGTCCCAATCTAGCCTATTGAGCAAATCAGTCATTTATAAGTGGTTATCGAGCGCTTTCTGGGTGTACAGCCCTGTGTTACGAGCTTGGTAGAGTCCAATGCAGTAGAGTCGGTAGACACTAATCCTTGCTCACCCTAGTGGGTCGACTATGATCTTGGTTCACACCACCCGCCCCCTGCCCCACCAGGAGCCAGCAGCCAACAGGTCACCATGGCTGTTGGGTCCATCAGCTGGGTCCCATGCAGAGGTTTTGTATTGGGTAGGGAGATGAGCTCCAAGGGTCATCTTTGTTGGTCCAGAGCGCCACTCTATGGGGGGAGGGATCCCTTACTACCCTGTCTGGTTTTTCTGGGTGCTCTCCTCCCCCGGGATCACCCCTGCCTCAAACCAGGCCCCGGACTGGGGGAGGACAGGGTGGAAAGCAACATCCGGCAGGTCCAGTGTCTGATCGGGGTCTGTTTCCTCCCGTAGGCCTCGGTGGGGAGGCAGAGCCTGTGGTGGTGCCATACGTGGCCCCAGCCTGTGCTCTGGGCAGCCCAGCCTGCGGACTGCAGCAGATACTCGCACTCTCTGCATGCTCTGTCAGGGCTTCCCCTCCTCTTTCCAGCCTATCCCCTCCCCAGAGAGCCGGGCACCTCACCCCCCTGCCAAACAAGGCCCAGAAGGCCTTTTCCCTCTGCCCCTAGCCTCTGAGGTTGCTTCTGCGTCTCGCACTGGGGGCAAGGGGAGCTACGCGTTTGAAGTCAGGCCTGCCCAAGCCAAATCATCTTTCAGATCTCTGCCAAGGTCAGTGTTTCAGTTCCTTGGTCATGGACAGGGCCAGCCTCAGGCCTGCTGAGACAGAGCCGGAGTAAATGAGGAGAGCCCGCACACGGGTCCTCTCCGGGACCAGCCCTACTCCCAGAGCATTTGGCTTCTGGTCATCGTCTTCAAACCCCATTCCACGTCCTCAAGGATTAGTGCTCTCAATCCCTGGGAGACACTAGGCTGTGTCCCCTCGCAATGACAGGTAGGGAGGGTGAGGATGATAATAAGCCCTCAATGAATACCATTGATTGATTGATTGAGCCCCCCCCCGCCCCCACTGGGTGCCATGTGCAGCCCTAAGCGCTTGGGAGAGCACCACAGAAACCCGAGACGTGTTCCCTGCCCACGGGGCGCTTACTCCGTAATGTGGGAGACAGACCTAAAAGTGTTTACAGTTGAATGGTAGACTGTCCAGCTGGTTCTGCTTCTGTATGTTGCTATGGTTTGGTTTCTCTTGCTGCAGTTGCTTCCATGGGCTCTGCTGAGAGCTTCAACCTGGCCAAGAACCTGTCCTGGAACTATGGGATTCCAGAGGAGCAGAAGAAAGTGGCGGATGATTCCCTCAGCCGAGAACAGTCATTGCAGGAGCTGGTAAAGAGCTCGAGCCTTCCTGAAGTAGCCACCAGGACCCATCCGAGGGCCCTCTGGATTGGGTTGGGAAAGGGTGGGGCGGGGATGACCCGGGGGTTCCCACAGTCACTCCGGGACTGGGAATGAGGTCAGAAGGTTCCTCTCTCTCAGAGAGACCCAGCATGTCCAAAAACCTTTTCCCCCCTCGGTGGCTGCAGAGATCCCGAGTAGGGCCATTCCTGGGTCAGACCCAGCGTTTTGACTCCATAGCATTGGGATGCTTGGAGGAACCGTGGGCTGGTTGCCATCCTGAACATCCACCCTTGGGGTTCGGGGGTGGACCATCCCACGCTTCTGACTTTCCCTCTGATAACCACTGTGGCCTAGGGGAAAGAACAAGGGTCTGGGAGCCAGGGGCCTGGGTTCTAATGCCAGCCCAGCCACTGGCCTCTGGGCAAATCACATTACTTCTCTGGTCCTCAGTTTTCCTCAAGTGCAAAAAGGGGATTAAATCCCTGTTCAGCCTTCCCCTTAGGCTCTGAATCCCACGTGGGACTGGAACTCCGTCCGACCTGATTTTCTGGTATCTTCCCCAGTGCTTAGGACTATCAGCCCATAGTAAGCACTTAAATGCTATTATTGTTGGTTTATTATTATCCCAGCATGGCCTGTTAATCCATGAGTTTATCCAGACCCTTCCTGACCCTGTTGATATTTTTGCACCGCATAATACCCTGTGAGAATGGACCCCATTCGCTCCGTGAGTAAGGGGCTCCATTTTTGCCAGCATTGGGCAGGGGTAGAGGGTAAGGATCGGGAGAGCCCAGAGCCTCCGTTGGAAGAGCTTTGGCGGTAGGATCTCGTGCCTATCCTGAAGCCACTCGATGCCGTCAGAGAGGAAGGTCCCTGATCGGCCGGCCTGTCCGTAGCCAGCACTGTGCTGTTTGTTGTAGGGAGAAGCTAGAACAACAAAATCCAGTCCCTTTCCCCAAGGAACTGACAGTCTAACGGGGGAGATGGGACAGCACAGATCCATCCCACCTACCTAGAAGTAGGGATAGAACACAAGAAGCTCAGAGGACCAATAATTCCTCCACCCAAATTTGCACCCAAATAGAAGTGATAGTCTGCCTACAGAGAGCAGATACTAGAGAGCAAAAGCTAAACTGTACATCCTCTGGGGTTGGGAGTAATTGGCAGGAGCCCTGTGGCTCCAAGTCCCTCACTGTGGGGCAGGGTAGGACCCAGAAAGCTCTGACCCCTGTAGTGTAGATCCTAATAATAATGATAATTATGGTATGTGCAAGCACTGTTCTAAGCACCAGGGTAGGTGCAAGGTAATCGGGTTGGACACAGTCCCTGTCCCACATGGGGCTCACGGTCTTGAGCTGTGAGCCCCATTTTACGGATGAGGGAACTGAGGCCCAGAGACGTGAAGTGAAGGGACTTGCCCAATGTCACAGAGCAGAGATGTGGCAGAGCCGGGATTAGAACTCACATCCTCTGACTCCCAGGCCCGGGTTCTTACCACTAGCTCCTGTTGTCAGAACAGCAGAGGGTTTGGTTCAGCTGTACCGCAGGGGTCTTGGGCCAGCACCAATGAAGCCCCAGGATGAGGTCTTGGTTCTGGATTCAGCCCGGAGACCCGTTGGGCCCCAGAGCCCCAGGTTTCCCCCTGAATGCAGGGGTGGCTAATCTCTGGCAGCCGGTCCCATCCTGACTGTGCTGTGTCCTCCTCCTCCCAATTCCCTGTCCTACCCTCCCTGCCCTGGCTTAGAACAATGACATGCAGCTGTGAGAGCTGCTGGCTTTCTATGGCTGTGAGCACTCCGATCCTATTTCAGAACCGGACAGCAAGAGCAATGACATCATCTCCAGCCTCCCAGACTTGACTCTGGATAAGGTGGGGGCGGGTTAGGAGGGGGCCCGAAAGATGCGGCTGGGGGGAGACTGAGCGGCACCCCACTCTCCCCACTACTCACCCGGGGCTGGCAGGCTGTGGTCCGTTTCCCTGCCAGGGCCCTGCAGGGAGCTGAGAGAGTGGCCCACTGGGGAGGACCAAGGTCAGAAAGTCCCTGGAACTCTGCAAAAGACCAAAGGAAGGGTCTGCTGTACTCCAAGCCTGACGTTTAAAGCGAAAATCTGTTTTTCGTTTGTTTGTTTTTTACTCTCTTGTTAAAAGGAACAAATAGTCAAGGATTTGCTTTCAGGAGAAGAGGAGGTGAAGGCACAATCGTCCATCAATGACCCGATCCCATCTGTGACCCTCCATGATGCGCTGGACCTTGTCTGCGGCCCAACCGGCTGTAGGTGTCCCAGGCCACTCTCCCCAGGCAGGGCTTTCTGGGGCGGCACCAGGGTGCCACTTTTCCAGCCCTTCTCCCGACCAGGCCGTGTGACTCTGCTCCTCAACGAGGAGTCTGGCCACTATACCCTCTGCCCGGAGGAGCCAGTCCAAGGCGGGCATCCTTTGTAAGCAGTCTTGACCTGACAGCACTCGTTGATCAGTCAATCAGTCGATTCAGTTGTGTGTATTGAGTACCTACTGTGTGCAGTGCACCATCCTAAGCACTTGGGAGAGTACAATACAATATAGAGTTGGTAGGCACTATCCCTCTTTTCAAAGAACCTACCGTCTAGCGAGAAAATGGACTCTAAAGTAAGTTAGAGACAGAGAGAAGCAACAGAGCTTAAAGATCTGGACATAAGGGCTCCCAGAGGGCGTGGAGGGACGGGAGAGTACCCAAGTGTTCAGACGGTATACAAGTGCTGAAGTGGCAGTAGGGAGTGATTTGGTGGAGAGCCAGGAGGTGGTGAGAGATTGGTCAGGTAAGGCCTCCTGGAGGAGATGTGGTTTCAAGAAGGGCTTTGAAGATGGGGAGAATGGCGGTGTGCCGGACATTAAAGGGGAGTGAGTTCCAGGCAAGAGGGAGGGGGTGAGCAAGGAGTCGGCAGTGAGAGAAACAGAAGCGAGGCACAGCGAGTAGGTTGGCTCGAGAGGAGCAGAGCGAGTAAGCAGGTTTGTAGTGGGAGAGGAGCGAGGATACAAAATAGAGCGCTGGTTGCCTTGAAGCCCAGAGTGGTCAGGAGTTTCTACTTGATATGAAGAGGAGTGGACAACAAGTGGAGATTTTTGAAGATTGGGGAGACGTGTACAGAAAGACATTTGAGAAGAATGAACCTCCAGACAGGAGTGAACTATGGACTGGAAAAGGGAGAGACTGAAAAGTCCGGGAGGCAGATGATGCAGCAGTTGAGACTACGTTAATGTCTGTCTCCCCCTCTACTGTAAGCTCCCTGTGAGCAGGGATTGTGTTTGCAAACTCTGTTTTATTGTACTCTCCCAAGTGCTAAGAACACTTTAAGCGCTCAATAAATACTGTTGATTGATTGAGGTGGGATATGACAGCATGGTGACAGTTTGGATGGAGAGGAAGGGGCAGATAGATTCTGGAGATGTTGTGGAGGGAGAACCGACAGGATATGTTGCTTGACTGACGATAGGGGTTTGAAAGAGATGAATCAAGGACAAAGCCAAGGTAATGGGCTTGAGAGAAGGGGAGGATGGTGGACCTTTCAACACTGCTGAGAAAGTTAGGTGGAGGAGAGGATTTGGGAGGGAAGATGAGGAGCTCAGTTTTGAACCAGTTGAGCTTGAGGTGCCGGTGGTGGGACTTCCAGGTAGAGAGGCCCCAGAGGCAGGAGGTAATGCAAGATTGCAGAGAAGGAGGGGGGTCGGGGCTGGAATTGAAGGTTTGGAAGCTGGACCCAGCACTAAGCCTTGAGCGTTAGTGGTAGTAATAGTATTTATTAAGAACTTAATGTGTGCAGAACAGTGTACTGAGTTCTGGGAGAGAGTACTCAGGTGGGAATCAGACACTGTCCTCGTCTCTCGGGGGGCTCATAATCTTAAGAGTTTGAGTGGGAAGAATGGATTGGAGACAGACTCCTCAGGAGCGATGAAACATTAAAGTACAAGACAAAAGAGGCTCCAAGTCGTGGTGGCGATGGAGGGGACCGAGAGCATGGGAGAAGCTTTTATCCCGGACCAGGCGCACATGGAGCATGGCGGGAGCAGGGACCCTCGGTGGCAGGAGGGACGGCGGAGGTTGCTGTGGTACTTGGCAGCGATGAAATTAGAGGGGGAGACAGTGGAAAAGCTGGTGAAAATGACTGAAAAGGAGCAGCCAGAGGTAGGAGAAGAACCAGAAAAGGATACTGTCAGTGAAGCCAAGGCTAGATGGCGTTTCCAGGAACGGGGTGGTCCACAGGGTTGAAGGCAGCTGAAAGGTTGAGGAGGTTTAGGACTTGAGTTGAAGCCATCAGATTTGGCGAGGGGAGGTTCTTGGTGACCTGGTAGGAAGCAGTTTCAGTGGAGTGGAAGGGGCAGAAGCCGGTTGGTAAGAGAAAGTTGAAGGAGAGGAAGTGGAGGCAGTGGGAGTATACAACCCAGTGGAGGAATTTGGACTGGAGTGGAAGGCAGGGGATGAGGCAATTGCTGGATGGCGCGGTGTGGTCGAGAGAGGATTTTTTAGGATGGGGCTCTGCGGGTGTGTCATCCTCTGGTCCTGATCAGGGTGTGTCGGCCCCCAAACGAAGGCATAGTTGCGCTATTCTCCTCTCCCAAAAGCCAACTTCCCTGCTGATGAAGACAAAAAGCCTTGCTCTAACTCCTTTGACTGGGAAGAGGACTTGCTTCCCTCCAGTGAGAGTAAGAAGGTAAGTAGTGTTGTTCCTCAGGGGTCTTTGCTGGGGGTGGGGAGCAGGAGTAGGCACGAGGTTCCCCCCACATAAGAACTAGAGCCTGGGGCAGGTCCCCGGCCAGTCCAGCCCTTGGCCACGGTCCCCCTGCCCCCTTCCTCCCCTGGAGTCGCACTTTGAGGCTCAAAGTCTTTGGCCCGAGCCCAACCACGGGCACTGGGGTGACTATGGCGTGTGCCCAGATTCTTGCCAGTGGGGGGCCGGGACCCAGGCTGCCCCTGTTTGGGGCTGTTGTCTGAGCCAGTCCCGGGGCCCGGAGCTGTTTTGGGTGACTAGTAGTGGGATCTGAGCAAGCCCAGGGCCCGCAGCAACAGTTACCGAAGCAATTGCCTTGTCCTAACCGTCTCCTCCCCGGGTGTGGCGACTTTCAGGAGATCATGATTGGACTTCAGTACCAGGCTGTTGTGCCCCCGCTCCTCCCCAACAAGCAGAGCAGTAAAGGTGAGGGGGTAAGGGGGTGGGGTAGCCAGGTCTTAGTAAGGTCCTTTCCTCATTTTCCTCTTCCCAGGTGACAGGCTTCCAAGAGGCCCTGGGCTCTGAAGATTTTGCTTGGCTTCTGGATTGTCTGGTGGGGCCTAGTGGACCTAGCAAAAAGAGCCCAGGGCTGGGAGGCAGGAGACATGGGTTCTCATCTTAGCTTTCACACTTGTTTGCCGGGTCACCTTGGCCAAGTTCATTCATTCAACTGTATTTATTGAGCACTTACTATGTGCAGAGCACTGTACTAAGTGCTTGGAATGTGCAATTTGGCAACAGATAGAGATAATCCCTGCCCAACAACGGGCTCACAGTCTAAAAGGGGGAGACAGCAAAACAAAACAAGTAGTCGCATCAAAACCATCAAAATAGATAAATAGAATCATAGATATATACACATCATTAATAAATTAATAAATAATATATACAAGTGGGGAGGGGAAGGGGGTAGAGCAGAGGGAGGGAGTAGGAGAAATGGGGAGGGAAGGAGGAGCAGAGGGAAAGGGAGGGCTCAGTCTGGGAAAGCCTCCTGGAGGAGGTGAGCTCTCAGAGGAGCTTTGAAGAGGGGAAGAGAGTTTGGCGGGTGTGAGGAGGGAGGGCATTCCAGTTCAGCGGCAGGACGTGGGCCAGAGTCGGCGGGACAGGCAAGAACGAGGCACCGTGAGGAGGTTAGCGGCAGAGGAGCAGAGTGTACGAGGTAGGCCGTAGAAGGAGAGAAGGGAGGTGAGGTAGGAGGGGGCCAGGTGATGGTAGAGCTTTGAAGCCAAGAGTGAGGAGTTTTTGCTGCATGAGAAGGTTGATAGGCAACCACTGGAAGTTTTTGAGGAGGGGAGTGACATGCCCAGAGTGTTTCTGTAGAAAGATAGTGAAGTATAGACTGAAGCGGGGAGAGACAGGAGGATGGGAGATCAGAGAGGAGGCTACTGCAATAATCCAGTCAGGATATTATGGGAGATTGTACCAGCAAGGTAGCAGTTTGGATGGAGAGGAAAGGGCAGATCTTGGCGACGTTGTGAAGGTGAGACTGGTAGATTTTGGTGACAGATTGGATATGTGGGGTGAATGAGAAAGCAGAGTCAAGGATGACACTAAGGTTGCGGGCCTGTGAGACGGGAAGGATGGTAGTGCCGTCCACAGTGATGGGAAAGACAGGGACAGGACAGGGTTTGGGAGGGAAGATAAAGAGCTCAGACAAATCCCTTTACTTCCCTGGACCTCAGTTTCCTCATCTATAAAATGGAGATTCAGTACCTTTTCTCCCTTCTCCTTAGGCTGTGAGTCCCTTGTGGGACGGGGATTGTGTCCAATCTGATGATTTGATATCACCTCCAGTGCTTAGCACAATGCTTGGCAAGCACATAACAAATATCACAGTTATTGTGAGGAGGAGTAGAAATAGGAGCAACAGCGTTTTTTGAGCCCCGATTTGATGCAGTGCACCAAGGGTCAGACAGGGAGCTCCTTTTGGGACACAGACTGTCCAACTTGATTATCTGGTATCTACCCCAGCGCTTAGCGCAGTGCTTGGTGCAAAGTAGGCACCTAAGAAATATCACAATTATTATTTATTAGGTACTTGGGAAGGACAGAATAGCAAAGTGATACATTCCCTCAAGGAACCTACACTGTGATAGGGGAGACACATAGAAAGATGTTTACAGCTAGAGAGGTCAAAAGCAATCATTGAGTGCACATATGGGCCTGCATACTGAGGAGGCTGTAAATCATTTCGATGTGGCACTGTCTCCCCATCCTCCCCACAGCCTGTGTGAACAAGGACCAGCTGCTTTGGGACCCCAGTGCCCTTCCAGAGTGCGAGGTGGAAGAGTTCCTGTACCAGGCAGAGAAGCAGAGGTGGGAGAAGATGGGCGACTTGGGCCTGCCCGTTGGGGCGGTAGTGAAGGACAACGAACAGGTGAGGCTGATGGATCCCCATTCCCCACCCCGGATGGCCCGGGAGGTCAGGTGAGGTCACCAAGGACCGGCCCCACCTCTAGGCCTGGTGGGGATGGGGAGAGAACTGCTATGGTGCTGTGGCCCCCACCAGGCCTAGCAGCCCAAGGGCCCCCCTTCCTGCCCCCCTCGCCCTTCCCCCTACACCTGTTGACTCTTGCTGGTCCCCAAGGCCCAAGCGGCAGGTGGTTTGCTTTCCCCAGGCCCTGTACGAGCTAGTCAAGTGCAACTTCAACATGGAAGAAGCTCTCCGACGCTTGCAGTTCAACACGAAGGTCATCCAAGGTGAGAGAGCCTTGGTTTTAGCTTCCTGGGCTGGGTGACCCTCTTGCCACCAGCTACATGGTCTCACTCACACACTCTCTCTCTCCCCCCCATCCCCCGTCCCCTCCCCCATCCTGGAGTAGATCAGCTGTGCACCTGGAGCGAGGAGGAATGCCAGAATTTTGAGCACGGTTTCAGGGTCTACGGGAAAAACTTCTATCTCATCCACGCGAACAAGGTAACGAAGGAGTCGATGTGAATGGGCGTGGTGGTCAGGAGGGGGAAGAGAAACAGTCAGGAGAGGGAAGAGAAACACAGGAGGGTCCCTTCCTGAGAGATGTTTAATGAATGCTCTAAGTGGCATTAACTTGGAGTCTAGCTGGTCGGAGAGAAGGGTTGGGAGGATGTAGGGGAGCCAGGTAGTTGGGAAAGGAGAACCTGCAGCCATTTTTGAGGCAAGAAGTGGAGAGCATTCTCTCCACGAGGGCTTCCTGGGAGTGGGGTAGGAGACTAGTCCCCGAATGATCCCCATGCTTTCAGAAAGACACATGGACATGAGACTGGGGGTAGTGGCAGTAAAAGGAGTGCAGGGATTTGGAAGATGCTAGGCAGCGACCCTCAAACCCTACCTAACCCGAAGAGGAAGGAACTGGAAGAGTTTAGGCCCCAGCAGAAGCTAACAGGGGTCTCGGCCCTCCTAAGGTGAATCCGGGGACTCTTTCTGCTGAGATTTAGGACTGAGAACCCCCAGAGTTGACACAGGGCCAGCCGGAAAGGAACCCGATGGAAACCGGGACTGGCAGGGAAGTGGGACAGGTGCTGGACTTTGGGAAGGACTTAATCAGTGGCTCGGGTTACAGAGGGAGCTGTGGATCAGCCTTTGGGGAAGCTGGAAAGAGGTAAGCAGGCCTCCAGCACCCCCCACCCGGTTCCTGGAAGCTTTTCTCCCCTCCCTTCTCTCGTCCCTTCCCACCAGCCAAGGAAGGCGAGCCATGCTTTTTAGTACTAACAGTTGGTGGAAACAGAGGACAAGTAACCAGAGAGTTGGTGGCAGAAATGGGATTGTAACTGGTTGGGGAGCACTGCCCCCTCTTTCTGGTTGGTAACTTGGAGCAGCCTTTATCCCAGGTATCCCAGCTGTCCCAGTGGTCTTTCAGAGCCTGAAAGATTGCTGGGAGGAATAGCAGGTTCTCACTGTCCCCCAGGAGGCACTGGAAACCGAGCCCTTGGGTGATTTGAAAATCTCTAATAATCTGAGTCTCATGTTCCAGTGCCACTCTGCCTCTGCCGGGATCTCCAGTGACTCTAGGGTTGCTCTGACCTGTCCCACCTCCCCAGTTGACTTCTACCACCCCCAGCCCACACGCGCCACCCCCACTCACCCCCAATGGTTCTTCCTCATCCATTCCCCTGCATGTGTGGACGGCCAAGTCTCTTCCCAGTCGTATCGCATTCG
The DNA here is from genome assembly GCF_004115215.2 of Ornithorhynchus anatinus. NCBI lineage: Eukaryota > Metazoa > Chordata > Mammalia > Monotremata > Ornithorhynchidae > Ornithorhynchus > Ornithorhynchus anatinus. The sequence goes on along the minus strand of NC_041749.1, from coordinate 116,454,075 downwards.
ATATCTGGTGGCCTGGGCTGGGGGTGTGCGCCGACCGGTGGCACTGGAGTCTGGAGGCTGGTGGGTTTGATCAGTGACCCCTCTGGGTTTAGATGATCAGGGACCAGCCTAGGGCCGCCACAATCCTGGTGAAGTGGGCCGGGGAGGTTCTGAGAGGCTCCAAGAGGCTGAGAGATCTGCTCCAGGTCCCACAGAGACCCAGGGACCTCTTGGTTCCCTGGGCAGTGTCCTTTCCAGCACCGTCTCGACCTCTGTGGACATCAGGCAGAAGAGCGGGAGCGGTTGCGGGGAGCCCAAGGGGCCGAGGGCTGCCCTCGGCAGGGTCCACATCTTTCCCCTTCGCCTTGCTCTCCCCAGGTGCGCACACGATCCGTGGGTGAGTGCGTGAAGTACTACTATGAGTGGAAGAAGTCAGAGCGCTATGAGCTCTTCACCCAGCAGACCCGTTACGGGAGGAAGAAGTACATCCAGTCTGGAGCCATGTGCGTGGGTCACATCTCCCCCAGTTCCGTTCGCGAGGTCACATGTGCATCCTGCCCTCTGCCCCCTGGGGCATCGCCTTGCCCCTTGAGGCGGGAGGTGCTGGCATTTAGTCCCTTGCTCCCACCCAGCTCTCATGGTGCCCTCTGTGCCCCTGCAGGGATTGTGCGGGCGATGATCTGGAGGGCGGTGAGGTGGAGGGCTCTGGCTGCAGGTGGAGCACTCCACCCATCCCCACCACCCCCAATTTGTACATCAGCCAAGACCCCCTGGCCCTGGGGAGTTCATTCATTCAGTAGTATTTATTGAGCGCTTACTATATGCAGAGCATTGGACTAAGCACTTGGAATATACAGTTTGGCAACAGATAGAGACAGTCCCTGCTCAATGACGGGCTTACAGTCTAATTGGGGGAGACAGACGGACAAAAACAAGACAACATAATCACGATAAGGAGAATCAAGGAGATGTACACCTCATTAACAAAATAAATAGGGTAATAAAAATATATACAAATGAACACAGTGCTGAGGGGAAGGGAGAGGGGGCTTAGCTGAGGGAAGGTGAAGGGGGAGGGAGCAGAAGGGAAAGGGGAAGCTCAGTCTGGGAAGGCCTCTTGGAGGAGGTGAGCTCTCAGTAGGGCTTTGAAGTGGGGAAGAGAGTTAGTTTGGCGGAGGTGAGGAGGGAGGGCATTCCAAGACAGCAGTAGGACGTGGGCCAGAGGTCGATGGATAGGCGTGAACAGGGCATAGTGAGGAGGTGAGCGGGAGCGGAACGTGCAGGGTGGGCAGTAGAGAGAAGGGAGGTGCGGTAGGAGGGGGCAAGGTGATGGAGAGCCTTGAAGCCCAGAGTGAGTAGTTTTTGTTTCTTGAGGAGGTCGATGGGCAACGACTGGAGGTTTTTAAGGAGGGGAGTGACATGCCAAGAGCGTTTCTGCAGGAATATGACCCGGGCAGCGGAATGAAGAATAGACTGGAGTGGGGAGAGACAGGAGGAAAGGAGGTCAGAGAGAAGGCTGACACAATAATCCAGCCAGGATACTGTGAGAGCCTGTACCAGTACGATAGCCATTTGGATGGAGAGGAAAGGGCGGATCTTGGCGATATTGTAAAGGTGAGACCGGCAGGCTTTGGTGACGGATTGGATGTGTGGGGTGAATGAGAGAGCGGAGTCAAGGATGACACCAAGATTGCAGGCTTGAGAGACGGGAAGGATGGTCGTACCGTCCACAGTGACAGGGAAGTCAGGAAGAGAACAGGGTTTGGGAGGGAAGATAGGGAGCTCAGGTAACCACCGTTGCTGCCGCCACCACCCTGGTTCCTCAGGCCTTCCCCCACTCCAACAAATGCCGGGCTGTCGGGAGCCCCGAGGAACGAGTCTCCTCCCCTTCATTCGAAGGGCTACCATCTGAGTGCCTGTCCTCCTTGCCCGCTGACCTGTCGGAGCCCGAAACAGCCTCTGTCTTCTACCCTCTGTTGTCTTCACCTGCATGGGGCTTTGAGGGTGGCCTTTTTGAGCGGCGGGGTGGGTGGCAGCAGCGAGGCGGCGTGCCGACCTCCGCCTCTCCCTGAACCGAGTCTCTCTGATTCCACAGATCCCCTCAGCCTGGATTACCTGAGCGTCCAAGTGGGCCAGAGCTCTAAATTCAGCGACACGCCTTCCGAGACGGGGAGTGCTGAGGACTCAGCACGCCCGACGCAACCCAGCTCCTCTCCAACCCTGATGGACCAGCTTGCAGCCAACCTCGGCGAGCACTTGGCCGGGGACTTTGCCCCCCCCGGGGGCTCTGCCCAGAGAACGGCCCCTGGTTTCCGGCCACGTGAGCTCGGACATCACCTCGGACAGAGGTGCCGAGGGGACTGTGACCTTGTCCATCTGAGATTTTGGCTGTATTAGCATTGGGGATGTAAATAGTTTCCTGGCCAGTGGTCAGGCTCCACTCTGAGCCCCTGTCACAGTGAGCGTCTCCTGAGTGTCCATCCTTCTGTCCTCATCCCACTGTGGCCCGGGCTCCTCTCCCGGATTTTGGAAGATAGTCTTGTGGCTCCTCAGCTCAGCAGGAGGGGAGGGGCAGCATATTTGGTGGGGGTGTGGAGGCCAGGGAATCATTTGGTTGGAAATCAACGTAATCTCTTTCTCCCTCTCTCTCCCCCCCCCTTCCCTCTTCCTCTCTCTCTTTCTCTGTCTCCCTCTCTCTTCCTCCCCCTCCCCCAACAACTTTAATGTGATGATCTGTTGATTTGTAAATCTGGGGGCAGACCAAACCTGTCACTGGCGATTTACTGTAGCCGTGTCAGACCTGCCATCATGCCCAGCCCCCAGCTTATTTACAGGGACCACCAAACCCTTTGCCATTGCTCCGACCTCTCTCCCCTCCCCATTCTCCTGAAGCACTGGCCTCAGGCTCTAAGAGAAGGAGGAAACACCAAGCTGGGATTTGCCAGGAAACCAGACCCATGCTTCCCACAGAGATGCCCAGCCCAGGCTGGGGGCAGGAAGTCCTCAGCACCCAGTGGACAGGAGAAGATGGAGTCAGAGTAGGGATTGAGCAGTCCCTAACCCAGGGACAGCTCCTGCTTTCTCATCCTTTTTCACCCTTTATCCCCCGAGACTAACAGGACCGGCTTGGGGGGGTGGTGGTTGGTTGGGGTTGGGCAGGACCAAACTCAGTGCCTCAGCCTGTCCCTTCCTCCTCCTCCCCTCCCGCTCCTCAGCCATTCCCTTCTAGCAAGGGCAAGCAGCACTTTACACTGTCCTCTGACCCACACAGTGGGCCCAGCCAGTGCCCAGCTACTGTCTTCCCACTCTGGGCCTCAGCCCAGGGCCCAACCCCCTCCCCTGATTGCAAAAAAAAAAAAACCCATATGGCTGGGTCCAAGCAGGGGAATTGGTTGACCAAAGGGTGAGGGGCAACAACTCCACCTCTCACAGCATTGAGGTGGAGAGCTCCAGGGGGGATTGGCTTCCCCCACCACCAACCATGTCTCGGCTGGACCCCCCAGCCCCTGACTCTCCACAGGAAAGTGGCCACCAGTTTAGAAAGGTAGGCTGGAGACTGGGAGTTAGGGGAGGACTGTCCCCTTCTCATCCGTAGCAGGGGCCAAACAGCATTACAGCTGCCACCTCTTTTGAACTCTGCTTTTCCTTTTTGTTGGAACTCCTCAGCAATGTGATTTGGGTTTCTTTCTTAGGGTTATTTATAGTCTTGTTTACAGATGGGAGAGGGGTGCTGAGGGGGCATGCAGGAAAGGGGGGGGGGGGGCGGGCCCACCTCTATCCCCTCCCCCAGGGCAACCGCACTGTGAAGTGAGAGGCCTGCCCTAAGTCCCCCTCACTATTATTTATTAATTAAAGTTAATTTGAAACAAGATGGGCATCCTGTTGTGGATATGGTGGAGTGTTCACGTGGAGAACCGGCCGTCAGCTCCGCTCCCACGTCCAACCGGGGGCTGCCTGGCTTCCCTCTTTTAGGTCAACTGGGGGAGGCCCCGGAGCTTCTGGGGTGAAGAGCAAACTTCCTTTGGGGGCTACAGAGTGGTGGCTTGTCAGATATGAGGGGGGACAGGCCAGAGGGCCGACATTTGTGAAGAATTGGCAGTGAGATAGACAAGATCGAGATACAGTGAGTAGGTTGGCATTAGGAGCAAAGGGAGAAGGCTTAGTTGTGGAAGGAAATCAATGAGGTAAGATAGGAGGGGGCAAGGTGATTGAGTGTTTTTAAAACAAATGGTAAGGAGAGCCTGTTTGATGTAGAGGTGGGCCACTGGAGGATATTGAGTAGGGAAATATGGGCTGAATGGTTTTGTAGAAAAATTATCCGGGAAGCAGAGTGAAGCATGGACTGGAGAAGGAAAATGGATGCAGTAGTCACAAGCAGAATTAACGTGGTAGCAAATTGGCTGGAGAGGAAAGGGGGGATTTTTAGCAAGTTTGTGAAGGTAGAACCAACAGGATTCGATGACATTGAATATGGGGGTTGAATGAAGGGTGAATTGAAGTTAATGCTAAGGTTACAGGCTTGTGAGACAGGGAGTATGGCGGTGCTGTCTACAGTGGTAGGAAAGTCGGAGAGCACAGGGTTTGGGTGGGACTGTGAGGAGTTCTGTTTTAGATGTCATGTTTAAGGTGTCAGTGGGACATCCACGAGGAGATGTCCTGAAGGCAGGAAGAAATAGAACATTGCAGAGAAAGAGAAAGATCGGGGCTGGAGATGTAGATTTGGGAATCTTCCTGATTTCCTGGTGTGAGCAATTGAATTGTGGGCTAAGAGCTGAAAGAGGCCGAGGACTCTCCAGCTCTGGAAATCTTAAGAAAAAAGAGCAGATGGTGGCCCTTCCAGAAGTGTGTATGGAGGCAGGGGTGTGGGTCAGTGGACAACCTCTTGGGAGGCCTCCCTGCTCCAGCCTGGAAACCTCTGCGGCTTACTGGGCTGCGTTTGGAAAAGCTAGGCTTCTTCAGTCTCCTCCTCCTGCTTGTTATTGGCCAGAGCTCTTCTCCTCTCTCCAGAGCCACTCCCCACCAGTCTAGGAAGCAAGAAGCCCCCCCTCAGCACCCCCAAGTTGGAGCACAGCTGCAGGGAGAGAACGGGGAGATCTGAATTCAGGTAGGACCGAGCTGATTTTCAGCTGGCCCCTGGACTTGGAAGGATGGGGTGTAGACCGTGGGACCCAGAAGCCCCCCAGGAATGCTACTGATTGAAGTTGGGAGAGGGGCTGGGGGAAAAGTGAAGCGAGGCAGAAGGGTTGGGAGTAGGGGAGGGCAAATGGGAATAGGGTGGACCTGGATGTAAGAGAGATTCAGGGTCCAAGGGAGGGAAAATTACCTTAGTGCCTTTCCTCTATGGAGGATTCATCATCAGAGAAGTCTAAGGACTCAACCGTCATCCACTCCTGTGATCCTGCAGCCCTGGGGACAGACTAGAGTTGCTACTTCCCCTTTTTGAGATGGGGGACACTCTAGGGGCAAAGTGAAGGGCTAGGAGATGGGGCTTAACCTGCTCTATGAGAAATCCAAGTGTTCAAAGTCTCAATCCACAGTGCACTCTGTGTCTGCTGCTGGAGCCCAGGGAGGCAGAGAGTGGAAGCAACCATAGAGAGCCAGAGATGAGCCAGCTGACAGAGCAGAGATGGAGGTGAATGAGGATGTGTGAGAAATCTGGAAGAAAAGAGTGGAGAAGTGGAGGAAGGGATCTTGTGAGACCTCAACAGGGGATTGGGTGAGTGATGGCTAAGGGAGATTTGATGAAAGTGACAAGGAGCTGAGAGAGACCAGAAGGGACTATGAAGGCTGGGGGTGGGGCTGAAGAGAGACACAGAGGTCAGGTAGGCTGAGTAGAGACACAGAGGTCGGGGGGCTGAAGAGAGACGGGGCTTGGTGGGGACTGAGGAGATACACAGAGGTCGGAGTCGGGTGCTGAGGAAAGATACTGTGTCCGGAGGGGGCTGACAAAAGACACAGAGGTTGAGGTGGGGTAAGGATGACAAGAGACACAGAGTCTGGAGGGGACTAAGGAGAGAGACAGGTCACAGGAGGCTGAGGAGAGAGACAGAATCCAGAGGAGGCTGAGGAGCGACCAAGGCCAGAGGGGACTGAAGAGAAACCCAGAGGCCAGAGAGGGCTTAGGAGAGACATGGGGGCCAGAAAGGGCTGAGGAGACGTCAGAGGGGGCTGAGGAGAGTCAAACCCCCAGGACAGGCTGGGGAGAGACAAAGGCTGACGGAAGCTATAAAGAGAAGCCTCATGGCCTAGTAGAAAGAGCACAGGCCTGGGAATCAGAGGATCTTTGTTCCAATCTTGGCTCCACCGCTTGTCTGCTGTGTGACCTTGGGCAAGTCACTTAACTTCTCTGTGCCTCAGTTCCCTCATTAGCAAAATGGGGATTCAATACCTGTTCTCCCTCCTACTGTGAGCCCCATGTGTGACCTGGTTATCTTAAGTCTACCCCAACGCTTAGTACGGGGCTTGACACATATTACTATTATTATTAGAAACAGAGGCTGGAGGGAGCTGATGAGAGGTGCAGTGATCGGGGAGAGGGACTGAGGAGTGACATGGAGGCTGGGGGTGGGTGCTAGGGAAAGACACAGAGACCGGGGGGTGTTGAGGGGAGGTACAGAGGCCAGAGGGGAGGTTGAAGAGAGACATGGATGCTGGAGCAGGCAGAAGAGATAGATGCGATTGAATGAATGAATGAATGAGAGACATGGAACTGAAGGGGGACTAAAGACAGACACAAAGGCAAGAGGGGGTTGAGGAGAGACACAGCCATCCAGGGGACTGAGGAGAGGCACAGGAACAGGACAGGGGTTTAAGGAGAGACACAGGACAAGGGGGTTGAGGAGAGACACAGAGACCAGAGGAGGCAGAGGAGAGACACAGAGGCTGGAGGGGACTGAGGGGCTACACAAAGACCAGGGGAGGGGAGAGGGGAAAAGGAGAGACACAGAGGCTGGGGGCAGGTGCTGTGGGGAGACACAGAGTCTGGGGTGGGCTGAGGAGATACACAAAGACTGAAAGGGGCTGAGGAGAAGCACAGATGGAGGAAGCAGCTGAGAAAAGATACAGGCCGGAGGGGAGGTTAAGGAGAGACATGGGGGGAGGAGGGGCTTGTGGAGAGACACGAAGTCCAGAGGGGGCTGAGGAGAGGCACAGAATGGAGGGAGTTGAGGAGAGACACAGACGCCACAGAGGGCTGAGGAGAGACACGAAGTCACAAGGGGACTGAGGAGAGACACAGAGGCCAGAGAAGACCGAGGCGAAACGTGGGCTGGAGAGGACTGAGAAGAGACACAGAGACCCCAGGGGGCTATGGAGAGACATAGAGACCAACGGGGTCTGAGGAGAAACACAGAGGCCGAATGGAGTTGAGGAGAGACACAGAGGCTGAAGGAGTTAGTATAGGGACACAGCGGCTGGGGGAGGAGCGGGGGGGTGGGGAGCTGAGGAGAGATACATGAGCCCCTGAGTGGGGAGCTGAGGAGAAACATGGAAGCCTGGGGTGGGGGGGTGCAGGGGAACTGAGAGACACAGGAGCCAAGAGGCTGTGGCCCCAGCCACTCCCCATGATGCCCCTTGTCCAGTATGCCCATGCCAAAGAGCCATCCGGGCATAAGCACCCTGCTCAGGTCTGCACCAAGTGATTCCTCTCAGGGAAGTGCCTGTCCTTACTGGGTCTAGAACCAGGTGAGTACCAACTGGGAAGAGGTCCTAGGAGAGTCCAGAGACTGATTGCATGGGGAGAGGGCTCCATTTTGGGGGACTGAGCTGAGAAACAGGCGGCATTGACCTTTGTGGAGTTCCCACTTCCGGCGCCTGCAGGACTTTTCTCCCAAGCCATTGGCCACTCCTACATCCCTTCGTCCATCCCCACAAGGATGAACCAAAAAGCAGATCTGAGCAGCAGGGTAACAGTCCCTCCTGGCACGCCGTGAGCCTGAGGAGGCCTTAGGCTGCCAATACTATCTCCTTACTAGGTTCTCTCCCGGTACTGTCATATCGCCATGCTGTTGTCCTGTGACAAAAGCCATCCTGAGATGGTGACTCTTTTAAAAAAAAAAAGTCATCTTGTTATTTTGCATGCTGTTTTGCATACCAATTGCATGTTGAATGCTATTGTGAATGTAACTGTTGAAGATGCCAGAAATCTGCCCCAGAGTTTCCCAGACCCTGGGTCTCTCCACAGACAGTTCAGGTTGATGTGTCCCTCCCAGGTGGCCTCATTCCTAGCAGCAGGGGATGGGGGACTCGCCTTGCTATCCTGGCTGGGGTTCCCAAGATAGGAGTGGCATTGGCCATGCCAACAGGTTGGGTCCCTGCCTGGGGCAGGCCAGATGGAACGGTTTGCCTCTCTGCCCCCCGCCCTCCCCACTGATGATAAACAAGCAGAAGATAAATGAGTCACGGCCTCAGCTCCTCTAGGCCAGGGAATAGGCTGAGGCTTGTCCCTCACCCCAAAATGTCTCTCACCCGATGGTGGATGGAGGGGGGCACTGGTCCCTGGGACAGGCTGACCAAGCCCCTACCAGGTAGGAGATGTGCAGGGTTTTGGGGGAGAGGACTCCAGCCAGCTCCCCGAGGCACCCTCAGTCCCACAGACGTAGAGAGGGGGGTGGCCCTCAGTCCTGCCAGGTCCCCCCCCCCCACTCCTCCCAGGCAGATGTTGGCACTCAACTTCACATCTGTTCCAGCTGGGGCCCGCACACCCTTCCCGCCCCATTCCAGATGTGCAGGACTCTGGGGATCGGCACCCCTCCCAGCAGTTCTTCCATCCATCCAGGGCCCCGGAGCCAGGGAACGGCCAGGCAATTGGGCCTGGCACTTGGGTGAGAACGGAAGGCTGAGTCTCTGGCTCTCTCAGTGCTCTCCCCTTCTAACCTTAGGTCCCTGTGCCCTGCTGGCATTCCCAGGATGGTTGGAGCGGCCCAGCTGGGAGTGGGGCTCTGGCTGGGGCTGATGCTGTGTTCTGGCTGGAGCCTGTCCCTCCACAGCCCCAAGGCAGGTAAGGTGCGGGGGAGACAGGTTGGGGGCCGGGGCGGGGGGGGCGGGCAGAGGCCTGGAACAGGGAGATTTGTTTGGGAATCTTCAGGTAGTGGGTGGTAAGGGTCCGTGCCAGGGCTTGGAGCTTTTAATCTGGAGAAGGAAGAACATGAGCAGGATTCAGCCTAGGACCTAGCCTCGATACTGCAGGCTAAGTGCTAACTGGAAGACAGAGGGATCTAGCCCCAAACTCCCCATTTCCCTGCCCCGACCCCACCCCAGGCCATTTTGTTGGTTGATTTGCATCCAAGTCTTATTAAAATCACATCTTCTCCGAGAGGCCTTCCTCAACTAAGCCCTCATTCCCTCTATTCCCTCTCTCGTCTGTATCACCCTTGCACTTGGATTTGTACCCCTTCATTAATTCATTCAATAGTATTTATTGAGCACTTACTCTGTGCAGAGCACGGTACTAAGCGTTTGGAGTGTACAATTCGGCAACAGATAGAGATGATCCCTGCCCAATAACGGGCTCACAGTCTAAACGACGGGCTGACTCTCAGTCCCACAGCACTTATGTCCACATCTGTAGTTTATTTTATTGTCTGTCCGTCTCTAGACTGTAAGCTCCTTGTGCATACTAACTGTTATATCGTATTCTCTCAAGCGTTTAGTACAGTGCTCTGCACAGAGTAAGCACTTAATAAAAACGATCGATTGATTGATCAATTTGCATGCTAGATTCTGAAGGGCCAAACTCCAGACAGATAATTCACAAACTTAATTGACTAGGGTGACTTTTGCAAAGAATCTCTGGGAGAGATGGAATCGATTGGTATCTTCTGAAGTGGCAGAGGTATTGGCTTCTCCTAGAGAAGGGAGGTGGGAGCTGGGACCCCTGACTGCTGATGGCAGGGCCTGGCACCACTCTGATGTCTCCTTTCCTCTGATTAAGCAAGAGTGATGTCCCCTCGCCAATCCTCCCCCACCTCTTTGTCAAGCAGTCGGAAAAGTAAAAAAAAAAAAAGAAAGTTCTAGGGGAACAGAGTTCTGTTACTTCTCTAGGGGAGATAGGAGATCTCGGTGAGTGGGAGACCCCTGGTACTCATTGATTCCTTACCTCCTCCCATGTCCTCCAGGGAGGAAACACCCGAATCCTAGTTTCAACTTTGCTGTTGATCTACTGTGTGACCTTGGACAAGAGACTTAACCTCTCTGGTCCTCAGTTAGTTGTTCTGTAAGACAGGGAGATAGGTTTCTGCCCCTATTCCACTCCCTAATCCTTGCAGGGGAGGTTAGGGGGTTGTGGCTGGGATTACACAGGACAAGGCATATTTTTGGAAAGGAATTTTCCATTAGAAAATTCCTCTTGTGACTCAAATCTGCCCGGAAGAAATCCAACCCATGGCACTAAATCAACCCTTGCCAAGAGCACACACTGCAGATGGTCCAATATCCATATCTGCCTGGGCTGAACTCAACAGTCATTTCCTTCTTTCTTCTTTTTCCCCAAAGGGTCTTCCTGTCAGCTCGCAGGAGAAGGAACAGAGATCACAGGGGTCAGTCAGCAAGCCTGCCCTGTGTGCACATAGTGGGAAGGGATCTGCAACCTCTGGCTTTTCTTGAGGCTGAGGCTATATGCCCCCTCCGCCCGCCCCCGCTGAATACCCCAAAATGTGCAGTGCCACTATACTGCTCACGGCACAGCAACCACAACCCACAACTGAGGGAGAGAATCTGCAGCACACAGACCACCCAGGGGCCTCTGCCAGGTGGGGTGGGTAGGCTACAACCCCCAGAAGGCCACGGGACCCAGTCACTGGAGTGGGGGGCGGGGTGGGGGAGGGCACTACTGACGCTGAGCCATTTTTTCTCTCTCCCCCCTACACTCCCCTCCTTTCCCCATCTCCTCTCTCTTCTCCTCCCCTCTCTCTTCCTCTCCCTTCTTCCTTTTCCCCCTCTTTCTTCTCCCTTCTCCCCTCTTGTCCTTTGTCCCTTCCCCTCCTCTTTCTCATCCCTGCTAGCGGCAACAGCTGTTGCTATGAAGCAACCACATGGCGCAATGATGTCCTCACATTGCACCACATGCAGCGTGATGTAATGTTATCTTGTGTCATGGGGAGGGGGCAAAAATTGAAGGGCTCTTGATGTGACAGCTCCTCAAAGATTTCCTTTTCTTTGGCTCTTCTGCCAACAAAGATTGTCGCCCCCCTCACCAGAGGCTCCTGGTAGAAAACAGGTAAAATCCCTGACCTCAGGGACAGTCCCAATCCATGTGGACAGACACGGCGATGTCAGGGATGAGGTGAGGGGTTGAGGGGGAGTCACAGAAGGGGCCGGCAGGTTGGCGAGGAGGTGGGATGTATCCAGGGAGACCACCTGTAGGAAATGGCCTTGTGCTGTGGCATAAACTTGGGGGGAATAAAGCAGCGTGGCCAAATGGATGGAGCACGAGCCTTGGAGTCAGAAGGACCTAGGTTCTAATCCCGGCTCTCTGCCACTCATCTGCTGTGTGATCTTGGGCAAGTCATTTCTCTTCTCTGTGCCTCAGATACCTCATCTGCAAAATAGGGATTAATAATAATGGTATTTGTTAAGCGCTTACTATGTGCCAAGCACTGTTCTAAGCGTTGGGGTAGATACAAGGTAACTAGGTTGTCCCACGTGGGGCTCACAGCCTTAATCTGCATTTTACAGATGAGGTAACTGAGGCACAGGGAAGTTAAGTGACTTGCCCAAAGTCATACAGCTGACAAGTGGCGGAGCCAGGATTAGAACCCACGACCTCTGACTCCCACGCCCGTGCTCTTTCCAGTAAGCCACGCTGCTTCAATTAAGACTGTGAGCCCCATGTGGGACATGGACCGTGTCCAACCTGATTATCTTGTATCTACCCCAGCGCTTAGTACAGTGCCTGGCACATAGTAAGCGCTTAACAGATACCATGGTGGGGAGGAAAGAATGATAGGCAAAAGCAAGGTTGGTGCTTTATGCTGATGGAGCAGGATGGGCTGAGGCTCGAAGGTGAGAGAGGGAGGGTCTGTTCTAGGTGCTTCAGAAAGTCAGCTCAGGGATCCTGAAAGGATGAAAACAGACAGGTGAAGTAGAACCCCTGGTGGAAAATCCTGGGGGCCACGGCCAAAAACCTGAGTTAGATCTAGTCTACGATGGAGCCGGCCCACCGGCTAGAAGTGGGAGATATTGGAGAGAGTGAGGAGCTGGAGGAGCCCAGACCCTTGGCTTTTCTTCCAGCTCCTTCCCCTTCCCAAATTCTGACTTTTCCCCTCCCTCCAGGCTTTAATAGTAGTAGGAGCAGCAGCATTTATTGAACATCCCCTTGGTGTGGTGCACTGTACTGAACCCTTGGATAGGGCAGAAGATGAAGTGACATGTTTCCTGTCCAGGAGGAGCTCCCACTCTAATAGCGGAAAAAGACATAAAAATATTTACCACTAGAGCAGTCTAAATAAATCACTGAATGAATATATATACATGAGTGCTAAGGAAGGTATGAGTAAGTTCCTAAGTGCTAGAGTTGGCTGAAGGGATGAGATGGCTCAGGGTGCTGGGAAATGGATCAGGGAAGGCTTGCTGGAGGAGGTGGGATTTTTAGAAGGGATTTGAATGTGGGGAGAGCTGGGTTCTGTCTGATGTGGGGAGGTACCTCCCAAGCTCCAGGCCCGAATGGTCACAGTGGTGTGGGTGAGACGAGTGTGGCAAAGTGGGTGTAGAGCCAATGGCTTGTGCATTATTCTCTCCCCTTCCTCCTCCTCCTCCTGATCAGCCCCTCGGCCTGCACCCATTATCCTGAGGCCAGGGGAACACCACCCTCACTCAACCCCACCCCCATCCCTTCTCCTCTCATCTCCCTGGGAAACTGACAGGAGTCCTAGCAAGCAGAAAAAAACATAAAATAACAAGATTTATATCCAAGAAACAGCAAGGGAATTGAGAGAGGAGGCAGCTGATTTGGAAAGAGAAATCAGTTGCCCTACCAGCCCCCTCCATTGATTTCTTTAAGCCCCCAAGCAGCTGGGTGTGTTCCCGTGGGCTAGTGTTTTTCCGTCAGGCTTGTCTGAGGGCTTGCCTAGAGAAGGGGCTGGGGCTCTCACTCCCTGCTTCTATTGCTGTTTTCCCAGATCTCCCAGGAAATGTCACCCTGCTTTCCTGTGTCACCATCTGGACCCAAAGCATCACCTGTTCCTGGGACCCCGGGCCAGATCCCGGCATCCCCACCACGTATACTCTGCACGTCCGCGAGTGAGCTTCCTGTGGGGGACAGTGGCTGTTCTTCAGGCACTCTACTCTTTCTGTTTGTCTGTACTAGAAGTAATAATAGTATCTATTAAGCATGCATCATGTGGAGAGCACAGTGCTAAGTGCTGAGAAAGAATACACAGGTGGTTATTTAGGCCCCGTCTCTGTCGCTCAGGGGGCTTCTCTGTCCATCCACCTGCCCCTTCCCCACTGACCCCCTGACCCCGGCTCTGTCCCCCTCAGCCCGGAGCTGGTCAGCAGTAGATTCTGCCTAGCCCCTCACCAAGCCACAGCGCTTAGTACCGGAAAGAGTCCCCTGGGGTGAGGAGGGTGGGGAAGCTGGGGCATGTCATGGGACAGGAGAACTGAACTCACCAGCACACCCTCAACTCCCTGCCTGCCCCCCTAGGGAATTTGGACGCTGCCGGGCCCCTTTCCGAGACACAGGCCTCTGCTCTGCCCCGTGGGCCCACAGCACCTGCTCTGTCACCATCAGGAACATCTTCGCCTTCTACAGGGCCTGGGTCATCGGGGAGAATCAGCTGGGACAGACGGTTTCCCCGGCTATGTGCCTGCAGGGCATGAGCGTCGGTAAACCAGACTGGCTTGGGGGGACCTCTGCCCTGTCTTGCCACAGACCAGTGTCACCTCGGAACAGAGTTAGCGGTGCCTGGGGAGGTCCCAAGGGTCCCCGGTCCTGGCTGGAGTCAAAACAGAATCTGAGGGGAGGAGTCTGAGGAATGAACTGGGGAGAAGGGGAGAGGAGAGCTATCCTAGCGCTGTGGGTCCCCCGCTGTGGCCACAGATGGGGATAGAAGGCCAAATACCAAGGCGGCCCAGAGAGACTCTCCCCTTTGGCAGCCACTTCATCGCCAACCACTCCCTCTTCCTGGTCTCCTCCCACTCCAGGGCCCAGATTGCTGCCCTGAGTCCCAGGCTAAGGGGGTACCGGGTAGGAGGGGGGTGGGGAGGAGGAAGAGGGTTGGGAAAGAGGTGAGGGGGTGGGAAAGGGACAGGGAGGAGGAAGGTGGATGGAGTGGGAGGGAGGGGACCCAACCCCTCCCCCCCACCCCCACCCTTCTCTTCTGGTCCAGTGAGGCTGAGCCGACCCGAACTCAGTGCTGCCGCCCGCGAGACCTGCTGCCTGAAGCTGGTCTGGCAGCTGCCCCCGGGGGAGCTGCTGGTGGCTGGCGAAGCGCAGTACCAACTCCGCTACAGGGCTGGGCCGGAGGCTCCGTGGGTGCAGGTGGGGGTTCCCGCACCTTGGGGGAGGGGTGGAAATAGAGGATACCCCTGACTTGGCTTCTGTTTGCCTCCTGTGCCCTTTGCCCTCCTGGCCCCTCTGCCTGGGCTCATTGTCCCAGACCTTTCGGGGCTGGCCAGTGAGGGGACGAGGTGCCACTGTCCTCCCCAATAGCTCAATGCCGTGGTCTCTGGCGATGCCCTGCCCATCTCCCAGGACATCTGCAGCCTCTCGCCGTACACCAACTACTCGGTCCAGGTGCGGGCAAAGTACCGGAGTCCTGTCAGCTCCTGGAGCGACTGGAGTGCTGAGAGGACGGCAGCCACTCTGCCTGAGGGTAAGGGAGTCGGCCCTCCTCCTCTCCCTCATTCCTTGACCCATGCCATTGGCTCAGCGCCCTCAGCTGCTTTCTGCGGGGCCCCGGAATGGCTGCTTGAGCTGGTCCCGACCCTTTATCCCCACCTCCCTGTCACTCTCCAGCCCCCAGCGTGGGTCCCAGGCTGTGGAGGAGGATGGGCCCAGCCCACCCCAATGGGAGCCGGAAGGTGGCGGTGATGTGGAAGGTAAGAGGCTGAAGACTTCAGCATCCATGGCGAAGGGAGGAGCACCCAGAGTCCCCCCAAGCTTCCCTTTTCTCCCCCCCTCCCACTATCACCCTTCCTGTCCCCTCCCAGTCCAAGGCTCTCTGAGTCCCACATTGGCTGCTGGGCAGTTGTGCCAATCCCCAGTCATTCAATCAGTTGAGCACTTGCTATGTGCAGAGCATTGTACTAAGACCTTGGAAGCGTCTAATACGGCAGAGTTGGCAGACACATTCTCTGCCCACAATGAGCTTACAGTCTAGAGGACTGTAACCCCAGGGGTGTAGCTCCCCCCACCCCCCATCACACCTGGCTGAGTTTGTAGCTCCCATGAAGGGAGGGAAGGATGCAACCGTGGCTGACGGGAGTGCGGGGTAATCTGTGGGCGAGAGGTGCCCAGTGTTCTGAGAGGGCCGGGACAGGGAGCGTAACATCTCCCTCTGGACTGTAAGCTCACTGTGAGCAGGAAATGTGTCTGTTCTATTGTTATATCGTACTCTTCCAAGTGCTTAGTACAGTGCTCTGCACCCAGTAAACGCTCCCTAAGTACGACTGACTGTGTCTGTCGATCAATGGTATTTATGGAGCGCTTACCGTGTGCAGAGCATTGTACTAAGCACTTGGGAGAATCCAATACCACAGTTGATAGACACGTTCCCTGCCCACAAGGAACTTACGGTCTAGTGGGGGGAGACAGACATTAGTATAAATTACAGATCTGAATATAAGTGGTGTGGGGCCGAGGGTGAGGTGAATATCAAGTGCTTAAAGCGTCGCCCTCCCCCCCAACCTGGTTCTGTTTGCTGCCCTTAGCCCCTGACACCCCAGGAAGCCCGTGGGCAGGTCCTGGGGTATCGACTGAGCTCCCGGGTGGGTGGACGGGCAGCGCCCCCAGGCTGTGAGACGTTGGCACTGCACTGTACCTTGCTACTGCCCAGGGAGGGCCACACTCTCCTGCTGTCGGCCTACAATGCTGTGGGCGAGTCCCCGTCCACCAAGCTGCTCATCCCGCCCAGGGACACCCAGGCAGGTAGGGGAGGGACCGGGGAGACGGCCTCCCTGCGGATGTGGGTCTGACTGGCCGAGGCTCAGGTTCAGGCTTGGGGTTGGGGAGGCTGGGGTTCGGGGGGGGCCTCGGGACTACTGCCCGCTGTCACCTTGCCAGCCACGGGAAGGACTCGGGCCACTCTTTCTCGATCCCCCAGCTCTGCTCAGGTTCCCTAGGGAATGGGATGGGACAGCAGGTTGGGAATAGGTCTTTCTCCAAGCATGGAGGGTACAGGGAGCCATATGCCCTCGCCATCCCCCGGGCCTTCATCCATATCTCTCTCTCTCTTTCTCTCCCTCCCCACCTCCCCCCGACCCCGGTCAGGGCGGCTTTCTCCCCTGCCGGTCCAGGCCTGGCCAGGAAGTGGATCCAGCCTCCTCCTGCGGTGGGAAATCACCACCCGGCCAGCCCCGGCCTTTGTCTTTGAGTGGCGGAGCGCGTCGGAGGATCCAGCTGGCAGCTTCAGTTGGCACTATGAGACTGGCAACCTCACCCGCATCCGCTTAGCAGGTGGCCAGGGAGGGGTGCGGGGGTTGAGGGAAGTGGAAGCAGCTGAAGTCTGAGTCAGGGGTGGGGTGGGGTGCAGGGCAAGGAGTTTGGGAGCATCTCTATAGGAGGGAGGCTTGTGGGACTCTCCCAAGAAGCTGCTGCCTTGTCTTTCCTGCTCTGCAAACAACTCCTGAGCTGGAGGGGAGGCGTTGGGGGGGGAGGGGGGGAGGAGGGAGCGGGGGAGGGGGGGAGCGGGGAGGAGGGAGGCACTCTAGAAGCCAGAGCTCCTGGGTTCTATACCCCAGGCAAGGCATTCTGGGACAAAGTGTATCTTCTCCCTAGCCCCAAGAGAGGCAGATTCAGACATCATGAGCTCTGCCCCATGCGGAATGCTCCATCCCACTATTGCAATTCACCCGGGGACCCCGGCTCGGATACACCCTGTGCCCGAAGGTGTAGGAAAGCAGTATGGACAGGTGGAAAGAGCCTGGGCCTGGGAGTCAGGAGACCTGGGTTTCAGTCTTATCTCTGTGACCTTGGACAAGTCACTTCTCTGGGCCTCAGTTTCCTCATCTGTAAAGAAGGGATTCAATACCTGTTCTCCCTCCCCTTTAGACTATTCATTCATTCATTCATTCAATAGTATTTATTAAGCGCTTACTATGTGCAGAGCACTGTACTAAGCGCTTGGGATGAACAAGTCGGCAACAGATAGAGACAGTCCCTGCCGTTTGACGGGCTTACAGTCTAATCGGGGGAGACGGACAGACAAGAATGATGGCAATAAACAGAGTCGAGGGGAAGAAACATCTCGTAAAAACCGATGGCAACTAAATAGAATCAAGGCGAAGTACAATTCATTAACAAAATAAATAGGGTAACGAAAATATATACAGTTGAGCGGACGAGTACAGCGCTGTGGGGATGGGAAGGGAGAGGTGGAGGAGCAGAGGGAAAAGGGGAAAATGAGGGTTTAGCTGCGGAGAGGTAAAGGGGGGATGGCAGAGGGAGTAGAGGGAGAAGAGGAGCTCAGTCTGGGAACGCCTCTTGGAGGAGGTGACTATAAACCCCATGTGGGATAGGGATTGTGTCCAGTCTGATTGTACTGTATCATATCTACCCCAAGGTTTAGCATGGTTCTTGGCACATAGTAAGCACTTAACAAATACTAGTTTATTATTAATAATAATTATTATTATTAGAATGTGGGGGTGTCAGGGAGTGTGTCTGTCTGTCCCTCCAGGGGCCTTCACGCCCGGACTCTTGTACCACCTGTCAGTCTTTGCCCTGAGCGATGGGGAAGTCTGGGCCATGGGCTCCGTCAGCACCTATGCCATGGAGCTTGGTAGGTGACTGGGGAAGCCAGGTGTTCAGAACCTCTGGGTCTCTGGGACAGGATCCGCTCCCGCAGGAAGCCTCCCCAGCTGGGGGCACCCCTTTTGGAGGGTGTGGCAAATGTAACACTGCTCACAGGCACCCACCCATGGGGCAACTGAGTCCTAGGGTCCCCAAATCTCTCCCTGCTGCTGCAAAGCTTGGGGGGGGGGGGGCTGGGGGAAGGGTTTACAAGACCCCCTGGACTCTCTGCTCTTCCCCTGCAAGGCAGCTCCCCTCTCTCCTCCCCTGAGATTTAACCCTTCCTTTTCCCGACCGGCAGCTCCCTTCAGGGCTCCGGCCCTGCGCCCCACCCGCATCTGGAAGACCCAGGTGGAACTGGAGTGGGAGGAACTACCCCTGGAGGAGCGAGGAGGCCTGGTCCGCAACTACACTCTGTCCTACGCATCAAGGGGCGGGGCCTGGCAGGGTAGGCCCGGCTCCCTTTCCTGGGGCCGGAGGGTGGGTTGGGACCCTGTCTGGGGACCCCGTGCAAGCCAGGGGTTCAGCCTCGATGGCCTGACCACTCGGCCCAGCCCTCCCCTCTCCAGTTGCTTAAAACCCCGGGAGGCGCCCCAATTAATAAAGTTGGTATTTGTTAAGCGCTTACTATGTGCAGAGCGCTGTTCTAAGCGCCAGGGACGATCCAAGGTGATCAGCTTGCCCCACGTGGGGCTCACAGTCTTCATCCGCATTTTATTTGCAACCACGTGAGCCCAGACCCCGCCTTCAGAGGGAAGTGCTGGCTGGGGTGGGGCTACCGGACTAATGGGAGATGAAGTGGGCCCTGCTACCCTGAGAACGGTGTCTGTCTCTATCTGTTGCCGACTTGTTCATTCCAAGCGCTTAGTACAGTGCTCTGCACATAGTAAGCGCTCAGTAAATACTATTGAATGAAATACTATTGAATGAACGGTGGGTGGCGGGGGGAGGAGGCTGGAAATCATTCAAGAGAAGGTGGGCGACCCACAGCCTTGTGCCCGGCCCTCCCACCGTCCCCATTCCCTGGCAGCTCTCTACCTTCCCTCCCTCCCAGCGCCACCCACCCTCTCCCACAGCTGTGGTCTTGGATAGCTCCGTGCACTGCTATCTGATCCGGGGCCTGGCACCCCGCTCCGTGCTGGAGGCCTGCATCACCGCCACCACAGATGGGGGCGGCACCCGCGGCCCCATCCTGGCCATCGAGACCAGGAGCACCGGTGAGAAACTCCCCTCGCTGTACTCTGGGCACTCGGGGCCTCTGGCTCCACCATGGGCCTGCTCTGTGATGTGGGGCAAGTCACTTCCCTGATCTGGAAAACGGAAACTCAATACCTGTTCTGCCTCCCCCCTTTAGCCTGAGAGATTCAGGTGGGATATGTGACAGACACGATTGTCTTGTATCCACCCCGGTGCTTGGCACGGAGGAAGCACTTAATAATAATCATCATCATCATCTTGGTATTTGTTAAGCGCTTACTATGTGCAAAGCACTGTTCTAAGCGCTGGGGCGATACAGGGTGATCAGGTTGTCCCTCATGGGGCTCACAGTCTTCATCCCCATTTTACAGATGAGGTAACTGAGGCCCAGAGAAGTTAAGTGACCTGCCCAAAGTCACACAGCTGACAAGTGGTGGAGCCGGGATTAGAACCCATGACCTCTGACTCCCAAGCCCGTGCTCTTTCCACTGAGCCACGCTGCTTCTCTATGATAATAATATACTAATATATTATTAATAATATAATAATAATGGTGATATTTGTTAAGTGCTTACCATGTGCAAAGCACTGTTCTAAGCGCTGAGGGGATACAAGAGGTGATCAGGTTGTCCCGCGTGGGGCTCACAGTCTTCATCCCCATTTTACAGATGAGGTTACTGAGGCACAGAGAAGTTAAGTGACTTGCCCAAAGTCACACAGCTGGCGAGCGGCGGAGTCGGGATTGGAACCCAAGACCTAAATACCACAATGATTATGAATAACAATGCTATTATAATAGTCATATTACTAATAACATTGGTTCTGGCACCTGTCTCTGAGGATCTCAAAGTACCACATGGACATGGATCCCCTCTGTCTCCCCCATATGGCTCAGTGGAAAGAGCACGGGCTTTGGAGTCAGAGGTCATGGGTTCGAATCCCAGCTCGGCCACTTGTCAGCTGTGTGACTTTGGGCAAGTCACTTAACTTCTCGGTGCCTCAGTTACCTCATCTGTAAAATGGGGATTAAGACTGTGAGCCCCACGTGGGACAACCTGATTCCCTTCTGTCTACCCCAGCGCTTAGAACAGTGCTCGGCACATAGTAAGCGCTTAACAAATACCAACATTATTATATCTTGAAGGAAGGAGTGGCATTCAGGCACCCTTAGGGAGTTGGGACCATGACAGAGATTGGAATGTTGGCATCCAGGGACATAGCTCTGGGCTGTCACCTTCCTCCCTCCCCCCACCAGGAGTTCTAACCTGTATGTTTCTCTCTCTCTCTGTTCCCCTACACACATCCCTCCCAGATACCGGAGAGATTGAACTAGTGGCCTTCTCCACCCTGGCTGTGCTGCTGCTGATGCTACTGGTGATGGGCACCCTGGCCTGTGCCCGCCAACGTGAGCTGTACGTGCCCTCTGCCTTGGACTCCCCCCTCCCCGCCCATCTTCCCCCATCCCCACCTGGCACCCAAACCTGGTCAGATGCCAGCTGAGGTGGATGCACTCTCCCTAGCCTATCCCTCCCTGCTCTGTGGCCCACCAAGGGGAGGGGGTAGAGGGGAGGGGGAGCCCAGGCCTGCAATCACCCTTCTTCCCCCACCCCCAAGCAAGGGTGGGGAAAGAAGGGGAGGAGCTGGCACCGTGGCACTCACCTGACTTCCTCAGCAGATTCCAGGGCCACCTATGGCCCCAGGTCCCTGACCCAGCCCTCAGTTTCCTGGACACCTGGATTCCCCAGACCCCAGGCCTGGTAAGGATCTTTACTGTTGAGCCTTAATCATCCCTGCTGCACTAGATTCTTCTCACAGTTAGGGGAGTGGTTTAGTCTGCCTCCTCTTCTCCCCCCACCCCCCAGTGTGGCCTCAGACAGTATTGGGTTCCCTGCTGCGGGTAGGGGCAGGAGATGGCCTCCCTGCCCTGGAGGGGCTCATAGTCTAACAGAGAGACAGCACACATGCACACACATTCACACACCCACTGTATAAGGGGTTGGGGGAGGGACGGGGGAAGGAGAGGCACTTGGAGGGCCTGACGGACTGAGGGAAAAGGCAGGATGCAGACAGTTTCTTGGGGTTTGGCCCCAGTTCCCAAGGCTGACACCAAAGTGGGGCCAAACACCATATCTTCAGTGGTACAAAAGTGCTGAGGGGAGGGAAGAGGGGGAACTAGAATAATTGGTGATCTGGAAAGGCTTCCTTGGAGGAGGTGTGCTTTTAGTCATGCCCTGCATAAGGAAAGGGAGCTGGTTTTGTCAAGGGACCGGG
Organism: Ornithorhynchus anatinus; assembly: GCF_004115215.2. Lineage (NCBI taxonomy): Eukaryota > Metazoa > Chordata > Mammalia > Monotremata > Ornithorhynchidae > Ornithorhynchus > Ornithorhynchus anatinus. The sequence continues at coordinate 116,432,678 of NC_041749.1, read as the reverse complement.
GAATCCGTTCTGGGCCGAGGGAACAGTGTGGGCAGGAAGCACAGTGGTAGAGCTCTGTCTACTGGGGACTAGAAGGAGCCCACAGTCAGGGAGATTTGAGGGGCTAGGAGATGGTCTCTTGGATTCCGGCCTCTAGGCCTGGGGATATGGAGGGAAGGTGCCTGGGACCTAATAATAATTGTGGTATTTAAGCGCTTATTGTGTTACAAGCACTGTACCAAGCGCTGGGGTAGATTGAAGATAATCAGGTTGGACACATTCCCTGTCCCACAAGGGGCTCCCTGTGTAAGGGGGAGGGAGGACAGGTACTGAATCTCGGTTTTGCAGATGAGGAAGCTGAGGCCCAGAGATTGCCTAAGGGCCCACAGCAGGCCAGGGCAGAGCCTGGATTAGAACCCAAGTCTCATGATTCCCAGGCCTGATTCTCTTTCCACTAGGCCAGGCTGCTTCTCAGGGGGCTGGACCCTGGGAGTGCAGGGCTGGAGCTGGGCTCTCCGATGTCTTCCCCTGCAGGGCCCGATGATCCCCCCAAAGGAAACGACGCAGAAGCTCAGGGTGAGCTCCTCAGGCACCAGCTCCCCTGCCCGGGAAGATCTTTCTAAATGCCTCCCGGAATGGGACTGGGTGGCTGGGAGTGAATCCCAGTCACCCATCCTGGGAATCCTTGCTGCAGGGCAGGGGTTCTCCCCAGAAAGTTTGCCACCCCCTCTATCCGGCCAGCGAGATCCTGGAATGGTTTACTCCACGGTGGCGCCCGCTGGGTACTGCCCTCCTCAAACCAGCCCTGCCCCTCCCTGGGTCCAGGGGTGCCTGGGGCCTGGCCCCGAGCTTAACCGGGAGGAGCTTGTCCAGGGGTGCCCAACCCTGCCAGGGGCTGATCCCACCCTGGCTGGGACATTTCCCCTACTGATGAATTTGCTGATGGACACTGAGGAGACCCAGCCCACCATCTTCCTTCAAGAGGCCTTGGGTGCTCTGCCACAGCCCCAGCTCTAGCCCAGCAGGAAAGCAGCCAGCCTTCGAGCTCCTGCCTTCCTGGCTCCAAAGCCCCGACTAGAGATTTCTCAGGAGCCCCGCTGCCGGCCTGGATTCCTTAGCATTCTCTCTCCTCCCCCTCCTTCCCCTCGTGTAAGGAGACAAAACACCATCAACCTCCAGCCAGCGTTTAACACTGAACACCAGATTCCCCAACTCTCTCTTCATTCCCCCCACTCCATTCCCTGGGCCAGACTCTGGAGGCGTACAGGAGAAGAGGGTCAAGGATCAACTTGGCTTTCCCCATTTTGAGTAGGCTTTCTCCTTCCCGTCATCCTCTGTACCCTCCCCACTCCGGGGGAGAGCAGGGTCTGGGGGAAGGGGGAGGGTAGGAGAGGGTCAGGAAAGTCAACAGAGATTGAAAGAAGCTAGGCCTCCCGTCTGAGTTGAAAGTCTCGCTATTAACCAAGCCAGCAGCCTCTGTGCGTGCACTTTTATTTATTTAAACATTTGGTCCCGGAGGGAGGCAAAGAGAAGGATCTGGATTTCCCTAAGCGGGGACGGGCTGCTCCTCTGGCCCTGAGACAGGGTCCGGCATGGGGAGTCAGAGGGACTTGGGGGGGGGGGAGGGGGAGCGTCCTGGATCTTCCCCTGGTAGAAGGGCCAGAGACTAGCTAATTCCTTCCCTGGGCCCTCTGGGAAATGACCGCCTTCACACGACACCGTCCCCACCGCCGCGGACGAAGAGTGACCGGGGGACCTCGGCTGGTGATCGACTGCCGACCTCGATTCCCCTAAAGCTGCTGTGAGCTCCGAGGGTGCCAGCTGGCCAGAGGAATCGACATTTTATTTTGGAATGGGTGAGGCTGGGATTCCATCTGGGAGAAGACAGTGGTACCGTGCCCACCGCCGGCCACCCACGGGTCGGTGACCCCGATGGCCCCAGTGCGGTTGCACCTCAGAACTGGAGTGCAGTTGGAACGGAGCTGAGCAGGACTGAGGGGGGCCTCTGGCTGCCGTGGTAGAAGTTACCCCCAAGAGGGCGCTGGAGCCCAGCTCACTGGGGCCCCTCTCCTTCCTGCCGGGTGGCACCGAGTCCTGGACTCTAAAAATCCACGGTGTCTGCGGACCCGATCTCCCACCCCTACCTGGTTTGCCAACTGTCCCCCCCAGCCAGTCCGAGTCTGTTTCCCCTGGCAGCACCAAAGGCACAACGGTCTTGCCCTCAGCCCCCACCAGTGAGCCTGCCCTAAAGGCCCGGGAGAGCCCTAGATGGGCACGTCCCTACCAGGTCCTTTGGATCCGGGAACCACGCACCATCGTCTCGGATTCCTTACCCCATCCACTCCGACTCCGTCCTCCACGGGCCACTTTGGCCATCAGCAGCTGGTCCGTCCAGCAGCGGTCTGAGTCTCTCCTCCTCAGCCCCCTGAAGGGCAGAATGTGGCTGCTTCCTCCCCACCCTAGCTAAAGAAGAATCTGAGGCTGCGGAGAGGAAAGACTTATGCCAGGGTCACCCGCAGCAGAGCGGGCCCCCAGCCTCCTCCGCCTGCCTTGGAGACACCAAATTTTAGCTAACGTGTCTGGGCCCCAGCCCCCACTGCCAGACAGTCTGGCACCGAGAAGGCCTGGTCCCCAGGAGACCCGACATCCTCCTCCCCCTCATGACTGGCGCTGCCCTCGCCCAGATTAAGATCAGGACCTTGGCGGGCCCCTCCTACGAGCCAGCCAACTTCTCAGAAGGGTAGCTCCAAGGCCAATCTCTGGGCCCACGGTCCCTTAGCAGCTGGCACCAGTGGGATCTGGCTTCCTGTGAAAGCCGGGTCCAGTACAGTCCTCCCATGGACTTGACGCGATAGGGATTGATCAATCGATGATCTTCAATGAGCGCTTAGTGCGTGCAGAGCACTGTACTAAGTGCCTGGGAGTGTACAGCATACCAGAGTTTATAGATGGGGGTGGTGTCTTGGCCTGGTCATATTTGGGCAGGGCTGGGGGGAGCATTGGGAACCGAAAGCAGCAGGCTTGGTCCCACCCCTTCTCCCAGATCCTTAGGCTTCTCTCACTTCTCTGGCCTTTTGCCCCAGCTAATTCATAAAGCTTCACCCTCAGGGGGTAGCGGACGTGTTCTCGGAGCCTGGAGAGTACTGGGGAGTGGGTGAGGAGCAGGGATGGAAGAGGGAAAGCCTGTGTCCTCCAAGCTGCCCTCTGCCCAGTAACCAATCAATTAATAGTATTTATTGAGCTCATACTATATGCAGAATACTGTGCTGAGTGCTAGGTTGAGTAATTCTTCCCAGCTCTTCCTACAGCTTCTGAGAACTTGGGGGGCTGGGGGAGGTTTGGGGGCTCTGTAGTCATCGGGGAACCCAGCAGGGGGAGAATCTGGCCAGGGTTGCAAGGTCATCCCTCTAGACTGTAAACTCACTGTGAGCAGGGAATGTGTCTGTCATACTCTCCCACGCTCATAGTACAGTGCCCTGCATCCAGTAAGTGCTCAATAAATTTGATTGGTTGAACCTAGGTCTTTCTGAGCCCGTGGTAGGACTGAACTCCTGAGTCCCAGTAGTAGCAAAGGGATTTATTGAGCACCCACTGGGTGTTAATCACTGGACTAAGTGGTTGGGAAAGGACAAACACAAAGAAGTGGTGCATTCTCTGTCCACAAGGAGCCTACTGGGGAGACAGGCATACAAATATTTACAAGAAATACAATGCTTAGTGTAACATAATTTGGTGCTCAATAACTTCCATTGAATGAATTAACTAGAGCGATCAAAACGCATACTTGAATGACCATTTGAATAAACATAAATACCCAAGTGCTGAGTATATGGGTGTAAATAAATTGTGCTGGAATTAATGGTATTTATTGAGCGCTTACTGTGTGCGGAGCACGGTACAAAGCGCTTGGGAGAGTACAACAACAGATCCCTGCCCAAAAGGAACCGACAGTCCAGTAGAAATGGCTAGTGGGTTTGTACTGACCAGTGAGAAGCAGCGTGGCCTATAGTGGAAAGAGCACGGGCTTGGGAGTCAGAGGGCGTGGGTTCTAATCCCGGCTCCGCCACTCATCTGCTGTGTGATCTTGGGCAAGTCACTTCACTTCTCTGTGCCTCAGTGACCTCATCTGTAAAATGGAGATTAAGACTGTGAGCCCCATGTGGGACAACCTGATTACCTTGTATCTACCCCAACTCTTAGAACAGTGTGGCACACGGTAAGCGCTTAACAAATACCGTAATTATTATTGTTATTACTACTTTGGGGATTCAGCTGGGAAGGTTCGTTGGAGCAGCTGGGATTTTAGGAGGGTTTTGACTAGAATAATAATGGTATTTATTATGCACTTACTCTGGTTGAAGAACTGGGTTAGCTGCAAGATAGCTGAGACACAGTCTCTGCCCCACGTGGGGCTCACGATCTAAGAGAGAGGGAGAACAGATATCTCATCCCCATTTGACAGATGAGGAAAGGAGGAACAGAGCGGGGAAGTGACTTGTCCACGGTCCCACACAGCAGGTCGGTGGCAGAGCCAGGACTAGGAACCAGGTCTCCTGACTCCCAATCCCAAACTCTTTTCACTAGACCAAGTGACCTCTTAGTACAGTGCTCTGCACACTGTAAGTGCTCAATAAATACGATTGAATTGAATAAATAGAGGGAGGGCTGTGGCTTGATGGATTTGGGGAAAGAGGGCGCTCCAGGCCGGGGGAGCATCATGAGAAAGAGAGAATTGAAATAATAATGATGGTATTTGTTAAGCGCTTACTATGTGCCAAGCACTGTTCTAAGCAGAAGCAGCGTGGCTCAGTGGAAAGAGCCTGGGCTTCGGAGTCAGAGGTCATGGGTTCGACTCCCGGCTCTGCCACTCAGCTGTGTGACTGTGGGCAAGTCACTTAACTTCTCTGTGCCTCAGTTACCTCGTCTGTAAAATGGGGATTAACTGTGAGCCTCACGTGGGACAACCTGATGACCCTGTATCTACCCCAGTGCTTAGAACAGTGCTCTGCACATAGTAAGCGCTTAACAAATACCAACATTATTATTATTACAAGGTCTTAATCCTCATTTTACCGATGAGGTAACTGAGGCACTGAGAAGTTAAGTGACTTACCCAAAGTCACACAGCTGATAAGTGGTGGAGCCGGGATTAGAACCCACAACCTCCGACTCCCAAGCCTGTGCTCTCTCCATTGAGCCACCCTGCTTCCCGTCCTCTAGCCTGTCCCCTTTCCACTCTTCAGAGGGAAATGAAAATGAGTCCCGAGTGGGCAAAAGATAGGCAGCAGAAGGGAGGACTAATGGATAAGTCACAGAATGGTTATTCAGCCTAGAGTGAGAATCCATAGCACTGCTCTGCTTTTTACCATTTTTCTCCTTCTGGCCACACCCATGGCATAGTGGATAGAGCACGGGCCTGGGATTCAGAAGATCATTGGTTCCAATCCTGGCTCTTCCACCTGTCTGCTGTGAACGCAAGATAAAGTCAGAAAGGAGAAACAATGTGAGGGAGTTGGTGAGTAACTGAAGCGAGCACATGGGATGTGGAGAACCTTGAAGCCAATGGTGAGATTTTTCCTTGAGACAGAAGCAAACGGGGAAGTCATTGTAGGATTTGGAGAAGTGGAGAGGTGTATACAGAGCAACACTATAGGATCCATGCAGCAGGATGCGATATAGATGGGGGGGGGGTGTGGGGGGAGAGGCTGGAGACCAGTGAGGAAGCTGATTCACTCGTCTCGCCACAATTATGACCAGAGCTTGTACCAAAGTGGTAGCTATTTGAATGGAGCGGAAGGGGCGGACCTGGGAAACCCAGGATTTGGCAGTAGGTTGAATCGGGAAGTTGGAAGACAGCGAGAAGTTCTGGGACAGGGAGATTGGTGGTGTTATGGACAGAGTTGGTAAAATTAGGAGGAGTGGGTTGAGGAGCGAAGGTGAGAAGCTCCATTTTAAACACGTTGATTTTGAGGTGCCGGCGAGGCATCAAGGTGGTGGTGAACTGGAAGCAAGAAGAGATGTGGGATTGCAGGTTAGATGAGAGGTCAGGGAAGGAGAGAGAGAGAGTTCTTCCTGAGTCCTTCCCACGCCTGACTCCCAGAGGGAGGTATTCTGCTACCCATCCTCTCGAGGAGGAGGGGGTGTTGGATGGGGGCTGAAGACTGCCCAGCACTCACCTCCGAGCAGGGATAGGGAGCGGGCATGGAGCAGGCCTCCTGGTCTCCGCTTGGTAGCCTGCTCCTTCTTGCTCCTCCTTCTCCCTCCCCTTAAAGGATCCAAAATATCCAAGGGACGTCAGAACCCCAGGTTGGAAGCAGTGTGGCGTAGTAGAAGGAACTCAGGACTGGGAGCCAAGGGCCCTGAGTTCTAATCCCAGCTCTGCCATCCGCCAGCTGTGTGACCTTGGATAAGAACTCATTTCTCAGGGCCTCAGTTTCCTCATCTGTAAAATGGGGAGGCAATACCCGTCCTCCTTACCTGCGAGACTGCAAGTGGGACAGGGTCACTGTGGGACAGGGACTGCGTCCAATCTGATGGATTTGCACCCACACCAGTGCCTAGCACAGTGCTTGGCACCCAGTAAGCATTTAACAAATGCCTTATTATTATTTATATTGTCTTGTCACTCGGCCCTCTGCTCCATCCATGCTTCTCCCTCTCTCTATCCCTACAATGCCACCCAGCCCAAGGACAGAGGGATGGATGCCCTGACCCCAGGAGCTCCCTAGGTCTCCATGTGTCCTAGCCTAACCCTCCCATGCCCCTTCTCTAGCTGCCGCAGGGTAGCACCTGGCCTAGTCTTCCTACTTTAAATGGCTCCCACCCTGGGTGGGAACGACAGAGCCCCTGGATCCTGGGAGTCTCCCAGGGCAAGGTGCGTCTTGCAAGAGGCAGAGCCGCCAGGGCTGCCATGGAAGCAAATCATCCAAACAACAGGCCACGTCAGAGAGCCTGGGAGGGAGGAAGGGGTGAGGAGTGGGGGGGGAGGGGGGAGTGGGAGGCGGTACTGAAATGACCCGATTAATCCTCCAGGCCCTCCCCCCACTCCCCAGCCTGGATCCCTCAGATGGGACACATGGTCCGATCCAGACCCAAGTAGAGTGCAGGATTCCAAAGGAGCCTTCCAACTTCTGAAGGGGAGGGGTGGGAGGGCTGACAGCGAGAGGAAGTTTATAACCAAAGAATTAATGTCTTTTTATTACTTCCTGAGTTGTGTGGATTCTTCCAGGAGGGATCGGATTACCCTGTCCCTTTCCCTGAACTGCCTGGTTTCAGATCTGAGAGTTTTCAGTCCTTCCCTCTGCAGGTTGGGAAGCCAAAGACTGAGGATTTCAAAGCACCGGGGCCAGTAGAGGGTCCTGACTGGGTTGGCTCTCTATCCCCACTCCCCTGGGCCCTCTGCCACCTCCTCCCTCCCTGCGGTTGGTTGGTTGTCGGTTGCCTGCCTCAACCCCAGAGAAATGCGAGATGGAAAATGCCTGGGGTGTACATGGGGCCAGAGCTGAGCGGGCTGAGATAGTTCAGGAAAATTTGAGGCAGAGCAGTTTCCTATTGAACAGCATAAGGCAGGCGGGGTGAGGGGGGAGGTTGGAGTGGGGGATAAGCCAGCTAAGGCTGGCAGAGCCCGAGGGCCCGGTGGCTTCTCTGCTCCTCTCGGGCGCCTGACTTCATTAAGCTGAGGTGGTCCCCGCTGCTATATGGCACAGACATGGGAAAGTTGAAGTCAACAGTGAACTGTCATGGGTTTGGATTTTGAGCCTGCCATAACAGCCTTCTCTCCCCTGCCCCCCTTCTCCCCCAACCACCAGTGCCCGTTCCCCAAAGCTGCTGACTCAAACATCACAGATACCAATGATATGGTTTTTTGCTCCAAATCATAGGGTTTCAAAAGGTCAGTTTATCCATTCTCCTGCCCCTGCTTTGAAATCTCACCCAGCTCCTCCCCCTCTTCTTTCATTGTCCCTGGGCCCCTGCCACCTTGGTCTCTGCCCCTCTCCCCTTAGTGCCCCATCCCCTGCCTCTCTCCCCCAAATGCCCCTCTTTCTCACCTTGGGCTGCCCAAGTTGACACCCAGGTCCAAGTGGGCTCTCCCTTGCCAGACTCCACTTCCTTTGATCTTCCCTGTGACTCAGTCTCCTCTCTTGCTCCCTTTCTCAACCCTGGTGCTCAAGGAGGTGAGGAAGGGAGAGCCCCACTCCTTCCCCCCTCTGACCTGTCAAATCTCCCAGGCCCAAGTCACTCTCCCTACCTTCCTAAGGCTCTCCTCATCCTTCCCAGCCTAGCACCAAGGGAACTGGGGAGTTGGGCAACCATCTGGATCATTTAAGCCTCTGTAGACCCAGCTTGTCCCAACAATCTGGGTGTTTCATGACAGTTTGGAGCTTCTAGGGCCTAAGTGACCCCGATCATTGTGATTGCACATACCTGACCGCTTGGGTGTCCATCCCATGGGAGACTGAAATTTGGGATCCTTCAACCTCTTGCTGAACCAAGGGAGAGCTGGCCTTTACCCAAGCCGTTCCCTTCCGCCTTGTCATCTTGTGGTGCAGCTGACTCTGGAGCTGGAAGCCAGGACTCCTGAGTCCTCCATCCAGAAGACCCCATGGTCCTGGAACTCACATCCCCCCTCTGGGAAGTGGGAAGACTCGGTTGTCCCTTCCCTACCTTTAGGCGTGATCAGAAGGTTGGGAGCAGAGGGTGTACTCCAGAGGGTCTGCTTTGGAGTTAGGGCTTTCTGTTGGGAGAGGAGGGGTGGAGAAGGAGACGGTCTCTTGCCGGACCATTTTGTCCACCTCCAAGTAGGATTCATATGTCCCCTCCCTCACTCCTGGATGACCTTCCTTCCTCTCTGAGAAGTTCGACGTTCCCACTCTTCTGTGTCCCACCTTACACACCTACGGGTCAACACCTACAACTATGGGGCCCACCCTGCCTGAAAGCAGGGGGATGGCCCCGATGACCCCCGTCTGGGCTTTCTAGCCCAGAAGTCTTTCTCCATCTTTCCTCCTCCCTCTGGCCCCTCCTTCACCTGGCCACCTCTTCCTCCTCCTCCCCGCCCTCTCCTTCTTCCTCCTCCTCCTCCCACTGCTCCTCCCCCTCCGCTCCCTCTTCCCTTCCTGCGGGTCGGAGGTGGGAGCAGAGTCCAGCCCGGTACCTCCCCATCGGGCTCCTCCCCTCCGGCCGGGTCCCCGCCCCCGCCCCCTCCCCAACCCGAGCTCCTCGGCCCTCCCCTCTCCGGACCCGCCCCGGGTTCTAGGCCATGTGACACCCCCCCCACCCCCCACCCCACCCCCCCCCCCCCGCTACCGCTGCTCCCTCCCCATCCCCGCCCCGCCGCCCGGGGCCGCGTCCTGTGCTTGAGCTCCCGGCCCAGAGGGACCCGCCGCCGCTTCCTCGAGACCCCGAAGTAGCAAGCGGCGTCGAACCGGGCCGGGCTAAAACGAGCCCAGCCCCGGGAAAGCATGGAACGGAAGAAAGTGTTCGTGTTGCTCGATGTGCTGTGTGTAGTGGTCGGTAAGGGAACGGCGCCCCTTCCCCACCCTTCCCACTGCCCCTCACCTTCTTGGGGCTGGCTCTGTCTCTCTCTACACGCCCCCGGCCGCAGCGCTGGCATCCCCTTCCCCTGAGGTGCTAGAGTTAGCCCCCCCCCCCCTCCTCTCGGGAGTTTAGGTCCCGTCGGATTACCCCCACCCCCTTCTCAGCTCTGCCCACGGCGTCCCACCCCTATACTGGGTGTAGGGCTAGGCTGGGGAGGGAGGCTGCCTAGGGGGCTCTCCCAGGGTGGTGACGGGGCTCATGGTACGATACTGTACCTCAAAAGGTCCTTTCTCTGGCCCCCTTGCTCCTCCACTCAGAGGGTCAAGGAGAGGGAAAGGATCGGTCTGGGGGGAGCCCCAAGCTGGCGAGGGGACGAGCCTATCAATCAGTGGTGTTTACGGAATACTTCCTGTGGGCAGAACCTAGTCTGGCGGAGAGTGTAACAGAGGTTCCTTTCCGTGGGTTGAGGAAGCTGGCACATGCCTTCACTGAACAGCTGTAGCCCCTTGCCCCCCAGGGAGCAGCTTGCCCCAAGAACGGGACATGGGACCAAACAGGGGTGATCCAGGAAGATGGATGAAGCAGACCCTCGCCAGGCAACCCTCCCCACCCCCCACACAAACCCAGCAGGCTCACCCCTGAGTTTCTTCAGTTTCCTCCAGGTAAAGGGCAGTGATCGGGTTCCCGCTCATCCCCGCCTCTCTCCTCAGCCCCTCCTACCTAGGCCGTGACGGGGGCAAGCCTGGATCTTGGGCCTGGTGCCCACAGGGCACCTACCTGCCAAATGCCCAGATTGTCCCCAAGAATGTGCTTCCAGGGACCTGGTCCTGGCGCCCCTCTGGGAAATTAGCCTGCTGGGCACTAGGACCAGATCCCCTAAGACATGCAGGATCCAACTTTGGAAGGTAAAGGAGGGAAGACCCCAGTAGTTGAGGTCGCAAACTCTGTGGACACCTGCTGTGCTCCCAGCCGGTTGGACTCCCTGGCTGGGCCTTGGGCCACCTCCGGAGAGGGCTACGCAGGCACGGAGGATTTGGGAATTGGGAGGGGGGGGGTACCTTCCTTATGAGTGACTCCTAGAGGTTGAGAAGGGAGGGAAAGGGCAGATATGAGGGGCACCCTTCCAGTGGACAAGCTGGGGAGAGATGAGGCACCACCCCTCCCTCTCCCCGAGGCACCAAGTGCAGTTATTAAACCTGAGGGGATGAGCAGGGATCCGGTCTCCTTTATTCCCCCGCTGTTCTGGCAAAGATGTCCTTCTTCCTCTGCGGTCCCCGTCCCCCCCGCCCCTCTCCTTCCCCTCGTTCCCCCGAAGCCCAGCAGGAGGCAAATCCGTGGCTTGGTCCAAACCTCTGGCCCGCGCAGGGGTGGGAAGGTGAGTGTTGGGTCTGAAATAGCTGCGGGGAAAGACATAATTAACCCGGCTACCCGCGGGGGAAGCTGCAGACTTAATTTGAGCCCTGCACGGCCGAGAAAGGCAGCTCAGATACCTACTTTGGGCCTCTGTGGTTCATTGCCTGGAAAGAAAGTGGTCACCCCCGCCCGCCCCCAGGTGCCTGTGTGCTTCCGCCTGATCCCCCGGGGAGACGGGGTTAGCCAGCTTGGGACCCTCGTTCCAAGTCCCTCTTGGCCCCACCTCTGCTGGGTCGTGGGCGAGAACGGCCAGGCCCACGTCCCGGTGAGGAGGAGGGCCGACTGGGGGGGCTCCCATCCCTCCTTCCCCTCACCCCTCCTTCGTCCTTCTCCTCCTCTTCCCCCCCGCATTGCTCGAAGGAAGACAAAGGTGAAGTGTTTGCTCTGGGGCCCATCGAACAATAGGCTAGATGGGAGCTAAAGGTGGAACGGGCAGTTCAGTCCTTTTAAGGTGGATTTGCGGGTCGGGGCTTCCGACCTAGGGCTGAGGAGAGGTCAGAGGTTTGGGGGCGTGGGGGCACCTTCTCAGCCTAGGATGGCAATGAGGGTGAAGGTTTTCCCCGTAGTAAAAAAAAAAAATGTAATGGTCTTGGTCCAGGAACCCCGTAACCCTGGGACTGCCGACAGAGCAGAATCTAGGATTTGGTTTTGCTGAGAAAGAGATTGGGGTTGTGGGGAGGATGGGGGAAAGTCACAACGAGCCTAGGGGGCATCAGGGTTGTGGGGGGAGAGGGAGGGGGGAGGAGGGAAGGAAGGCAGAGCCTAACCCAGGCTGGCCTGAACCCACTGCTTACCTTCCTGGCCAACGGACAGATGTAACAATAGCACCACTCCCGGGTGGGAGCGGCCTCAGATGTCTATTTTTGCATCCCAAAAAACTGCTCCTTAATTTATCCAAACAGTCTTGTTGACTGGAGGGAGAATGCTGAGGGATGGACTGGTAGTCTCCACCCTGGCACCCTTCAGGGGTCTTGACGGATTTCCTTGGGGAGGTGAGGGGCAGGGGGGCTTTCGGTGGAGGGAGCATGCTGCTGACTTGGGCCTTGGCAGCCACTTTTCCCCCTTGACTTGTTACCTCAAACCCACCCCATCAGGTTCAGGAGTGCCAGCTTCCAGGAGGACTCAGAGGGTTGGGCTCCCTGTCCTGCCTGGGTTCCGAGTTTGAGAGCCAGTGGCTATAAAAGGGATCCGGGAAACTCCTGAACCATCTGGCCTGGGGTCTGGATCTGAGCTGCCCTCTCTGGGTGGGCGGAGAGGGCTGGGTGAGCAGATGGGGTTTGGGAAATTGGCAGCCATTTCTCTGGCCTTTTCTAAGTTTGCTGCCCTCCCACCCCCATCTTGAGGATCTGGCTTTCAGGGTTCTTTGCCACATGGGGACCTCCTGGTGGCTCCAAGTCCAAGGCTAGCACAGTGGGTGAGGCAAGTTCCAGGGGTCCTGTCCAATCTCAGTGTCCTCACATCACCATCTGCCAATTAGAGCGACGACAGCTTCCTAGGAGCAAAGGGCACTAGGGGAGGGGAGAGGGAGTCCGTTGGAGGAGGACTGTGGACATTGCTGTGCCTCTGGATGGGGTTGGGCTTTCTTTGGCATGGGGTCAGCCCCAGCCTGGACCCCTCAGAGGGTGCAGTACTTCCAAGATCTGCTTCCTCTCCCCACCCCATCGCCCCAGGGGATTAAACAAACAGGCAGGTTGAAATTATAGCCAGAGAGCTAGGTTAGGCAGTAGGGAGGACTTTCTAAATGCCAGGAGAGACCAGGCAACTGGGGGTGGGCGCCATCTCCCTGGGGATTGCTAAAGTTGACGAGGGGGGCGGGGAGCACCTGACCACCTAACTCATCTCTGCCTGGGATGGATTAGGCCAGAGGCAGGGGGAAGTCCCAGATGGGGCTCAAGGGATGGTCCCTTTCAGCCCTGGACTCTCTGATTCTGTCTCGGCCTCTCTCCCTCTCAGCCTCCTTACCCTTCGTCATCCTGACCCTGGTGAACTCCCCCTACAAACGTGGCTTCTACTGCAGCGATGACTCCATCAAGTATCCCTATAAGCCGGACACCATCACCCACGGGCTCATGGCTGGGGTCACCATCACTGTCACAGTCCTCATTGTAAGGCTGCCTCGGCCCCTCCGCCCTCTGCCTTTTTTGGGCCCCCCCCCCAAAACCTTGGCCTCCACTGTTGGCATGAGAAACCCAGGCACCACCCCCCTTCTCCACCCAACTGGGGATCAGAGCTCACCCAGTGCCACCTTCCCACCCAGCCCTAGAGGGACCCCCTTTAGGGGGTGCTAAGCTCAGCCCTTTGGAACCAGGGGTTGGGCTACTCCAGGCGAAATCTGGGCATTTGCCCAGTGGCCGGGAGAGTAGCCTGAACTTTTTCCAGGGGGAAGGGCAGTAGCAGCTGGACCACCTTGGCTCCACCCCCAAATAATGTCACATGGGCTATCACCAATACCTGAATGGCCTTGTTCATGGAAGTTCCGCCCAGTGGCTTGGCATCTTGGGAATTTCCCTGACCCTCTGGGCAGACGTCATCGTCTGATCCCACTTGGGACCCCACGACAAGCGTTCCTCTGCACCCCCCCCCCCCCCGCCCTGAGCCGCCCCTCCCTTGTAGATCACGGCCGGGGAGGCCTTCTTGGTCTACAGAGAGCGACTCTATTCCCGCTCCGAGTTCAACAACTACCTGGCCGCGCTCTACAAGGTGGTGGGCACCTTCCTGTTTGGGGCAGCCGTGAGCCAGTCGCTGACAGACCTGGCCAAGTACATGATTGGCCGCCTGAGGCCCAACTTCCTGGCCGTCTGTGACCCCGACTGGAGCAAGGTGAACTGCTCGATCTACATTCAGTTGGATGCCGTGTGCCGGGGGAATCCCAGGAACGTCACAGAATCCAGGTACATGGAAACTTCGATTGGGCTCTTCCCGGCAACTCGGAGCCCTTCTGTCAGTCAGCCAGTGGGGTCCTAGGGGCCCACTGGAGGCAGGCCTGTCTCCCGCTCTAGGAGTCCATGATTAAAAACAAAACAAAAACGGGCCTGGCCCCTGCTCTCTGGACTGAGGGAGAGGAATGGATCATGGGTGGTGCTCGGGGCAGTGGATGATTGGAAGCTGAGAAGGCTACCTGGAAGAGGTAGCCTTGTCCTGAATGCTACGAAGGAGAAAAGGGATATGGAGGAGAAAAATTGGGAGGCTGATCTTTTATCCGCTCTCCCTGGGAGACCAGATAAAAGGGAGGGGTAGTGTGCACCCACCCCCCGCCCCCGCAAACCACCACGTCCACTTTCATCCTAACATGGCTAATGTGCTTACAGTGACAGCCCCCAGGGTTGGGTGGTGGAAGGGCACTGGAGTGGGAGCCCCCGAATCATGTGGGGCTGATTTCTTCTCTGTACCTGTGTCCTCTGGATCTCAGGTTATCCTTCTATTCTGGCCACTCTTCCTTCGGCATGTACTGCATGGTGTTCCTAGCGGTGAGTGTCACGGAGGAGGGACGCGCTTGGGTTCTCTCCTTGTCACTGTTCATGTCTCCAGGCCTGTCTGGATCTTCCCTCCCCACCCAAGATTCTTCTTGGGGTACCAGTTTCCCTTTGGGGGTGGAGGGGAGGAGGAGGCCTGGAATGCCTGGGTCCCTAGGGGTGAATTTCCCCAACCTGGGGGCCCTTTGTCTCCCGAAATGGGGTGGGACAGGCCCTGGCCTGGGTGCCCCCCACCATGAGCTTCCCCCCTCCCGCCCCCCGTGTGTCGGGCAGTTGTACGTCCAGGCCCGGCTGTGCAGTAAGTGGGCCCGGTTGCTGCGGCCCACGATCCAGTTCTTCCTGTTCGCCTTTGCTGTCTACGTGGGCTACACGCGTGTGGCCGATTACAAGCACCACTGGAGCGATGTACTGGTGGGCCTGCTGCAAGGGGCCCTCATCGCTGTCCTCATTGTGAGTGTCGGCCCTTTCTGGGCAGGGCGAAGGGTTGGGGTGGAAGTTCTGGGGCTCGGATGACTTCCCCACCTGGGGGCTCCTCCTGGCATCATGTCTCCTCTGATGCCCACTGCCTCCCTCCCTCCCTCTCTCCCCCCCCCCAGGTCCACTACATCTCTGACTTCTTCAAGGCCCGACCCCCTCTGCAGAGTGCCAACGAGGACCTGGAGCGGAAACCCAGCCTTGCGCTGACCCTGAATGAGACGGATCGCAATCACTTCAACTATCGAGGGACCTCCTGAACTGGGGAGCCTGTGCCCCTCTGCCCCTCCCCAACCCCCCACTCTCCCTTCAGACTGCATCCTCACCCTAGATCTCAGACTGTGGAGTTGCTGTTTCCTCTTTGCCCTCCATCCTGTTCATCCCGGTCTCCCTCCCCCACCTCCTCGTTTCTCCCCACCCCTCCAGGCCTCTGGTGGGGGGGAGTAGAGACTTTCCTCCTGCTGGGGAAGTCTGGGCTGGTGAGGGAAAGAGGTGGATGGAAAATTGGGGCAAGTGGGAGGATGCTAGGAGAGGGTCTGCTGACGTGGGACTTGCCTGGGCTGGGAGGGTCAACCCAACCAACCTAATCTTCATCACACTTCTGGGGCCAGGGTTTTGTGGGCCTCCCTGCAGAGCTCTTGCCCACCACATAGTTTTTTGGGGGGTGCTCTTGTCCCTCAGAGCAAACCCCAAGAACACAAGGTTTTCCTCTGTGATAACCCCCCCACCCCTTTGCCGTTTTCCCACTGCTCCTCCTGCTCAGGGGCCTAGGGAGCAGGGACAAAGGCTCAGGCTGGACTTCCTCCAAGTTCCCTCCCTTTGGGGACATCCCCTGTTCTGGAGTCGATCTCTTCAAGGCCGGGATGCCCTCTAACCCATCCAACCCCGAGCCTTGGACGTCACCCCACAGCCTATACCCCAGCTTTCTGGACACCGCCCTGAATTTTGTATCTATACCTTTTTGTAATGTATTATATGTGTGGGTTTTTTTAATTAGATCAACTGTAAATAATGGCCCTGTGGTCTCTAGCCAGAGCCCCCCATATGCTCTGGCCTCCTGAAGAGCAGAGATAGAGGGGGACAGGCCTGTGAGCTGCCCTTCCCCTCCATCCTTCCCTCCCTCTTCCTGGAGTGGGAAGTGGCAGGGCTGGCCCAGGACAATGAGTCTGGCTCAGCATGGTGCCGCTGTGGGTTCTGGGGCAGCAGGGGGGAAGGGAAGATGTGAACGAGGACTTTTCCCAGGAACCTTCCTGGTAATGCAGCTTGGCTCTCCCAGTGGCAGGCTCAGTGACTAGTGGTCTCTATAGGGGGTGGAAGGGGGGTGACCATCCTGAGGCTCCAAGCTGGTAGGCGTGCTGCCCTGGAGCACTCTGTCCTGGAGAGAAGAGGGCAGAATTGGGGTGGATACAGTGAAGTGGCAGCCACCCGATGGGGGGGGGGGGGGAGCGGGGAGAGGGTTTCCCCTCAAACTCCAGGGTAGGGATCTCCCAGGAGCACAGAAAGTCCCTTTGTCGCAGAAGCACTTCTCCCCCATTCCTCACTCTTTTCCTCCTTGCAGTTACTGCCTTCTCGGTGGCCAATTCCCCACCCCTCACTTATCTGACCCCATCTACTTCTGCTCACTCCCTGTGGAGCTTGGGGGCCCCTCACCTCACTCCCGGGACGCCCAGGAGACGGTTAACCTTATGCCCCCACTCTCTCCTTGGGTCTCTCCCCTCTCCTAGAGAGAGGGGGCTGGAGTCAGGGTTCTGGGGTGTCCCCTGAAAGTGGGAAGGAGGCCGATTTGCGCCCCGTGCCTCCCCCACCCTGAGAAGAATGTGCTACCTCCTCAAGTTTTCTGCTTGAAAGATTCTTCCCCCCACTTCCCCTCCTCCCTCAGCTCAGAGCTGGAGAAACCAGCTGGGCCACCTGGCCTCTTAAAGAGACAGGTCAGGGGAGTGCCCCAACCCAGGAGGGAGAGGGTGGGGTCAGCCAATTTGCTGGGGTCTTTCACGAGGGACATGAGGTTCCTGGGTGGAGTAGGGCCCTCCCTCAGAAGGGGGTGGCACCTCTGCCTTGGGGTTGGGTGAAGAGTAGCAAATCTGCCTTGGGGAAGGGGAGGAGGTCTAGGACTCTAGCTGGCTTCTCACCAGAGGTGAGTGCAATGGGAGCCCACCCCACCCACCAGCCCTCCTGGCCCTCCCTCTTTCCCTCTTCCCTGCTGTGAGACCTGGAGGGGGGTGCGGCTGTGAATCCCAGAAATTGCTGACTCTTTCTCCGGGGAGGCAGGCAGCCTGAGGCTGGTTTTTTTTTTTTCCTCCCTTTTGTAAACTTTCACTTTGAAAACCTCCCTACCTCCTTCCTGCTGGGTTCCAGCCCCCAGTTAACACCACCATTGGAAACCAGCAGAGACAGGACTCTGCTGCCAATGCTGTCTCTATTTCCAAAACAAGTTGAGCTCGGAGAATTTGGCAGGGGAAAAAGAGGCTTAGCAAGCAGTCCAGCTCTGCCCCCTGTCCTCCCTAGGACTCCCGTTTACCCCTCCTTGCCCTGAAGGGTTGCCTCCTCCCACCCTAGGAAGTGGGAGAAAGGCTGGGATAAGAGGGGGCTTCTGGAGGTGGGGTATGGGGGGGAGGGGGCATCTGAGTGAAGTGAGACCAGACTGGCAAAGCAGGGCAAAATGACATGGGCTGCTGAGACCCTCCTTCCCATCAAACTTCTACTCCGGGTCTTCTCCTAACCCATCTCCCAGTCAGCTCTGGGCTTCCTCTACCAGCTTTTTTCTGGTTGCTGCATATGATAAGGGGCCTGCAGTTAGGCAGGGCTGCTCCCTCTTCCCTCCAGTCCCAGTTTCTCCTTGGATAAGGTCAGCGACTCCAGATGGGCTGGGGCTTGGGGGTGAGGGCTGCTAGTAGGGCTGGGTCGATTTCAGCCCTGGACCTGGAGGCAACCAGGGCCCAAAACAATCTTCAACAACCACCGGCATGCACAACTCCCCTTGTCTCCCAGGAAAAAGCTTGGAAATCTCAAAGCACTGAACACACCGGGCTCCCTCCTACTAGGCAGAAAGGACCTGTCTGAAGGGCCAGAACTAGACTCGGGAATTATGCCCGGCAGGCCCAGGGGCTGAGGATTTCCAGTTTTCTCCCCTGGGGTCAGAGGGGTTCCCTCCCTCCCCCTTCCCGTATGAGAGCTAGGTTGACGATTTTCTTTCCTTTTTTTGCGGGGAGCGGGGGCCGGAGAGCGGGGAAGCATGCTTTGGACTGAGATTAGACCTGGCTTCAGGCTCTGCTACTGGTTCGCGAGGGGCTTGAATTCCAGAAGGGGAAGGAGGAACTCACGCAGGGATTGGTCAGGGACAGGTGCCCGGGGCGGGGGAATTTGGGCAGCCAGGGTTGGGAGAGCTGGGGTGAGTGAAGGTGGGGGGAGAGGGTCTAACCAGAGCAACAGGGTAACCGCAGACACCTTCTGCCTCCCGCTGGGTCTAGCGGCTTGTTTCAAAAAGGGGGCGCGGAGAAGCGGCGCTCTCCGCCTCCTGCTTTTCGAGGGTCCCGGCTCGGCCCGGCTCATTAGCAAAGCCACAGGGGCTCGGCCGAGCGAGCGCCGAGAGGAAGTATGCGGTGGGGAGGCGGCTGGCCCCCCGGCGACCCCGCCCCGCCCCCTGCTGGCCAAAACTCCAAGGCCAGGCAAATAAAGTCTCCCGGCGGCGGGGCTTCATTCATTCATTCATTCATTCATTCATTCATTCACTCACTCACTCACTCACTCATTCATTCATTCAACAGTATTGGTTGAGCGCTTACTAGGTGCAGAGCACTGTGCTAAGCCCTTGCGATGAACAGTTCGGCGACAGAAGTCTAACAGGGTGGCGGAGCGACCGGGAAAAACTCAAAGCCCTGGGCCAACTTAAATTCACGCGTCTCCGGGAAATCCCTCTTTCCCTGGCGGGGGTCTAAGGGAGAGCCCCAGCTTGGAGGCAGGTTGGCCTCTCCAACCCCGCCGGGCCTCCATAATGCTGCTTCTCCGGGCGGCCGCTCCCCACCCTGCTCTGTCGGCTGTGGATGGCGGCGGCGGGGGGGGGGGGGGGGACGCTGAGGCCAGCAGATGGCAGCACGAGAACGGCTTTTCCATGTTGGGCCGGGCAGAGTCCGCATCGGCCTTCCTCCCCCTCCCAGCGTCTTCCGCTTCCTGGGCTGGGGCTCCTGGAAGACGAAGCTCTTCTCCGCCCCGAGGGAGTCGGGAAGGCCGAAGGGGTCGGGCCCCGAAAAGGACTCCTCCAGGCCGTCCGCCGGATTGCTGCACGAGAAACGGCCCCTTTGCTGCCGGGACCGTTTTACCCTTCCTGCAGGTAGTTCGAGTGGTTCGAGTCCAGAGCCGAACTGCCAACCAAATTCTTGCCCCTCTTCTCCTTAAAAACAAGACGAAAAGCCGGCCCCCTCCGGGAAGCCTGCCCAGATTGACCCCGCTTGGGGTGGCTGGGGGGGCCCAGAGTCCTCGGGATTTATCTCCTGAGGTGGTCGTGGGTTCGAATTCCGGCTCTGCCACTTGTCAGCTGTGTGACTGTGGGCAAGTCACTTAACTTCCCTGTGCCTCAGTGACCTCATCTGTAAAATGGGGATGAAGACCGTGAGCCTCACGTGGGACCATCTGATTACCCTGTATCTCCCCCAGCGCTTAGAACAGTGCTCTGCACATAGTAAGCGCTTAACAAATACGAACATTATTATCTCCCGTTATCCCCCACCCCATTTATTTTTAAAGGGTATTTGTTAAGTGCTTACCATGTTCATTCATTCATTAGTATTTATTGAGCGCTTACTATGTGCAGAGCACTGTACTAAGCACTTGGAATGTACAAACCGGTAACAGATACAGTCCCTGCCCTTTGATGGGCTTACAGTCTAATCAGGCACTGCTCTAAACGCTGGCATAGATTCAAAGTAATCAGGTTGGACACAGTTCATGTCACACACGGGGCTCACAGTCTCAATCGCCATGTTACAGATGAGGTAACGGAGAGAAGTTAAGCGACTTGCCCAAGGTCACATAGCAGACGAGTGGGCGAGCCGGGATTAGAACACAGGTCCTTCTGACTCCCAGGCCCATGTTCTGCCCACTAGGCCTTGCCACTTTATCCACCTTTCCCACCTCTCCTGGCCTGGAATACCTTCCTCTCTCCTCAGCACCACACCAGCTCTCGCTAGTCTTGAAACCTATACCCTCTGGGAAGTCCCGTGACTCAGGAGAAGCAGCGTGGCTCAGTGGAAAGAGCATGGGCTTTGGAGTCAGGGCTCGTTAGTTCGAATCCCAGCTCTGCCACTTGTCGGCTGTGTGACTGTGGGCAAGTCACTTAACTTCTCTGGGCCTCAGTTCCCTCATCTGTAAAATGGGGATGAAGACTGTGAGCCCCACGTGGGACAACCTGATTCCCCTATGTCTACCCCAGCGCTTAGAACAGTGCTCGGCACATAGTAAGCGCTTAACAAATACCAACATTATTATTATTATTAAGTCCTCTGAGATTACTCCACTTGGCCCTATGCACTCCAACAGTTTCTCTGCCTCTGGAAATAGTACATTTATGTCCCTTGTGGTCTCGTGTCCCTTGGAGGTCTTTCTATGTACCCCTGCGGCTCTTATTCTGTCTCTTCCATCAGCCTATCAGCTCCTCGAGGGCAGGGATCATAGCTTCTCCCTCAGTTCATCTTCCCCAGCCCCTCCGGGTCAGGAACGGTGTTTCTTCCTTCCTCTCTCCTTCCTGGCCCAGCAGCCAGTTCTTCTTCTTAATCGTAGCGCTTTCTGTGTGCAAAGCACTGTACTAAGCGCTTGGAAGAGTACAACAAACAGACACGTTCCTGCCCACAAGGAACTCACAGTCTAGAGGATTTGGCTGCAGGCAAGAGGGTCCAGGCCTCCTCCCGCCCCAGGTGCCTCCGGGGTTTGCCACTCGTCCTCGGCCCCCCGCGTGATTGATCGACTGACACTGGGTGCAGGACAACTGAAAATGAGCTGACCTGGGGAGGAGCTGTAGCCAGAGCCTGGCATAAGCCTGATGCCTGACAATTCTTGCAGGGATGCCCTGGTCCCACCATACCAATGTCCACCCCCCAGCAGTATCTCCTACTCCAGCCTGAGGTGCTAGTACCTGCTGTTTGTGTTCTCCCAGGTGGGGTCTCCATGGCACTTCCACAACAGCCTTTCCTAGGCACAGCCTAGCTGGGCTTGGGCCAATGGCTGGGATCCCCCGAGTTGGTACTGGGTGATAATATATCCCTAATGCTGCCTCCTCTTAGTGCATTTCTAATCCAACAGATTAGTGCTAGGGTCATTCAGTAAACAAGTCCTGTGCATCCAGAAGGGATGGAGCTCTACATGGAATAAACGCTTAGTACAGTGCTCTGCACACAGTAAGCGCTCAATAAATACGTTTGAATAATGAATTTGGGGTCCCTCGGTTGAGAACAGCCATGGTTCTTGCCCTCAGGAAGCTCCCTGGTTTTTTTGTTTGTTTTTTGTGGTATTCGTTAAGTGCCTATGTGCCAGGCACTGTTCTAAGCGCTGGGGTGGATACAAAGTAAGCAGGTTGGACACAGTCCCTGTCCCACATGGGGCTCACAGTCTTCATCCCCATTTTACAGATGAGGGAACTGAGGCACAGTGAAGTGATATGCCCAAGGTCACACAGCAGACAAGGGGCCAAGCTGGGATTAAAATCCAGGTCCTTCTGAGTCCCAGGTCCATGCTCTATCCATTAGGCCACACTGTTGACAGACTCTCCCCAACACACACAGACACTCACAAATCTGGTGGGCCCCCATCCACGTAAACAGACCACACCCTGTGACAGGATCGACCGAGGGGCAAAAAGGGATGGGTTACAGATGGGGCCGAGGGGTTGGAGAGTAGGTGGACGGAAGCAGAGAATGCTGCCCGGAAGTGGTGGCTTTAACGACCACCATGTACAGGAGGGGAGGACAGTGTGGCCAAAGAAGGTGGCTGAGTTTGGGGAAAGTATCACTGCTGGACTGCCTTGCTTCCACAAATGACATGATTGTGTTTTTCCTCCCTCACGTGAACCACTGAGCCCAGAAATCCCAGTGCAAGGCTTAGCTGGGAATCAGCCCAGTAGATCCCCCCCCCGAAACCTCACCCGACACGACCAGGTGTCGGCCCCTGGATCAGGCTCCTCTCCAAGCTCTGAAGCCAAACTGACCCATCCCTTCCCTGGTCAGGAAATCTTTCCCAGGGAGGAAATTGGGGGCCGGAGGGTTGGTGGGGGGAGGGAGATGGATAGACATTGCTTCGATCCATACTGCCCTGGGACCAGCCCACTACCACTTTCGGAGGAAATTCCCCAGACCCAAGGAAGGGGTCGGAAGGGGGCTGGAGAGAAGGTTGCTGAGGGGCCTGGAAGGAGTTGCTCGAATGAATAGTTTATTTCTGATTTGCAACAGCGTCTTGGGTTCTGGCGCCGGAAAAGCCGGCCATTTCCGCTGTCAATCCCCTTCGTGGAAGGTTAACAGCTGGTAGCTGCACAGCTGCAGGCTTGTTTATTTGGTAACTCTTTCCTGCTTCTCCCAAGAAAGAAAAATGCTATTCGGGGAGGGGGGCCCTCCTTGGCCACATAGGGAGGGGCCCCAGGAGGAGGCTCCCAGAAGCACAGCTCCTGTTTCCGGTTCAACTATTCACCAACCCTCCCTGATCACTGTCTGGGCAACTCTCGATTTTCCAGACCCTTTTCGTCTTCCTCCTCCTCCTCCTCCTCTTGTTGCTGCTGCTGCCCTCCTTATGACTGGACTCAGATCTGTTCTTTCTGCTACTTAGTATCAGCAGGGGTAGGTGGATGGAGGAGGGAGGCAGGAAAGAGGGTGAAACAATTGCCTACAAAAAAATTAAATAAAAAAAACTGGTTGTGGTTATCCATGGATTTTAGCCTCCACCATGGACTCGGGCCTGAACAACAGTATAGACTATACAGAGAGTGCTTAGGGGGTCCCTGGAGTGATGAAACGTGCCGAAGACAAGCGGTATCAATCTAGGAGGGCTTCCTGGAGGAGATGGAGTTATAGATTTTGAAGGAGGGGAGGGACCTAATTTGAGGAGAAAGAGCAGGGAGAGCATTCTGGGTAGGAGAATGACTAGAGCAATGATTCTAAGGTGAGAGAATTGTGTGTAATGAGCAGGTTGAAGACTGAGCTGGAATGTAGTTTGGGAACCAGAAGAGGGAGTGGGAGCAGCAATAGGTGGAGGATTCAAAAGGCTGCTAGGAGGGCAGCGAGCTTGAATTCTATGGTATGATCCCAAGTGCCTAATAGAGTATGATCCTTGACTCCTCCCTCTCTTTCAACCTCTGTATTTCAGTCTGACACTGAATCCTGTACTGTCCTTCACTACAATATTTCCAGAATCTGCCCTTTCCTCTGCACACGAACTGCTGGTCCAGGAGCACCTCATAGCCCGACTTGACTACTGAATCAGCCCCTTTGCCATCCTCCCCACCTTTGGTCTCTCCTTTCTCCAGTCCACAGTTCGCTTGGCTACCCAGGTTACTTTTTCCAAAACATCTTTTTTCACCCATTTCCCCACTCCTCAAAAACCTCCCATGGTTCTGCACATCAAGCAGAAACTCATCGACTTTAAAAATTCTCAATCACAGCTTTCTTCTTATCCACTCTCTTCTCCCACTATACCCAGCTCGCACTCTTCACCCTTCTCAAACTAACCTACCCGGCTGTGTCAAGTTCTTGGCTCTTCTGCTGTGACCCCTGGTTAGTGTCCCTTCCCTTTCATATCCAACACACCTCAGCTCTCTCTCCTCAAAGCTCTTCTGAAATCACATCTCTTCCAGGAGGCCTTCCCTGATTGACCACTCATCCCCCCACTTTATAATAATAATAATAATGTTGGTATTTGTTAAGCACTTACTATGTGCCAAGCACTGTTCTAAGCGGTGGGGGAGATACAGGGTAATCAGGTTGTCCCACGTGAGGCTCACAGTTAATCCCCATTTTACAGATGAGGGAACTGAGGCACAGAGAACTTAAGTGACTTGCCCACAGTCACACAGCTGAAAAGTGGCAGGGCCGGGAGTCGAACTCATGACCTCTGACTCCGAAGCCCAGGCTCTTTTCCACTGAGCCACGCTGCTTCCCAAGTGTCTCCCCAAGTGTCACTTCAGCCATTCCCGCCACCTAAGCACTGTAAGGACTTAATACCCCGGCCCTGAAATGCTGATGATGAGGTTGATGAAGGTGATAAAGCCCTGATCTCCCAGCCCTATTTTTCCCCCAACTGCCACTTACAAGTCACCAAGCACTTATGTACTCAGCCTTACCCCTAAGCAGCCATCCACACACTTTGATATTCCATTGTTTAGTCTCTGTCTCTCTCTGGTGAGACTGTAAGCTCCTCCAGGCCAGGATGGTGGTGTCTACCTTCTCCACTGCGCTCTTCCAAGTGCTTAATGTCTGTGGAAGGCTATTTTGTGTGCATGTTGAGTGTTCAGTATAGAGCCTAAATCGCTTGACAGAGACAATACAACAGCTGTTGTAACAGCATCGTCCAGCTGGTGAGGCCCAGGCTAGCACCGGGACTCCTGGGTTCCAATCTTGGCACTGCCTCGGACCCTCCCACACTGACTCAGGCTGCCCTCTCCTCTGCCAAGCGATAAAGCTGGCACTGGCTACCACAAACGGTTGCCGGACCAAACTGTAGGGCAGGGAATGAGGTGAAAGGTCATGGCTCCTGGCCAGGTCCTGGTTGCAGCTCCAGACACCATCCATCAGTCAATTAATCATATTTATTGAGCCCTTACTATGTGCAGGGCACTTGGGAAACTATAACATAACCAAGTTGGGAGACACAATCCCTGCCCACAAGGAGTTCACAGTCTAGAAGGCATACCACCATCTACAAAGATAGATATTAAAAGAAATTATGGATAGGGGAAATGGCAGAGTATAAGGACATGTACATAAGTGCTTTGGGGCTGAGGTTGGAGTACTGCTGATCCAGTAACTCCCCCCCGCCCCCCGGCCCCAAAGTTGTTCCAGATCCCACAGAGGTAGGAATGGTTATCAGTGGAGAGGACCAGAGCAGCAGCACTGAAGTGGATCTCAGTGTCCCTTGCGTAGCTAGAGGCTAACCAGAATATCCAGTGCTGAGCCACCCTCTGATACTCAAAGGCGGGATCGCTGACCCCTAAACTAGAGGATCCTGCCGATGTCGGCTTTTTTTTTCCCTGCCCCGAGGAAACAGGCTAGAGAGGCCAAATCCAGGCCTCGACGTGGGGGTGGAGTGGGGGGGGGGGGGGGCGCCTACCTACTCCCGGTGTCTTTTAGCCCTCCTCGGGGGCCCACCTTTCCCCTTGTTTAGCCAAAAATCCCGCCTGGGTTCGACAAGGGCCTGGCTGGGAGTGGGTGTCGGGGTGGGGGTAGTGAGGGTAATACTGACTCCCACCCCTTGGCACCCGTTTCTCCCCGAACACTAATTAGCGAAAGAAGAGGAGGGGGGAAAAATCTCCTCAAGGCGGGAGATTAAAAGAGCAAAACCTCGCCCCATCTCCCTCTTTTCGGGAGCGAGAGGAGGCCCCGCCAGGCCTGCGCTCAGTAGAAGGGGGCGGGGGGCGCCGTCCCCCTCCAAGGCCGCTCCAGCTTGAACTCCTCATCCGTCCACGCCTCATCGATGTCTCCGGTCCAACCTCATCCCCGCGGAATACCAATCAGCCGGAGGAGGAGCACGTCTCTTCTTTCCCCCCACCGACCCCGCCCCGTCGGCCTTGGGAAAGAGACAGCCTCGCTCTCCCCTCGCTAATTCAATAGGAAACGGGAACTCTCCTCCTTCGCCCCCACCCCTCCCCTCCTCTCCCCCGCCCTAATTTAAACGAGTTACTAATATAGACCAGAGTAATTCCCTAGGGGAAACCTGGGGTGAGTGATGGCTCTGGAACGGGAGCTGAGAATCCGCAGGGCGTCCAACCCTACCGCCACCTCCCACCCTCCGAAAATCTAAATGGGTCGGGGGCGGGGAGGAGACGGTGGGGGGGAACCGCTCTTTTCTTCCTGGGCGTTGACACGTCTGACAAGCGTCCCGCCCCGGATGAGGGGAGCGGAGAAGGGTGGGAAATTCATAATCATGATAGAGCAGAACCACAAAACGCGACGGCAAAGTCGGTGGACACAGGGTCCGATCGGAGAGGGAAGATTTCGCCCGGGTCTCCTTCGAATCTCTTCTTCTTAAGATCAGCAATTTCTGGGCTCTAGGCAAACACACACACACACACACAGAGCATGCCCCCCATCCCCACAACCTCAACGTAAATAATCGGAGCACTCCCATGCGCGCACACACACTCACAGACACAGCACAGCCCTCTACGCGCGTTACCACAAGCACAGCACACCCCCGCAGGACACAACATTCCTGACCCCACAGTTCCCTTGCGAAGAGCAGTCAAAACATCTCAAACACCCGGCACCTCTCACCTCCAACCTCCCTCCCGGTCCTGACCCCCACGCCCTCTCCCCCAACCCCTTCCCGCCTCACGTTTCCCGTCCCAACACCTTCCCGACCTTCCTCCCAGCCCCTCAACCCAACAGCCTTCACCCCAACCCCTCTCCCTCCCTACAGGCGCTCGCCCATTTGCTGCCTCGCCTCTTCCCCGCCCCGACACCCCCCGCCCGCCCCCATTCTCTTCCCCATTTCGGCCTCCCGGCCACCCCTTACCCGCTCAAGGGTTAAAATCGAGACGGCCACGCCACATTCCACTGATTGACACGTTCCCCGGCCGGAACGGCCGGGCCGACCAATCGGAGGCACTGGCGCCGGCAGCCCACGTGGGGGAGAGGCTGCTCCTGCGGCGCCCTGATTGGCCGGCCGCCTCCGCGATTGCCAGCACGAGCCAGGACCCACGTGGAGTTGGCGCTCGTTCATTGATCAGTTTCCCCGCAAAGCTGCCGCCTCTGCTGCCGGGAGAGAGGAGGTGGAGCAGCGCGGGGGGGAGGTGGCCGGGGGGGCGCGAGCGTCGCCGTGCAACCCAGCCCTGGTCCCCGGGGCGCTCGGTCGCTCCCGGCCTCGGCTTTCTCCCAGGTGCGGGGCGGATCGGGCCGGCCAGCTGCGGCAGAGGAGTGGCCCCCGCCTCTTTCTCCCTGGCTCGGTGAGTCCTGCCCCGAGAGCGGGGATCTCCCCCTTCCCCACCCCACCGCCCCCCATCCCGCCCATCCTCCTCCCCACCCTCATCTCTCCGGCCTGGAGAAGGAGGGGCGGGTAGGCGGGTCCCTCGGCCCGGCGGCGGCGGCGGCGGTAGCCGCGGCGGAGCAGCCCGGGAGCTAGGAGCGCTCCGCTGCTGGGCTTTACCTGCTGCAGGCGGCGGGGGCGGGAGGATGAGAAGGAGGAGGAGCCCATTGTCTGTATGCAACTAGGGGAGGGGGCCCTGGGAGCCGGAGCGGGTCGGGTAGAGGATGGAGTTCGGGTTTTGAAGGACTTGGGGAGGGGGTGTTGAGCCGTATCTGGGACGGTGCGAGACTTAGTAGGGTTTGGAGGGAGGGCTAGCGGGCCGGAAGGGCATGTGCCGGGGGGAGGTGGCATCCGGCCAAGAGGGCCCAACCTTGAACTGGGCCAGGGTCCTTGGCAGAAGCGATCGGGGATGGCAGGTGGAGTATACTAGTAATAAGAGTTCGTGGCGGGGAGAACAATGAGTGGGAGCCAGGCAGGATCCCAGAGCAAGATTGTGCGTGGGCACGTTATGGGGCCTGGGCTTCACGGGACCCTCGAGGTGGAATACCGGGCGCAGGAGACCCTTTCCCCTTCTTTTCCAACCTTTCTACTCTCCCCCCCCCCCCCCCCCCCCCCCCCCGTATTCATTTCAGAACCCACTGTCCACAGGCTGGAGCTGCGGGCCAGATTCCCCGGGCTGCTGGCCAGGTGGTGGATCTGGTAACCAGAGAGGTGGCAGGAAGATTAAGGCGCCCCAGCTCTCTAAAGATGTTTCCCCAGAGCAGGCCACCGGTGAGTGTTGTTCTTTCACCGAACCCGCGGGCTGCAGCCCGGGGACCCAGCCGAGTCCCTCTAGGCCCCCCTGACTTGGGCTGTGCCGTGTTGGGAGGAGCGGGGAGGGACACAAGCCTGGATCTGCTAAAGCCCAAAGCAACATTTACCCATCATTCTAGAGCCTGGCAAGACGGTGGATGTAAGAGTAATAATAATAACAAAGGTTCTGCCAAGCACTGTATTAACCGCTGGGATAGATACAGGATAATCAGGTCAGACACAGTCTCTGTCCCACCTGGGACTCACAGTCTAAGGGGAAGGGAGAACAAGGTATTGAGTCCCCGTGTTACAGATGAGTATACCGAGGCACAGAAGTTAAGTGACTTTCCCATGGTCACGCAGCAGGCTCGTGGCGGAGCTGGGATTAGAACACAGGTCTCCTGACTCCCAGTCCCGTGTTCTTTCTACTAGGCCACACTGCTTCTCAAGAAGCAGTTGACTGGCCAGAAACCACGTTCACCTGTCCCCAAATGACTCTTACAACAACCGTCCTGTCCCAGGCTCACCTCAGCCATCTCCTCTCTGGGCTGTGGATAGGGAGATTAGCAGACTGCACTTGCCGGGCTCCAGCCTTGGTCCTCAGGAAGCGGCCTAGGGGTTCTGAGGGTAGTGGAGGGAAGGCAGGGCCAGTTGACCACACTACTGTCTCCTGCCTAAGACCCACCTCCAGGCCCCCCCCCCTCGCCTCTGCGGCGGCTGTGGCCGTGGCCACCAGTGCGACCTCCAGCACATCGCAGTCCCTGAAACTGACCTACCCAGAGACCCTGGATCGGATCAAGGAAGAGTTCCAATTCCTCCAGAACCAGTATCACAGGTGAGGGGGGTATCCTTGTGCCCAGCTGACGTTAGCTAAGCCTCTGGCATTAGACATCAGATTGAAAGGGAGTGGCATTGCCCAGATCCATGGGACCTGGGACCATACCACTTGCCCCTGCATTTGCTCCTGTCTTCAGGAATCTCTCTTCGGGGCCAGGTTTACCACTGAGTACTGCAGGAGGGTAATCCCTGCCCCCAACACACACATGCGCACACACACCAGATCCCAGTCTCCCACAGAACCAGATTCCTCTTGCAGGGTGCGCTCAACCATTGACTCAGTATTGTCAAAGTGAGAAATCTTAGATCCTTCATTTGGGAAGCAGATGGCTGTGAGAAAAGCTGTGTTCTTGCAGGATTGGAGTCTGCCTTTGGCCCTCCTCACCGTGACCTCTCCCGAGCTCTCAGCATGGAGGATGTCAGGGGACTAGAGGGCGAGGAGGTTGAATGTCTGATTTGTTGGGGTGGGGTGATATCCCGAATTTCCCTCAGGGCCCCCTCTCCTTCCACAGCCTGAAGTTAGAGTGTGAGAAGCTGGTGACGGAGAAGACGGAAATCCAGCGTCATTACGTCATGGTGAGTGGTGGCCCACCCGGAGCCCCTGGCTGGTTCGTCTGGAGGCCAGGAGCCCCTTGGAGTTTGGGTTTCCCAGCTTGGCACTGTCTGGCACTGCCAGTCCTTCCCCTCCCCCTGCCCCGCACACCCAGCGGACACCTGATTGGCTGGGATCACGGAGCCTGGCAGACCCGCCCCGGCTGCTCCCCAGCCGGGAGCGTTCAGCACGGACGTGGCTCAGGAGAGTTTCCTGCGGTGGGCTGAGTGTCTTCTCCACTCAGCTCGCTCCCCTTCCTTTGCAGTACTACGAAATGTCCTACGGGCTGAACATTGAAATGCACAAGCAGGTGAGTCTCTGGCCATCCGTAGTCCGTTTAGCTTCTCTGCCTTGTCACGAGCCCCTGCTATCAGTCCCTCTCTCCTCCAAAGCACTCGGCCAGGGACGGGTAGAGCCGGGACCTCGGAGGTCCCTCTTCAGCTGCCCCCGTCCCTGCACTGGCCTCCGAGGTGGGCCGTTCCACATGCCCTTGGGATGGGCATGGGGCAACTCTGCTGGCTTTGTTTTGGTCCAGCTGCAGCCAGGGTCTCCCGGGCCAGCGGGTGTCTACGGGCTGCCATCTGCTAACAGGGCAGAGAGGATTGATTTGGGACCCCGAGAGACACATCTCACCTCCCCCTTCCCTGTACCCTCCGCTGGCAGCAATGCCCCATCTTCCTGCTCAGCTGTTGCTCTGCCAGATCGTCCTCCCACAGTCAGGAGTGGGCAGAGCCCTCCCTCCCCCATCCCTTCTCCCTCCCACGGACTGCCAGCCCCAGGTGCTACTTGAGAGCCAGAAACCCGCAGCCCCTATATGCCGTCTCTCCCTCCCTCTGCCCCAGCAGGCCCTGAAGGAGAGCTGAAAGTGAAGCGGGCACCGTTTTTGTGTGCGGCTTTCTTCCATTCACCCCCCCCACACACACACACCCGTCTGACCTCCCCTCCACCGCCCCCCTCCATCCTCCCGCCCTCCCTGTTCTCATTTCATCTGGCGGCTCTGAGCAGAGCCTTGCAGACGGCAGTATTTACTGCTGATTCCAGGTGCTGCTGGCCCGATGCCAGCGTGCTGTCTGCACTTTAACAAGGGCCCGTAAGTCTGGGCTCTGACAGCCAATAGCCGCACAGTGAAAGAGGAGAACAGCTTCCACAGGGACTGGGGGTGGGGGGGGTTATCACTGCTGTCGCTCTTCCACCCCCCTCCCACCCTCAGGCCGTGAGAGGGGAGGGATTTCTCTGTCAACACCCCCACCCCCCAACTCCAGTGCAAATTTAGCTGTGGTCTTGGGAAGATGAGCAGCTGTGGGTGTCGGTGTCCTGGGTGACCGTGAGGGGTCATGTGCCCTGGGACGGGGCTCCCATGCTGACCCAGAGTCATATTGGTGGCCCCTCAACCCCCTTTCTTCTCCAGCCCCAGAGAATCTCCTAGCCCCCTCCCCCCAGACACGGAGACCGAGGCCCCAAGCCACCTCACCCCTGCAGCTTGTCCCTTTCTCCCAGCCGCTGCCGTTCTGGGGGGTGGGAAGAGAGGTCAGACGGACTGGAGCCTGGCTCCTGTCCCAGAGGAGGCGGCAGCAGTATTTTGGCCCTTATTGCCCTGTCAGTTGGAGAACCGGGCCTAAGCGGTGAAGGGGAGACTTTGTCATTCTCTGAGCGGGGCAAGCTTTCAGGAGCCTGTCCCCACTCCTCCTCCTGTCCCCAGTCTACCCAGTCACTACCTTTACCATTGGCTGACCCCCTGAGCGGCAGCCACCGCCTTTTGGTTTGGAAGGGTCTGAGACGTGGGGCCTGGAGGGTATGGAGACAGAGTAGGGGTCCGGTCTTCGTTTTCTGGTCGTTGTAAGCTTTCAGGATCCCGGGTCCAGGAGTCAGTGATGAGTTGGATCCCTCTGCCAGATCTCTCTGGAAGCAGGGGAGTAGGGGGGTTGGAAGAGGTGGACAGAGACACCCAGTCAGGGGATCCCCTTCCCTTCCCCTCCACCTCTCTACCCCTTCATTCCTGCCAGCCCAGCCCTAGACTCCACCTGTTCCCCACACAGTTTTTTTGGCTTATTTTTCAAGACCAGCCCCCCACACACACCTTCTTCTGACTTCTCCACTGAGTGGGGGTGGGGTTGGAGATGGGGGAGAGATTGCCTAGAGAGGAGAAAAAGCCCAGCAAACAGCACGATCATTTTTCATGCTGAGAGCGTTAAAGTGCCAGTAAATTGCACATTAACGAGCACGAGTGAATTGGAGGCAGCACTCCCCAAGGAGCTGCTGCCCATCAGAGTGTGAGGGAGGAGAATCCATCACGTCTGGCCCCAGGAGACAGCTAAATCCTTCCCAGAAACGACCCACTGCCAATCCCCCCCTCCCACCATGCCCCGCCTTCCCCTGGGCGAGGTGGGGGGTCTGCATGTATTCAGAGGTTGGGGGGGAGGGTGCGCTACAAGACACTTGTCCAGGCTTAGAGTCAGGGCTGGTCCTACCCTTTGTGTCTTTCATTTGATTCTACTACCCCAGAGGATTGAAGGGTCACTAGCCGCCCCTGTGTGCTTGGGCTAGTGCCTGGCTGCTAGTGCAGCCCCCGGAGGCAGGAAAAGATAGTAATCGGGCGGCAAGAGGGATGAGGTGGGAGAAGGGCAGAGAGGTTGGGTGCTCCACCCTAGGCTCCAGCTCAGTCCCGGGAGGCTGCTTGGTACCCAGAGGGGCCAAAGCAGGCGGCTGCTGCTGTTTACCCGCTGCTGCTGCTGCTGGCCCTTTAATTCCCTGCCCCCAGCTTGGAGGGGAAAGCAGTTGGTTGGAGAGGGGAGATTTCTCCCAGCTCTGGTGTGGCCTTCTTAGGGGCCAGGACATTGATTGAAGTGCAGAATGCTGTCTGTCCTCTCCTCTATCCATCTTGTGGGGTGCCCCCTCCTCCTCTTCCTCCAGCCCCCCCCCCCACCTTCCTACATTCAGGGCCCGTGATTGCTTGTCGCACTCAAGTGTTGCAGAAAAACAGCAGCTGTAAGGAGCAAGCCTCTCCAGGGCTTCCTGACGAGCTATTGAGAGCATCAATTAGCACTCAGCAGCAAGGGTGAAGGAGGCAGCTCATAGTGGGGGGAGAGGAGAGGATTGGGCCTCCCTCCTCTGTCCTGTTGTGTTTTTTTAACAAATCTTCCTTCCCGACATCTGATGCTGTGTGGGCCCTGAACTCTGTCCCTTTGCTTTGGAAGTGTCAGAGGTTAATAACTGGCTCAAGATCCCTATCCTCCAATAGCTCTCACTCCACTAGGGAAGCAGGTCAGGCACATAGACAATTCCCTTACATATGTCCGTATAGATGGAGTGGGGAGAAATGGGTCACGGATGATGCTGGTGGGTTGGAGAGTGGATGGGGTGAAGCTGGGAATGCTTCCTGGAGGAGGTGGCTGTGCATTTCAGTGTTTGGGAAATGGTAGGAGGGAAGGAAGGAGGAGTGGGGGGTGGGTGGCAGAGGCCTCGCTGCTGGGGTCAAAGTTGGGCAGTGGGAAAGGGCAGCCCAACCACAGGCTGTCCTTTGCTTAGATTATGAGCCCCGAATGGGACAGGGGTTATGTCCACTGTGGTTATCTTGTATCTACCCCAGTGCTCAGTACAGTGCTTGACACATAGTAAGTGCTTAACAAGAACGATTATTATTACTACTATGCTACAGGAAGGTCGAGCAGCAAGGGGGCAGTGGGCTAGGTGAGAGCTGGAGTTGAGAGCAGACAGGAGGGATGTAGTCAGCTGGTAACGAGCCCCGAAGGACCCCAGCCAAAAGGCTGGGTTGAATCCAGATCTGGTAATGGAGCCGCTAGTGGGCTCAGAAGGATGGGGGCAGGAGGGTGGGAGCGGAGCGGGTATCTCCCTCCCTCTCCCTCTCTCTCTCCCTGCCTTTCTATCTCTGGAATCTGGCCTAAGCAGAGGGTGGGGGGAGAGCCGTGGGGATCCAGCCAAGCACTCAGACCTGAGGTAACTTGTCCTCCCCTCCATTTTCCACTCAAAGAAGGAAAGTTCTGAATGTATCGAGCAACTGCTGTGGGATATTTGAAGAACAGACTAAATGAGTGAAAGATGGACTCCCTGCCCTTGAGGGACTTACAATCTAATGGAGAGGCAGTATCCCCAAATTGACAGAGACCATAATTAAGAGTGAGAGAATAGGTATAGTAGGTACATTTGTAAATCAATAGTTAAGGACTAAACAGAAATTCATAAGTGTTGAGGAAATAGCATGGCAGAGGTGAAGGCCTTTTGGAGAGGGCTTTTTAGGAGGGTTTTGAATGAGGGAAGTAGGAGGAAAAGCGTATATTGAGTGCCCATAGGACACCATGCATTGTACCAAGCCCTGGGGAAAAATCCAGCAGTAACACAAAACGCGTTTCCTGTCCGCAAGGAGCTGGGATGTGGCTTGGTGAAGCTGAGTAGGGAGGATGTTCCAGATTGGGGGATAGATGGGCACGATGGATCAAGGGTGGCAAAGCTGAGAATGAGGAACAGTTGGAGCTTTGCTTGGGCCAAGGAAAGAGTGGGAGCTGGGGTCGGGTGGGAGTGAGAGAGCGCTGGGTGAAAGGGAGTCAGCAGGGGGATCGTCTGGAAGCAAGTGGGCAGTCAAGAGTTTGTTCTATTCGGAAAGCAGGGGGAACCACTTGGTGGGGATGGGGGAGTTAGGGGGAGGACAGTGGGCTTTGGTGTCCAAGATGGTCCGGACAGCCGTGTGCAGGACCGACCCATGAGTGGGGAGGCAGGGAGGCCAGGAAAGAGGCTGCTGCCGTCAGTAATCCAGCCGGGAGGTGACGAGGGTTTGGACCAGGCTGGGGGCAGTAAGAGGCAGGGCAAGAAGGGGCAGATCCATGAAATATTAGAGAGGAAGAACCGGTGGGATTTAGAGACTGCCTGAATGAGGAAGGGAATGGGGGTAAATGACCGAAAGGAGTCAGAGGTGACCCCAAGGCTGCAGGGTGTCGTGACGGGAAAGGGCTGGTGGTGCTGACTGTGATGGGAAAGCTGGGGAGAGGGTGGGAGGAGGAGGGAAGATGGGGGATCGGGCTGGTTACGGCTCCGTGGACGGCGGCCGTCAGAGGTACAGATGGGGATGGCCCCGAGGTAGAAGGCGGTGGGGCCTGGGGGATGGGGGTGGCATGCAGGTGAGGGAGAGAGGGGTCAGGGCTGGGGTCACCTGCCAGATGTGGAGGCTGGAGCCACGTGAGAGATCAGCCCCCCAAGAGTGGGTGCTGAGTGGGAAGCTTGGTGGGATGCCTTTCCCCTCCTGCCCCAGAGAAGCAGTGTGGTCTAGTGGAGAGAGCCTGGTTCTGGGAGCCAGAAGGACCTCGGTTCTAGTCCTTGTTCTGCCAATTGCTTGCTGTGTGAGCTTGGGCAAGTCACTTAACTTCTATGTGCCTCAGTTTTCTCAACTGCACAATGGGGATACCTTGTCTCCCTCCTACTTAAACTGTGAGCCCCATATGGGACAGGGACTGGCCTAACTAAACTTGTACCTGCCCCAGCACTTAGTATTTGACACATAATAACTGCTTAACAAATCTTGTCTTATGCTGTTGAGATACCATTTGAAAAAGAGAGAGGAGGGAGAGACGGCTGAAAAGGAGCAGAAGGGGGGGCAGGAGCAGACCGAGAAGAGAACTGAGTCTGAGTTGGTCTAACCCAGTCCAGGGTGGCTGTAATTATTGGGCGGGGGGTGCTGGGACCCCTGCTCACTTGAAAATGGTGGCTGGGGAGATGGCCTAACAAGAGATTTCCAAAGCCCTTGGAGGAGTTGGTCTAGGGCAGAGCTGGCAGTGAGATGGTGCAGGCTAATGGCTGGCTCTTCTGGGAATGTCGCTCCTAGCCCCTTGGCCTCTGGAGAGCCTGGCACTTCCCGCCTGATCCCTCCCCCCAGCCCCCCACCCTCCAAGGGAAAGAGCAGACGCCCCTGACATCCACCTCATTCTCCTTCCAGACAGAGATTGCCAAGCGTCTGAACGTCATCTGCACCCAACTCATCCCCTTTCTGTCCCAGGAGGTAGGGGGCCCGGGTCCCACTGAGGGCGCCCATGCAGGGCGAGGGAGGGAGGCAGCTCTTGGTAGGTGGCTGACACCAGGCTGGAGGAGGGGGACCAGGGGGCCCTTCTGCCCAGCGGCCAGGGCCCTCGGGTGTGGGGTTGGGGCGGGCCGGCTCTGGCCCCCTCTCTCGCCCTTGCTGATGGCTCTGCCCCCGCAGCACCAGCAGCAGGTGGTCCAGGCAGTGGAACGAGCCAAACAGGTCACCATGGCCGAGCTGAATGCTGCGATTGGGGTAGGTGGATGAGATGGCAGTAGGGGGGACCCCTGGGAGTGGGGTTACCTTGGGGAGCAGAGAAGGGAGCACGTGTTGCCACTCTCTGTCTCTGGAGAGCCTCTACTTCAGCCCCCTGCAATAACTGGGTGGGGGTGAGGTGGGAGTTGCCATCAGGACTTGGGCGGAATGGGCCTTCAGAAGTTTGTGTCCCAGCCCTGGTTTCCCTTGCCCCGCCCCCCCCCCCCCCAACCAAAGGGCTGTCATTCTGAGGGCTTATGGGAAGGGGCAGCCATCTTCCCCCAGAGCCTCCAAACAGGCAGACCTAAGAGTTAGGGCAGCTTCCAGCCCTCTGATGGAAGGAAGAGTTGCTTATTCCTTTCAAATATTTTTGGGGTCCCCAGTGAGCCTTGGCCTCTCCATGGCCTTTGCTGCGGTCTCTTCACCCCAGGGAACGGGGAAGGGTTACTGGCCGGGTCTCCTCTGCTTGGCAACTGGGTCCATGAGGAGGGCTTGAGGAAGGAGGGAGGTGACTTTTCTGGCCCCCTGAGATGGTTCTGGCTCCTCCAGATCCAACCCTAACCCTATCTCAATGCTCACCTACCTTGAGGTTGGCCCAAACCCTGGCTTCCAGGACTCCCCAGTCTTACCACCTTTCTCCCCAACCAGTTTGCCTGGCTGCCCCGAGGACCCCACCACCAAACTGTCGCTTGCCTCCCTCTGTCTCTCTGTCTCTCTCTGTGTCTCTCTCTGTCTCTTTGTCTCCATTCCTCCCCCGACCCTTTACCTCCCTCAGCACCAGCTCCAGGCTCAACATCTGTCTCACCACGCCCCGCCCATCCCCCTCACCCCCCACCCCTCGGGCCTGCAGCCCCCCAGCCTGGCAAGCCTGGGCAGCGCCTCGGGGCTCCTGGCCCTGACCGGGGCCCTGGGGGCCCAGGGACAGCTGGTCCCCAAGGAAGATCGAGGCCTACATGAGGCTGAGCACAGAGGTGGGTCCCTGGCAGGCGAGGGGGGCACTGATGTGTTTCCCCAAACCCCTCAGCCCTGCCCATTTGAAAAGGGTGCCAGCCCGGCTGGCATTGGGGTGGGGAAGAAGGAGGGAGCCATGGAGCCAGACACCTGCTGGCTGCTGCTCTGTCCAGGGAAGGGGAGGCCTCTCTGGGCAGGGTTGGGGGGTCAGCCAGGCGGAGAGACCGGATCCCCTATGCATAACTACTAAACCTGAACCATTTTCTCTTCTTCCTTCCTGTCCCTCCCCCTACCCACCCCTTTACCTTGCCTTGCTGCTGCAGTTGCCATGGTTACAGAGAGAGACCCAGGCCCGGTAAGTGCCCGGCTGGCGTTCATTGTCTGCTCAGCTGCAAGCAGAGTGGGAGGCGGAGATTTACCCCAAGTTGTGTGTGATCCGTCCATCCGCCTCCTGCCAGCTCATCCCCTACTGGCTGTCCCTTGTGCCTTATTTTCCAAAGCTGGCCTGCAACTCCCGCCCAGAGGCCTTCTGTCCCTCCCTCGGGCATCTTAGGGGCTTGGAGCAGCACAGCCCGGTGGGGGGCAGTGGCTGGACCTAGAATCCAAATTCACCCCCCCCCCCCCCCCCCCCCCGCCGACCCTCTGCTCCCCTCTAGAGCTCTGTGACATTGGCCAATGGAGAGCGGCCACGCACCCTTTCCGAATACCTGAGCGGCAACAAGAAGCGGAAGGCGGATGAGAAGGACTTCATCCCAGACTATGTGAGGACTGGGGGGACTGGGGAAGGAGGGATAGGAGGGAGGGAGGGGAGGATGGATGGTATCTCCTGGGAGGCAGTGTGGTTTAGAGGGAAGAGTGCGGGGCTTCAATGTTGGACCCCCTGCCACCGCCCTGCTGTGTGACCTTGGGCAGTTGCTCACCCTTTCTGGGCCTCAGTCTCCCATCTATGAAATGGAGAGAACTGTCCTTGCCTTCCAGGAATGTAGTGGAGCTATAATGAGCCAGCTGATAGGAGTATACTTGGGGAAAGGAAAAGCCCACTGGTGTGGAGGATAGTGGAGGAGGATCAGGATGGAGGGAGGGGGTGGTAGGGGGATGGTCATGTGACTCCCCTCCCGGTTCCAGGGCAGCGACGCTGACAAGAGTGAGGACAACCTGGTGGTGGATGAGGTGGGTGTCTGTTCTCTACTTTCAGGAGGTTCGCGGGGGGTGTTGTGGGGGTTGAGCTCGGGGCCCCTCCCCGACCCAGTGTCAGAGCAGGAAGAAGCCGGAGACTGTGGAAGGAGCAGAGCTGCAGCATCTGGCAGGGGGTGGGGGGTGTCTTTGGGGGCAGCTATTTCCTTGCTGCCCTTTTGGCCAGCGAAGATACCTGAGTCTGTGTCTCCTGGGTGACTTGAGGTGGCGGGGCAGGGCGGGAGTTGATCCCTCCTCAGCTGGAGAACACGGCAAGCCAATGGCCGCATCTCTTCTCTCCTCCCCCAGGACCCCCAGTCCCCACACAGCGTCCACTCGTATTCCTCGCGGGAGAATGGACTGGCCAAAGGGACCTCACAGAGGAAGGAGGTGGTGCCCCTCAGCCCTCCATCCGTGGCCTCCTCCCGAAGCGCCTCCCCCTCCCGGACCAAGGAGCCTCCCCCACCCTCAGTGGTATGTCTTCTGGAAGGAAGGGAAGCGGGCGTGGGGCCAGGGCTGGGGAGGTGGGAGGAGGGACCTGGTGGCAGGGCCCTACCCTGGACCTCAGTGCCCCTTGAGGGCAGGAGGCAGAGCCAGGAGGCACCGTCTCCCCCTTGGCAGGTGGAGAAAGCAGGCACGCCCGGCCTGAAATCCAGCACCCCAACTTCCCAGGGTGATGGGTTGATGCCAGGACTCAGCAGCAGTGCCCAGCTCTTCCGAGCTGGCACAGGCAAGCCCAGTGTGGATTCTTTAGGTGAGTGTCAGGATGGCAAGGATGACGGGGTTAGTCCCTGTCTCTTCCCCATCCCCCTGACTGTGCCCACCTGGCGGCTGTCCTCACAGCTCTAAGCCTGAGGAACCCATTGGCGGTCCAGACCTCCTACCCCAGCCCCTTCAGCGTGGCCCACCCTGCTCTGAATGGTGAAGTGTCTGGGACCGGGGCCTACGCCAGCCTCCACCTGGTGTCATCACAGATCAACGGAGCCGCTGCCAGCTACAGCCGCTCACCTTTGGTGAGTCTGGGCCTGGCCCTCCCCTGGTTCTCCCTCCCCCAGCCAGATGGCTAGCTGACCACGTCCCTTCTCCTCTGCCCCCTCCTCCCAGGTCAGCTACGACTCACACACCCACATGCGGGTGCAAGGGGGCTCTGCCAACCTGCCAGCCAGCTCCTCGGGAAAACCGTGAGTGGCCGGTTTGGATCTCTTCAGGGTGGGATCAGGGAGGGTGGGGGAAGCTGCCAAAGGGAGCTCAGCTGTGGGGCCGGGGCATCCATTAGGGTCAGCGGGGCTGGGGCCGGTGTTTCCTGCCTGGGACTTGTGGGCGTCAGCACTCTGCATTTAGCTGGGGGAAGAGAAGGCTGCCAGGGTTGGGGCCAGGCCCTGTTGGCCCAAAGAACCGAAGTGACCTGGTCCCTGACCTTAGGGAGTCCCTAAGCCATTAGGGGAGGCAGGACAGGCCCACAGTTGGTTAGCCTGCCCCCACAGGAACAACAGCTGGGTGTTCACAGCAGGGCAGGACGGAGCAGTCTGAGGGGTCTGGAACTGTGCTGGGAAGCCAGGAGGAGGGGTTGGTGGAAAGGGGCAGGGAAGGAGGTTGACCCCTGGGCAG
This sequence comes from Ornithorhynchus anatinus, assembly GCF_004115215.2. Lineage (NCBI taxonomy): Eukaryota > Metazoa > Chordata > Mammalia > Monotremata > Ornithorhynchidae > Ornithorhynchus > Ornithorhynchus anatinus. Next base: position 116,393,359 of record NC_041749.1, on the reverse strand, counting down.
GGCCCAAGGTGTGAGGCTCAGCACCGGCTCTGCCCTGCCTCCTCCATCAGATGGGGCACAGATTTGATCACTGTAACCAATGCCCTGGGTGGAATAGAAGACCCTCAGCTGCTTTCTTATCCTGAGAACTAGGCATGGCTCCAGGGCTTGTGGCCCTAGAGAGGATCTGACTGAATCTAGCAGGTGAGGGGAGGCCAGGGCTGGTCTCTGGGATCACCCTCCATTTTGTTTCCCCCTCCTCATCTCCCGTTCCCCCCCAGGGCCTATTCCTTCCACGTGTCAGGTGACGGGCAGGTGCAGCCGGTGCCCTTTCCGTCGGACGCCCTCATTGGCTCGGGCATCCCCCGGCACGCCCGCCACCTGCACACCCTGAGCCACGGCGAGGTGGTCTGCGCCGTCACCATCAGCAACTCCACCCAGCACGTCTACACCGGGGGCAAAGGCTGCGTCAAGGTGTGGGATGTGGCGCAGCCCGGCACCAAGACGCCCGTGGCCCAGCTGGACTGCCTGGTGAGAGGAGCGGGCTGGAGGAACCCTGGGTGTGGGGAGGGCAGGCCCAGATCGGTGATCCCTGGGAGCCCCGACCAGCCCTCTCCCTCTCCATGGGTCCTTGCTGGCCCTGGGCCCTGGTGTGTGCCAGCGGCCCTCTGGACCTGCCGAGGCCTGGGCGTCTTCCCCGATGTGGGGTGGTGCGGGATGGGGCTGCGGTCGGGCCCCAGGAGTGACCCCTGTCCCCGTCCCTCCCCCCCCCCCCCCCCCCCCCCCCCCCCCCGGCCCCAGAACCGGGACAATTACATCCGCTCCTGCAAGCTGCTGCCGGATGGGCGGAGTCTCATCGTGGGAGGCGAGGCCAGCACCCTGTCCATTTGGGACCTGGCCGCCCCCACCCCCCGCATCAAGGCCGAGCTGACCTCCTCTGCCCCCGCCTGCTATGCCTTGGCCATCAGCCCCGACGCTAAGGTCTGCTTCTCCTGCTGCAGTGACGGCAACATCGTGGTGTGGGACCTGCAGAACCAAACGTTGGTCCGGTGAGCCGTCTGCCCACCCAGCTCCCTGACTTCTGCCTCCAATTTGGCACCATTGCCCCCGCTTGCCTCCCATCCCCCCCTTTCGTGCCTCGCACCCCCTGCACACTCCTGAGCCTGTAGCCTTGGGGTCATCTCTGACTGACTCCTCCTATCAGTCCATTGGTAGGATGTATTGAGCACCTATGGTGTTCATAGCACTGTACTAAACAATTGGGAGAGTACAGAAGAGTTAGGACACATGACCCCTGCCCTCAAGGACCTGACAGTCTAACCGGGAAGACAGGCATTAAAATAAATTATCGGTAGAGGAAAGTAAGAATGTGAAAAAGGTTCCTTTGGGCAGGGAACATGTCACTTCATTATTCTGTTATTTCCCAAGTGCCTAGTAAAGTGCACCGCATCGAGTGGGTGCTTAATAAATGGTGCTGCTGCAATTACAGTGTAACAGGGGAGGTGCAAAGTACTTCAGTGCTTAGGTGACAGGGAAGTGCTGAAGTAACAGTTAGGGGAGAAATAGGGTGGGGAGATGACAGTCTCAAAAGATGACATTCTCTAAAGCCTGCTGGTTCTTCCTCTCTAATATCTCACAAATCTGGCCCTTCCTGCCCCACCCCCTTATTGGCAGCAGCTTGGTCCAAGCCCTCGTCACCACGCGGCTTGATTACTGACTGCAACAGCCTCCTTCCCAGACTTACTACCTCCAGCCTTCCCCATCACAGGTCGGTCCTGCACATGACTGCCCAGACCGTCTCAGATGCCTGTCGTTCCCTCCCGTCCCGCCCCACCCCCAGTGGCTCCCCCTGCTTCTGAATAAAACAGAAACCCCTGACCCTCTGCCGGTTTCCAGATCCACACCCCCCCCCCGCCACTGCCTCCCTCTCTCACCCAACACTCTCTCTTGCTCCCCTCCCGCTCCTTCTCTTGGCCCAAGCAATGCTTCAAGTGTTCCTTGCTTGGGCTGCTGCTCACACCTTCAACATGCCTAGAGGCAGCTCCCCTCCTTCCCCCCCACCACTTCACCCAATCTCAGAGCCCACCCCCCACCTTGTGAGCTCTTTGACATAGCCCCCTCCTCCAGGAGGCTTCCCTGATAGATCCCTCCCCTTCACGGTTTGATTACCTCCCGAGCCACCCTGACACTCATGCAGGTATTTGTTTCCTTATCAGATATCGATATATCCACTTGCTCCCAATCCTGTTCTCTCTTAACTATTGAATATTTGTCAGTTTGTATATACTGCCTCCCCATTAGATTGTAAATCTCTCAACAGCAGGGAGCCCATCTCTCGTGTTCCCCAGTAGAGCTTTGAAAGCAATAGGTTCTTGGCTCAGTTCTCTGCCCTCAAGAGATGTTGAGAATATGCACAGTCCAGGGCCTGCCTCCTAGCGGGCATCCACTCTACACCAGTATTCATTGGAGACAGTCCCTCTTCCTCTGCCTGCTCAGAGGACAAGCAGCTCATCCTGAGCTCCCCCACCTCGGGCGGCCAAGCCCAGGAGTTAGTGGCAGAGCCAACCCTTGCCCCTCACTCTAATGAAGCCAAGCTCAAGTCTGAGATCCCCCAAAAGCCAGAGAGCAAAATTATAGATCTGGGTTCAGACCAAAAGCAGTTTCTTGAGCCTGTATGGCTGGAGGTCTCCGGGACCAGATGCAGGAGCAGCCCTTCAAAGCCCTCCTCCTGGAAGTCTGCTCTGGTGGAGCCAGGGCCAAATCTTTTGTCCCATCCACTCCTTAGCCCAGAGATACAGGGTGGCCTTCTCTTTGGGTTTGGTGAAAACGCCTGGAGGGAGAGAGGTGGGCTGGCAGATAATGGGCTTAGGGCTGCTGAGTCTGTCCAGCCCTTACGGGCAGATCTACCCTGGTCAGTGTGCCCATCGTGTGAGGGGTAGCCTAACTCCTCCTAATCCTCCACTGCCCCCAGGCAATTCCAAGGCCACACGGATGGCGCCAGCTGCATTGATATCTCAAATGATGGCAACAAGCTGTGGACAGGTGGCCTGGACAACACCGTGCGCTGCTGGGACCTGCGGGAGGGGCGGCAGCTGCAGCAGCATGACTTCAGCTCACAGGTGCTCGGGGCCACGGGTCTGGGGGCAGAGGGGGAGGGGGGACGTCTGCGGCAAGGTCTTGGCTGCTGAAGGCTGACCGCTCTGTTGGGTTCCCCACCCCCACCCACAGATCTTCTCCCTGGGTCACTGCCCCACCGGGGAGTGGCTGGCGGTGGGCATGGAAAGCAGCAACGTGGAGGTGCTCCACGTCAACAAGCCTGACAAGTACCAGCTGCACCTGCACGAGAGCTGTGTCCTCTCCCTCAAGTTCGCCTCCTGCGGTAGGAGCGGGACGGGACCAGGGACTGGGAGAAGGCCCCGGGCCTCCTGGACTTCTCTGCTCCCCCCGCCTCCTTTTCCCCCTTTCTGCCCTGGCCCCTTGCTTCTGCCCTAAAGACCAGCGCCACCGCAGAGTGTGGGGGGGCGAAGCGGGAGCAGCCCTCCTGTGTGGGCCCAGATGGTGGGGAGCCCACCGGCCACTTCAGTTCACCCCAGTGGGTGGGCGACCCTGGCTGGTGGCTCTAGACACAGTAGACTCCCCCACCCCCGGCATCCCCCATCCTAGGCCGGCAGGAGGGGAGTGGAGCCGGTGGAGAGAGGCGCTCAGCTTGCCTTCTCTGGCTCAGTGATGAAACCCCTCATGATGCAGGACGGGAGCACCTGGGCCCTGTAGGAGCCTAGCCGTGCTCCCTTTGCCGGGGGCAGGGGTTGGGGGGGGAGGTTGACTCCGCTGACCTGACCCCTGCCCTGTGCTCTGACCCGCAGGCAAGTGGTTTGTGAGCACGGGCAAGGACAACCTCCTCAACGCTTGGAGAACACCCTACGGGGCCAGCATCTTCCAGGTAGGGCACGGGGGCATGCCCCCTTTCCATCTGCCCTGATGGGGCCACCCCTTCTCTTGCATGTGCCCCCCCAGTTAAGCAGTAACTTTGTTCATTCAATAGTATTTATTGAGTGCTTATTATGTGCAGAGCACTGTACTAAGCACTTGAAATGTACAATTCGGTAACAGATAGAGACAATCCCTGCCCAATGACGGACTCACAGTCTAAATGGGGGAGACAGACAGCAAAGCAAAACAAAAACAAGACAACAATATCAAGATAAATAGGATCAAGGGGATGTGTGCCTCATTAACAAAATAAATAGGGTAATTAATATATTGAAATGAGCACAGTGCTGAGGGGAGGGGAAGGGTGGGGGGAGGGGAGCAGAGGGAAAGGGGGCTCAGTCTGGAAAGGCCTCTTGGAGGAGGTGAGCTCTCAGTAGGGCTTTGAAGAGAGGAACAGAGTTAGTTTGGCGGACGTGAGGAAGGAGGGCATTCCGGGACAGCAGTAGCATGTGGGCCAGGGGTCGACGGCGGGATAGGCGTGAATGGGGGACAGTGAGGAGGTGAGCGGCAGAGGAGTGGAGCGTACGGGGTGGGCAGTAGAAAGAAGGGAGGTGAGGTAGGGGGCAAGGTGATGGAGAGCTTTGTTCCTTTTCCTCCCCACTTCTCTCTTCTCCGCATCCCCCTCCCCCCCATCTTTTTCCTCCCAACCTCACTGCAGTCAAAAGAATCCTCATCTGTCCTGAGCTGTGACGTCTCCACGGATGACCAGTTCATTGTCACCGGTTCTGGGGACAAGAAAGCCACGGTGTACGAAGTCATTTACTGAGACAGCAGCCAGCCAGCCCGTCAGCGACGTCCCAAAGATCTGCCCCAGCCGGCTTGGGTGGGGGGCAAGAAAGCCCCCAGCGGGTCCAGCCGGCAAAGGAAGGGGGTTTAGGCAAAATCTGACCAACAACCCTCCTTCCCTCCCTCCTTTCCTCCTTTGCTTCTCTTTCCCCTCCCTCCACCCCCTACCTCCATGTGGGGGTTTCTCTGACCCTGAACTGTTTAGGTTTCTTGTGATTGGGTTATTTTTTCTATCTTTTAATTTTCACTTCTTTTCTTTGGAAGAGGGTTTGTGATCTCCTGGCCAGAATTTTAGTTTGTATTTAATAAAAAATCTGAGGCGTGTCAGCCACAGGTGTCTGCAGCCAAACCAGGCTCTGGCCCTGCCCTCGCCCTCATTTTTTGGTCCCCAGCCTGTTGCCCTTCTCCGTGGACGCAAACCACCAGCTTCCCTATCAGCTCCACCTGCAGGGGTTAGTTTTTCTCCCAACCCTCCCCTTCTGCCCCTGCTTGCCCCACCAGATCCCCCGTGCCTGCTTCTGGCTTGCTAGTTGATGCCACCAGGATATGGTATAGGCTAGCTGGGACCAACCCCCAAACCAACCCCTGGGTGCTTCTAACACCCCCAGGCTATCTGTCCTACCTTTTGTGGGGGAGGAAACTTCACTGGGTTTTAATTGTTGAGTGCTTGCTGAGGGGGCAGAGCACTGTACTCAGTGTGTGGGAGAGTACCACGGAGTGGTAGATGCGATCCCTGCCATCAAAGAGCTTACAGTGTAGATGTAACCATAGCTCCCAGACCTTCTTTTGAAGTGCACTGAGGGGGTACCATTGTTGAACTGTGGTCAGACACTCTCCCCTGCCCACCCCAGTTAGGGGGGATGGCAGCTTCCATTGGTGAAAGCCCTTACGGGAGAGCTGGGACAGATAAGGAAGGGCTGGGCTTCATCTGAGAAGGCTTTGTGGAGAAGATGGGATCATAAGAGGGCCATAGAAGAAAAACTGTGGTCTGGGGGATTTGCCAGGGAAAGGGTGGGAGTGATGGGACGGAGGCTAAGTCAGTTTTGGTAAAACGTGTATAGCAGAAGTGGGGAGCAGGATTGGAGGGGGGAGCATGTGAGGGTGAGCCTTGAAGCTGGGGGTTTGGAGTCCCAGTAGGGATTTGTAGAGGGGCAGTGGGCATTTCAGAAAGGCAATTTGACCTGTGGTGCTGAGTGGAGAGGAGCAGGAGCTAGGGAGGCTGTTGCTGTAAATGCAGGCACAAGGTGGCTAGGTTTGTGTTACAGTTGTGGCTGGTGGGCGACAGCAAGGAACAGAGGAAAAATTGGCAGGGCTCCGGCAGATCGGAATGGGTTCGTGGGGCTGTGGGTGTGTTGTGGGGTGGCTGCTGAGTGCGAAGCATCAGTGATAGCCACTTGTCTGATTTGGGGAGGAGAGTGGTTGAGGAGCCATGATGGGGAGCTGGGTCTGTGATGGCAGCTCGATATCCAGGCGGCATTGGCCCAGCGAGGGGGAGGGGAGGGCAGGTTAAGGAGAGAGAAAGCAGGGCTGGGGGTCATCTGCTCAGAGGTGGGGCTGCTACCACACTAGAGGATCAGCCCCCCCAAGGGAGTGGGGGGCCTGAGGGAACCAGAACTGAGCCTGGCAGGACCCTCCCACTAGTTAAAGAGGGGAGGGAATGGAGGCGAAGGAGCAGACAGGGCATCAGGAGGTGGCCCTGGAAGGTTTTGATGTGGAGAGGGTGGCAGATGGCATCAAAGGTCAGAATGGTAAAGGACGGTTAGGACGGAGGAGAAGCCGTTGGCCTGGATGGAAAGTCACTGGAGAGAGGAATCATCATGGTCAGGTAATGAGGTGAAATCTAGGCTTGGGAATGGGTGGCTCAAGAGGGCTGAGAGGAGGTGAGGCAGGTGTGGACAGCACAGGTGGAGGGGTTTAAATGGAGAGCATTAGATGGGGGTGATACGGCAGTGGTTGATTTGGTAGAAGAGTGGAGGGATGGAGCAGGGGTGGGTGAGGGCAGAGGGCGAAGGAGAATGGAGAGGGGACTTTGGGAAAGGAGGGGCACTGCTGGACCTAGGAGGAGGAGACGATGGAGGTGGGGAGGAGGACAAGTGAGGAGGGGAAGGGGCTGGCTTCCATCTGGACAGGAGTGAGCAAAGGAGGGAGGGGATGAAAGCCTGAGGCAGAAGTGGAGCTCTGTGAGGGAGTTGCGGGGCAGGTGCAGAGACTTGCTGAAGAACTTAACACCCCAGTTCACCGCTCCCCAGAGGGGTGGGCCTTTGCCCATTCCCTTCCAGCTGGTCTTCGGAGGGGTCACCCACGTTGTTGGTGGATTATAATAATTGTGGTATTTGTTAAGCACTTACTATGGGCTGAACCCTACTAAGTACAGGAGTGGATAAAGTGGTTTCTCTCCAGAACAGGACTTGCAGCAGGGAGAAAGGGTGTTTAGGCCCCATTTTACCGATGAGGAAACCGAAGCCCAGAAAAGTGAAGTGATTTGCTCAAGGTAACCCAGTGGGCAAATGGTGGAACCACGATTAGAAGCCAGGTCTCCTGCCTCCTTGTCATGTGCTCTTTCCCTTAGGCCATGATGCCTCTCTGGGTTGAATGAGGTGGAGGTAAGGAAGGGAGTTAGAGCACTGACCATTTGAGAGTGAGAGTTAATCTGGGCTGGGGAGAGCAGGAGGGTGAGATGCTGCTGGGAAAGCAGTGAGGCTAGGTCCCAACCCCCATGGGTACTGGGGGCTAGAGGCCCCCACCCCCACCCCCTTCCTCCCCCACCCTTTCAGCCTCCTTCCATGGTAGAGAGCAGTGAACAGCAGAGGGAAGGAGAACAGGAACCAAGAGAGAGAAAAATCACCTGCCTTTATTACAGGATTGAAAACACTGTGGGATAAATACATTTATTAACGCACAAAGAGCTTAGACCTGTTGCCACCTCAGCCTGCCCTTCCTCCCAGGGTGGCACACATGGCAGACAGGGGCAGGGCTGGGCTCACAGCGCTTGCTCCCGAGCCAGCTGGCCCCAACCCTGGGGGGCCTGTGAGGCTGGGCCCCAAGAGAACCTGGGAGGCGTGTGTTGAGGGGAGCTCGGGGGTGTGGGGTGGGGAAGAGAGGTGCTCACAGACACGGGGGGAAGGAAGGGTACAGGAAAGAGAGGAGGTAGGGCTGCACTGCCCCACTCTTGCCAGGAGGATACCACAGGCTGAAAGAGGATGGGGAGAAGCTGGCCCTGGCCTATGGCCAGGGCCATGAGAGCCGGCTGGCTGGGCCTCAGTATACCACCTCGTAGACGGTTGCTTTCTTGTCCCCTGACCCTGTCACGATGTACTTGTCATTGATGGAGATGTCACAGCTGAGCACGGAGGAGGACTCTTTGGACTGGAAAGGGAGGAGGAGGAGGATAGAGAGTGTGGCAACCCCCCGCCCCCAGAATCAAGATCCTCCCCACTTTCACTCCACACCCCAAACCCACCCTGCCCTTTTCCAACAGGAGCATTAGTTCCAGACTCTTCTGCCTGCTCCCTTGAATCTCTGCCCAGCAGGGAGAGACTAGCAATGATTCTCCCCTCCTCCCCCACCCCCCTAAATTAGAGATGGATAAAACAGGCCGAGAGAGGGGTAGGGTCTGGTCTGTGGTCACACAGCAGGGCAGCAGCAAGACCAGAAACAAAGCCAGGGCTTCTGATGCTAGCCAATCAACATGACTCGGGAGAGGAGGGGGATGGGGCTGCTCTGGGGCCTGAGATCTCTCTCACCCCCTCTCCTTGAGGGCAGTCACTGCCTCAGACCCCACTTGGAGCCACCTCCTGAGGCACGCCCCCATGCCGTACCTGGAAGATGCTGGCCCCGTAGGGTGTTCTCCAGGCGTTGAGGAGGTTGTCCTTGCCCGTGCTCACAAACCACTTGCCTGCGGGTCAGAGTGCGGGGCAGGGGCCAGGTCAGCGGAGTCAGCCCTCTGCCCACAAAGGGGCCCTGGGTGGCTCCTACAGGGGCCCAGGCACCCTTGCCCTGCACCGTGAAGGGGCGTTCACCATAAAGCCAGAGCAAGCGAGCTGAGCGCCTCTCTCCACCGGCTCCACTCCCCTCCTGCCAGCCTAGGATGGGGGAGGCAGGGGTTGGGGGGCGTGGGGGAGTCTACAGTGGCTAAAGCCACCAGCCAGGGTCGCCCACACACTGGGGTGAACTGAGGTGGCCAGTGGGCTCCCCACCAGCTTGGCCCACACAGGTGGGCTGCTCCCGCTTCTCCCCCCAGACTCTGCAGTGGCCCTGGCCTTCGGGGCAGAAGCGAGGACCAGGGCAGAAAGAGGGAAAAGGAACAAGGGAGAGGGGGGAGCGGAGAAGTCCAGGAGGCCCGGGACCTTCTCCCCGTCCCTGGTCCCGTCCCGCTCCTACCGCAGGAGGCGAACTTGAGGGAGAGGACACAGCTCTCGTGCAGGTGCAGCTGGTACTTGTCGGGCTTGTTGACGTGGAGCACCTCCACGTTGCTGCTCTCCATGCCCACCGCCAGCCACTCCCCGGTGGGGCAGTGACCAAGGGAGAAGATCTGAGGGTGGGGGTGAGGGGGAAAATCCAAGAGAGTAGTCAGTCCCCAGCAGCCAGGACCTCGCCAGAGACATCCCCCTCCCGCTCTGCTCCAGAACCACGGTCCCGGGCACCTGTGAGCTGAAGTCATGCTGCTGCAGCTGCCGCCCCTCTCGCAGGTCCCAGCAGCGAACAGTGTTGTCCAGACCACCTGTCCACAGCCAGGTCCCATACTCAGAGATGTCAATGCAGCTGGCACCATCGGTGTGGCCTTGGAACTGCCTGTGGCAGGAAGGGGTGGAAAGGGAAGAGGGAGCAAAAGATAAGTTTGGGCCGAGAGGCAGATGTCCACTCTCCCAGACAGTCCCCCACGTTCCAGGGGGCCACCCCCTCACCCAGCTGGAACCCGGCACCGAGGGCCATGTTGGCAGGCGGCTCACCGGACCAGCGTCTGATTCTGTAGGTCCCACACCACGATGTTGCCGTCGCTGCAGCAGGAGAAGCAGACCTTAGCGTCGGGGCTGATGGCCAGGGCGTAGCAGGCGGGGGCAGAGGAGGTCAGCTCGGCCTTGATGCGGGGGGTGGGGGCGGCCAGGTCCCAAATGGACAAGGTGCTGGCCTCACCTCCCACGATGAGACTCCGCCCATCCGGCAGCAGCTTGCAGGAGCGGATGTAGTTGTCCCGGTTCTGTGGGGGGGAGGGGGGGCAGGGACGGGGACAGGGGTCACTCCTGGGGCCCCACCGCAGCCCCGTCCCACACCACCCCACATCGGGGAAGATGCCCAGGCCTCGGCAGGCCCAGAGGCCACGCCAGAGGCACACGCCAGGGCCCAGGGCCAGCGAGGACCCATAGAGAGGGAGAGGGCTGGTCGGGGCTCCCAGGGATCACCGATCTGGGCCTGCCCTCCCCACACCCAGGGTCCCTCCAGCCCGCTCCTCTCACCAGGCAGTCCAGCTGGGCCACGGGTGTCTTGGTGCCAGGCTGCGCCACATCCCACACCTTGACGCAGCCTTTGCCCCCGGTGTAGACGTGCTGGGTGGAGTTGCTGATGGTGACGGCGCAGACCACCTCGCCGTGGCTCAGGGTGTGCAGCTGGCGGGCGTGCCGGGGGATGCCCGAGCCAATGAGGGCGTCCGACGGAAAAGGCACCGGCTGCACCTGCCCGTCACCTGACACGTGGAAGGAGTAGGCCCTGGGGGGATGAGGGGGCAGGAAAGGAGGGAGAAAACACATTATCAGACACCTGCACCTTTCTTCCCTACTACACTATCTTGATCCCCTCCACCTGCCTGATACTGGGCAGCCAGGTGGCCTGCCCTTGGGTATCTCAAGAACAAAGTGGGGTTGTGAGGAGGCTGGAGAGGGATCTCTGCTTGAGTTCCCAGAATGCAGCCTTCTCTGAGGCAAAGCAGATTCCTCCCGTTGGGCCCCCAGTTGGGGGGAAGACAGGGTGGGTCCCACAGGGTCCCCAGGGTCAGCCCAGGCTGGGAATGGGCAGGTGCCTGCTGGGGCACAGCCCATCTCAGCCCCTTCGGGGGCTCTGGTTACAGGCACAGGCCTGGAATGGGCCTTTCCAGCATATATCCTTATCACCTCCCCCCGCCCTTCGGGCTGGCACTTACGGCTTCCCACCGGGGATGCTGGGGAGCGAGGAGGAGACGCCCGATGCCCGGAGGTGGGGGTGAGACTCGAACGCCATCTGCCAATGGCGCAGAGAGCGGGTCAGAGGGGGAGCTGGGAGACTCGCACCCGACTCACCCCCAGCCCCGGGGCCAGACATCCTGCCCCCCTAGAGAACAGGTGTCTCTCCACACCTTTTCGCCCATCTCTCGGGCGGTACCCTTGCCGTTCAAGCTGGCGAGAGCTGTCCTGAGCCGGGGGAGCCCCACGTTAGCAGGGACCCCCACAGGGCAGGAAGGCCGGCCAGAAGGGAAGAGCCTCGAAGGCAGGGGCTATGCCTGTGTCTAACATGGGACTCCCAAGCCCTGAGGAGTCGGTTCCAGGGTTCCAAATAACTGATTGGCAAGCAGCATTCCGGCCTTCCCAGCCCCCAGGTAAGACCCTCCACCCCCAACACCTCCCTAAGAACATCAGCTCATGGGCATGGCCACTGCCAGGTGAGACTGATGATCCATCCCACCCAGGGTTCCACCTCCATGGCAGCAGGATGCCAGGAAGAACCATGTTCAGGTTGCCCTCCTCAATGCCCATCCTCCTGGTTAGGAACAGACCATCCAACACCTCTTTCTTTCTAGTAACCCATTATGAACTGCACTTGGATCTGTACCCTTTGAGGACTTGATAGTCACCACATCCTCAGCCCCACAGCATTTATGTACATATCTGTAATTTATATTAATGTCTGTCTTCCCCTCTAGACCATGAGGCCATTGAGGACAGGGGTCCTGTCTACCAATGCTATTGTATTATACTCTCCCAAGTGCTCAGTACAGTGCTCTGTGCACAGTAAGCACTCAAATACCACTGACTGATTGATTGCTCAATCATGAATTGGACAAATTTATATAATGGTTAACCAATCCCCTTTGGAAACTTCTAATATTTTTGCCCTGCCCAGTTTCCCATTGGCTTCCTACCCACTGGGGGTGAAGAAGTGTTTCCTTCTATTTGTTTGATACCAAAGACCCTCTGGCTCCAATGGGTTTCCCCTGTCCTGCTGCTGTGGCACTGGGGGAGCGGCAATTCCCCGTTGGCCCTGTACACCCCCTTCCATGACTTTGTCCCCTCCCAGCCTTCGTCTTTCCAGATTGAAGAGTCCAGACCCTTTCAGGGTCTCCACACACACAGAAGTTTCTCCACCTCCCCTGCCATCTTGGCAGGCCTTCCCTGCCCCTGCTCTGGCTCTGTTCTGTCCGGGCCATGAGGCTATGACCAGAACAGCTTGTGGTCTTCTAAGTGGGGACTGACAGCAGCTAACTCCAGGGCCCAGGCTGGCTGGCACTGGGGTGAGGAAAAACCCACAACCACCAGAGTCACCAACAGCCCCAGGAAATATACCCTTGTACCTGATCGGAACTAAATGTCATTCTCTGCCCCCCACACACCCAAATTCTCTCCCTCTCTTTCTCAAAGGGCCAGCAGGCAATTCCCCTAATGCTGGCTTTGGGTCAGGATGTGTTTGTGGAGAGAGGGTTTACAACATTGCAGTGGGGCTGGTTGAGAGAGCCCTGCCTTCTGGATTGGGATGGGAGGGAGAAGGAAGCAGGGATTGAAGGGAAAATGAAGCAAAAAGGAGTGGAACAGGGAATGACAGAGGGTGAAGGGAAGCTCAGACTCGCAGCAGTCACATCTAGGTATTTTTATGTCGTTTCTCAACAAATACCACAATTATAATAACAGCATTTGCTAAGTGCTTACTATGTGCCAAGTACTGGGGAGAGACAAAATAATCAGGTTGGACACAGGTCCTGTCCCACATGAGGCTCCTAGTCTAAAAGTAGGAGGGAGTAGGATTTAATCCTCATTTTACAGATGAGATATCTGAGGTACAGAGAAGTGATCTTATTTGTCCAAGGTCACACGGCAGGCAGGTGGCAGAACCAGGATTAGAACCCTAGTCCTCTTGCTCCTAAGCCTGCCTGTGCTTTCCACAAGGCCACCCTACTTCTTCGAAGGTATTTAACCCCCCATTTTACAGATTTTACAATTATTATTATCCTTAAACAGGGAGCTCCTTGAGGGCAGTCACTCTGCCTCATCCTCTCCCATGGACACCTAGTATCCTGTAGGTGTTTGTTGCAGACTTGTCGATGGGTTGACAGAGGGACCTTCCAGGGGCATCCCTCTGGGGACAGTAAATCCATGGCTCCCAACTTCACAGTTCTTCCCCCGACATCCATCCCCCCATCCTCCTCCATCCAGTGGGGAAACAGAGGCCTGGAAGAGGGTAGAATGCAGAGTCCCTGGCTCCACATCCAGAGTCAAGACTCCAGCTCCCTGCCTACCCACTGGTCTTCCCATGCCTTTCAGCCCATCTCCCTCCACATGGCCCTGCAGACCAAGGCTAACTTGACCTGAAACAAACGGGTCCCTGAACCCTCCTCCTCCATCCCCTCCCCCCCCCCCACCCACCCACTGCCCCTGAGGGCAGGGTGGGGGAGAGGCGGGTTAAACTGCCTGGCGCAGCCCAACTCACCATGGTGGAGCGGCCGTACACCATGGTGCCGCTGACCTGGGGGGAGAGGTGGAGGCTCATGTAGGAGCTGGGCACGGAGAGGTCTCCATTCAGGGAAGCGTGGGGCACCATGCCGAAGGAGGGTGTGTAGGCGCTGGACACCGTCAGCGGGCTCCGCAGGGCTGGAGTGGGAAGGGAGAGATGCCACATCTGTGAAGAGACACCCAAACCCACCCTGGACCCAAATCCCAGGGAGAGATGGGGAATCAGCCAATTCCCTAAGATGCACACAAATCCAAGGGAATACTGGCATGGAAAATCCCAAAGCACACAGATAATACAACACAAGGATGGTGGCTCAGGCGGGCCTTGGCCTACCCAGGGATCTAGACAAGCTTAAGTAAGCTCAGCCTGGCTGGGTTCAGATCCCATGTGGAGCCAGGAGGCCTCAGGGGACCTGTAGAAGTACTGCACAGATGCAATTTCCCCACATCTGTAGTTGATCTCAAGTCCCGGCAAAGCTCTGAGACCATGACACATCCATGAAAACACTGCACGTGTGGTCCTGCTCCACAGAAGAGAGGCCATGGGCCCCTTCAGTCTCACCCAAATCCAGGGCAGACTCAGTTATTGGGAGTTATTGGGGTCCAAGAGCTAGGCTTGAATTGGAAGGACCGTGATGGGAACAGGCAGAGTTGGAGTTCTGAAAAATCAAGTCAGGCAGGACTCTTTCCACTGGACACTGAGAGGGAGGTGCTCCAGGATCGGTTGGCTCAGGGAAGGAGGGAGGGAGGGGAGAATGGATAGATGGTGGGAGGAAGAGGAAGGGAGGAAGGGAGGAAGGGAGAAAGGGAGGGGGGAGGTGGTCCTAGGGCCTCCGAACCTGGAGAGACCCCCCTGTTGGCAAAGTAGACTGCAGCAGCCTGGGAAAAGATCAAAGGGCAGGCAGGCTTGCAGTTGTGGTTAATCCACCCACAGATAATTGAGACACTGACTAAATTCCTAAAGCAGCAGGGAGGACACACTTCTGTGGAGAGAATGGTTACCAATGCTTACTTCACTGGATGTGTCTCTTTGCCTGGCTCCTGGAAGGATGGTGGGTAGGAAGGGATTCACCTATAAACTGGTGCTTTTAGAGAGTCTAAAAGGACTCTCTCCCAGAGGGCTTTAAGGCTCTCCATCTAGTCACCCCACCTTCCCTATCTGTTCTCTTCTTCTGCCATTCCCCAACCTGCTCTCTTTCATTCCTTTCAAGCCAACCTTCTAACAGTACCTCGCTCTCACCTCTCCCATTTCCGTCCCTTTGCTCAGGCTGTTCCCCCCAGCCTGGAACTCCCCCCCTCCTCTAATCTGCCAGATCACCAGCTTGCCCTACATTTAAAGCTCTCCTAAATAACAAAATAATAATTGATGATAAAAAAGAAGAAGAAGAAGAAGAATGGTATTTGGTCAGCACTATGGGCCCAGCACTGTACTAAGCACTGGGGCAGATACAAGATAATCAGGTCAGACACAGCCCGAAAGCCCTCCTCTTCCAACAAGCCTTCCTCAATGAATTCTCAGCACCCCAAGCCATAGAAACCCAACCGTCACCTCTAGCACACAGGTACTTATATCCAGGCTCAACACTTATGCATGTATGTTTATTCAGTTGTGCACGCGACTATTTATTTTCATTACTCTTTTTGTAAATACTTCTATATCTGCCTCCCCCATTAGAGTGTAACCTCCTGGTGGGCAGGAACTGTGTTAGTTGTTTTGTACTTATCAGGTGCTTAATACAGAGCACTGTACCCAGGGGGCACTCAAAAATTGCTATTAGTGCTACTATTTCTACTAATATTATTATTGATATTCTACCTTAATATTACTACTTCCTCTACTATTATTGCTACTACCTGGGGTCCTGGAGAGGCCGAATAATTGAGAACATGGACAGAACAAAAACTTCATGCTGGGCAGTTTGGCAACTGAACAGTTCCCCTTTCACTCCAAGCCCCGAGCTCACCACGGGCCAGCTGGGTTTAAATTGCAGCAAATGTAAAGGGACCCGACATCCCCATTTAGAGGGGACAACCCCAAAATTGGGGGGTTTGTCCTGCCTCTCTGCTCTGGGGTCTTGGGGGGACAGCAGTGAAAGAGGAGACTAACCTGAGGGTGTGAAGACTTCATCCCTGGAGGGTTTAGGCATTGATACACCTCGAGGCAGGGGGCTGGACCGGGTGACCTCTCGAGGTCCCTTCCAGTTCTGGGATGCTGGTTCTTTTCAGATAACCCGACCAATCCCTCTCTCCAGCCTTCCATGTCAGCCTCTTCAGCGTGCCTCTCTGGCTATTTTTAAGGCCCACACTCTCTCTCTAACCTCTGGATCCCCCCTCTCTCTGTTCCTCTCTGCTTTTGATCCTGCCCTAAACTAAGAGTTCTGGGGCTTGCATCTTCCTGAAAGTAGCTGGGGCCTCACTGGGCATTTGGACCCAGGCGTCCAGCCTCCTCACCTTCATGTCTGAGGTTTGGGCACTCCCAAAGACCCTCCTCTCCCTCCGGGGACATCTGACCTGCTGCGGGGTCTCTGTCTTTCTCCACTGTGGCTTTGACCCTGTTTGCTCCAAAAGGGTCCAGTGTCAGGCCCGCTAGTTGAACAGCTCCTCTGGTCCGTGACAGAGAAGCAATTGAATTCACCCTGGTGGGGCCCTGCCCTTTCTACCAAGCATGCTGCAGGCTTTTGAGTCAAGCTGGTGATGACCTTTGCCCTTTGCTCTTCTGCAGCTGACCTCTCCTCTGCTCCTCTGTTCAGCTCTCCCTTCCCCCAGCCAAAAGCCAAAAGCCCTGAGCCTGCTAATGGCCCCACCTCTCACTTTTTTTTTTTTAAGGTATCTGTCAAGTGTTTATTATGTGCCAGGCACTGAACTAAGCGCTGGGGTAGATACAAACTAATCAGGTTGAACACAGTCCATGCCAACATGGAGCTCACAGTCTTAATCCCCATTTTACAGATGAGGTAACTGAGGCACAGAGAAGAGAAGTGACTTGTCCAGGGTCAAACAGCAGACAAGTGGCAGAGCGGGGATTAGAACCCAGGTCCTCTGACTCCCAGGCCCGTTCTCTTTTCACTGGCCACCTTGACCCCGCCCCTGCCCCATGGCCCCCAGGACCCAAATTGGCCTGACTCCTAACTCCAGGAATTGGTCCACGGCAGCTTCCTTTTCCCAAGCCCGGACTCTTCCCCTGAAGGTGGGAGGCTGTCAGGAGGACAGTCTTCCTTGATCTTCGATCTCTGATCCAAGCATGAAAGTACATCTCAGGAGTGGGGAGAATGTCCGTGTCCAGGGGAGCGAGGGCAGGAGCGGGCAGAAAGGGAGACTCACCAATAGTGTCTGTAGAGGGTGGCTTGGTGGCAAGCTGGCGGATGTGGGAGGCAGAGCTGGGACCCGGGGTGGAGGCGTCACGTGGTGGAGAAGAGCTGCTGCCCTTGGAGGCAGGAGTAGTGGACAAAATATCATTCTGGAGAGGAAAGACCACTCTGTTAGGTTGGTTTGGGGCAGGGGGGTGGGGGGAGCGGGTTGGAGGCTGGACCTCTGCTGCCGGACAGGGGAGGAGATCAGCCCCTTCCCAGACCCGGATTACCTCAAAGGAACCCCAGGGGATCTGATCCCTCAAGAACAGGTCACATCCAGGCCCCATCCTGCCCCACAGATCCCCCAGGGGTCAGCAGTAAAGACCTCAATGTCTGCCTGCCCCTAGGCTTCTAATCCCACAGCCCCAGCCCCTCTGGCCCTGCCCTGCTGCTGCTACTCCTTCAGGAGCCTGTTCTTCAGGCCTTTTTAAGATCCCTCCCTCTCCCCACCTCCTCCCTCTCCCCCAGGACTGGCCATGCCAGAGTGACAGGATAATCGATATGGTCCCGGCGGGGTAGCGCTCACGCTGATGTTTCAATCTGAGAATCTGATTCGGTCGGGCAGATCGATAGCCGGTCCCAGGCACGGGGGTCCCGGGTGGGTGAGGAAGCAGCCGTGCAGAAATACCTGCAGAGCCTGCGGGGGCGGGCGTTGCTGCTTGAGGCATCCATCTCCCATCTCCAGGAAATGGCTAGGGTGCTCCAGTCCCCACTTCCCAGGTTACAGTCCGGGCCAGATTGGGAGCATTTCCTGCCTGTGTCCCCGTTCCCCATCCAAAAGAGCACCAGCACCGCATCCCTCAGTCCAGGCACCTGTGGCCAGTGCCACTGTTGCCACATTCTCTGCCCAGCTTTTTGACCGCCCCCCCGCCCAACCACAAAACAAGTGTAGCCTGTTGGTTTGGGTGGTTCTGCAGTGTGGAACCATACGGCCGGTTAATTCGGCCTTCCCCTCCATATCCTTTTCCCCAACCCTTCTTTCCTCCCCACCCTCCCGGTCCCTTACCAGGCCAGGATCCCTGGATTTGGGGGGTGGTGTGCTGCGGCTAGAAGCCAAGGAGGCAGGGCTCTCTGGCAGCTCCCGGCGGGAGGCGGCTGGCTTCCCCCCTGGGGTAAGAGTGGGGCTGCTGGGCTCCGAGGGTGGGTCCTGGGTGCGGGAAGACATCACTGAGTGGAGAAGGAAGCAGAGCAGCTCCCGCGCCCTGAAGTGGCTCTGACAGGGCAACTTTCTCCCTCCTTCCCCCCCAAATGGGAGTCAATCTTCCTGACCCCTTGGGCATCTTCTCAAGGGCTACTGATTTTCCAGCCTATCAAAGACCGAAGGGGTGAGACTGGAGAGCCAGATTAGGGATTCACCACCGTTTGGAAAGGGGAATTGGGTCTGTTTAATCTGGAGAATGGGCCGAACAAGAGTGGGCGGGCTTGAAACGCAACGAGGGAGTTGGGTTAGATATAAGGAAGAACTTCTTCACCGTTCACCCTCACAGGGAATCAGACCCTGGATGATTTGACTGAAGAAGGGTGTGGAGTCTCCATTCTTGGAGACCTTTAGAGATAGCATAGTCAACTCGCCTCTGTTCAAGCACTCATCTATCTAAAGGCAGGGGACTGGATGAGATGATCTCTGAGTTCTCTTCAAGGTCACAGATTCTAATGTCGATGTAGTGCGTGTGTGTCTGTCTGGGGTGGGGGTGGGGGAGGTGGCCTCAGGCCCTCCCAGTAAATCAGGTAGGGCCAGAGAGTCGTAGGTTCAGCCTCTTATCACCCTAGCTCAGTCCCGAGAGGCATGGCATCCATGAGACTGGGTGGGGTCTCCTGTTCTAGAGAATCTCTGGTTTCTTCCCTTCCCTTCCTCATCTCCCATCCCAGACCCCCGGCAGGGAAGGGAAGGCTGCCCCGTCCCCTCCCCAGGTCAACGACCTCACTCACCTCATCCACCACCAGGTTATAATCACTCTTGTCCCCGTCACTGTCCTGCAAGGGTGGGGGGAGAGAATGGTCAAAGACCCCAGATGGAGACACCCCTCTCACCCGCAAGGCTGGTGCATGCAGCAGACAGCATCTGCTACCTGATGGTGGTCCTGATCTAAAGGCTGGTGGGCTCACTCTAGGGGGCTCTTCTTGCAAACAGAACTACTAGGTGGAAGTCGGCCAGTAAGGGAAAGGGTTGGGCTGATAAATAGTCGCAAGGTTCCCGGATAAGAGGAATGGAGAGGAGTGGGGAGAAGGGTCACCTTCCACTCTCCAACCACTCACGTAGAGTCCGAGGGCATCCTTCTCCTCCTGCTTCCTCTTCCCCCCGGCACCGCTCAGCCGCTCCTCCTCCGCCACCAGGCTCTCTGGGGGTGAAGTGGAGCTGCTCTGTGGGGGTGAATCCGAGGGAGGGCAAGGATTATGCCAGGGGGAGGGGAAACCGGAGAAGCTCCGACCCTCTCCCGTTCAACTTCCCCCAGCGGCCCCCGCTCCGGGCCTCAGTTTCTGACGGGGAAATGGGTGCAAGGGGGCCACCTGTCGGTGCATGGGAATATCTGCGTCGGGACCCAAACTGCGATCAACTGGGCCTCAAGGCGAAGTGGGCTGGGGTGGGGCGAAGGGGGCTAGTTGTCGCCGTCTCCAACCCAAATCCTCTCACTCCTCCCCGCTCCCCAACTGCTGCGGCAAACAAGCCCGCGTCCCAGCTCCCTCCCCCGCCCCACGCCCCCCCCCCCCCCCGGGGGATGAGCTGAGAGGCGGGGAGAAGTTCTGCCAGGCGGGCGCCGGACCATGCCAACCCCGCCCGCCCGCTGCAGGTGTGCCAGGCCGCCTTCCAATGCCCTATTTTTAAACTCGCCAGTAAGGAGCAGCATAAAAGTGGCAGCAAAGGGCACAGCCTGGCCGTTCCGTTCCCTGGGACGGCCAGTTCCGGGAGGGGGGAGGGCAGGCTCTTCCCTCCCTCCTCCCCCAGCCCCCTCTCCGGCCTCCAGCCCTCTACCCCAGAGATGTTTGTTTTCGCCTCCAATTAGAACAACAGAGGGGAGGAAGAAGGGGAGAGGAGGAGGGGAGGGGGAGCAGCCAGCCTCCCTCAGTCCGGGACTTGAAAGCAGTTCCGCCCTCTGGGAGATAATGAGGCGTGACAGGAATGAAAACTCCCGGCAGCCCTCACCACTGTGTGTGTACTCCCTGGGCTCCCTCCCGTTAACTCCTTCCGCGCCCCTCTCTTGGGCCCAGCCCGCTGTCGGCTGGGCTAGAAACTCGCTGGGGGGGGGGGGGGGGGGGGGCTTCGTCTCTCTGCCTCTCTCTCATATCCCCCCTACCAGGGGCATCCACCCTTCTCTACGTGCCTCGGTTCCCTCATCTGTAAAATGGGGGCCGAGACCGTGAGCCCCCTCTGGGACAGGGACTGCCCAACCCGATTTACTTATCTCCACCCCAGCGCTTAATACAGTGCCTGGCACACGGGAAGCGCTCAGCAGATACCACAATTATTATTATTATTACCCTGCAGGAGGGGCCGGGGGGCTCTGGGAAGGCAAGAGGAAAATCCAATGGGACTCCCTCAAGACTACAGCCGGATGACACCGGCCAGCCCACCAGGCCAGGGAGAGGAGGGTGACAGAGGGACCGGGCCTCCGGTGTTGGGGGACCCTTAGGGGCGGGGGGGGAGGTACAGAAAGCCTAGGGTCAGGCTAGGTGTTGGGTTCCACTGAGGGTGAAGCAACTTCGTTGACTGCCACAGGCAGCTATCTCTGGGGGGCCTCCGGTGTTGGGGGACCCTTAGGGGCGGGGGGAGGTACAGAAAGCCTAGGGTCAGGCTGGGTGTTGGGTTCCGCCGAGGGTGAAGCAACTTCGTTGACTGCCACAGGCAGCTATCTCTGGGGTAGGGGGTGGGTGTCCCATTCCCCCCATCCTATTCAACCTACTCAGAAGAGGGTGAGGTAGATCTAAGATGAGAGCAGAGCGAGTGGAGAATTGGGGGACTGTGGGGCTGGCCACTTGGGTGAGAAAAAGGGACAGAAGTATGGGGGTGCTTGCATTTAGGGAAAGGACTTTACCTTGGTACTAAAAGGCCAGTGCTACAGCATTAGCAGGATCTTTTTACTGACTTTGGGAAGAGTCAGAGGATCTCATTCACTTTAGCCTCACTTCCCCCTTACCTAGCTGCAAACCAGGTGGCTTCGCCTCCAGGGGTACCAAGCCCCGAGGGGACACTGTCTCAAGCAACTGGTACCCAGGGGTGGCTGGTGAGATGAGAATGGTGATGGTCACAGGTGGGGAAGGGGAGGGGGGATGGGGTGGAGGGAGAGGTGGGAGGTTTCTTCAATCCTTTCTAGAAAACCCACCTCCTCCAGGAGGTTCACTCATTCATTCATTCAGTCATATTTATTGAGCGCTTACTGTGTGCAGAGCACCGTACTAAGTGCTTGGAAAGTACAATTTGGCAATAGAGACAATCCCTACCCAACAAGGGGCTCACAGTCTAGAAGAAACGGTCTGTCTCTTCAGAAGAGTGGTATGTCCTGATTGCCCCAAGTGACCATAATCACTGCAGTCCCTCCCTCTTCAATGCTTACCTACACCCCTATAATTATGTTGCTGTGTTCCTATGAATCCCTTGCACTCTGGGCCTCTGTCACTTGCACTTAATGCCCAATTGTCCATCTGTATCTGTGCTTGGCTCGTCCTCTTGCATTAGGCTGTCACTTCCTCGAGGTCAGGGACTGTTTCTTCTCCCTCTGTCCCTCCCCTCAGGAGCCATTACAGACTCTGTGTGTGTGTGTGTGTGTGTGTGCGCGCGCGCGCACGTGCCTGTCCATCCTATCTCCCCCATTAGACAGTCATCCCCTTGAAGACTTCTCCCTCCTTCTTGGGGTCTTCTCCCTCTGATTCTTCCCTCACTGCCTGCAAAACAGCTGACACTCAGTTTGAACCACTGACTGATTTACAAATATCCACCAGTGTACTCTCCTGGGGCTAGTGTCCATTTATCCTGGGTGAATAAAGGAAAATAACTGATTGTATTTCTTTTTTGGCTGGAGTCCCTCCTGGGAGAAGCTGGGTTGATGAAGAAATATGGATGGACTAATAAATGTTTTTCTTCCTTGCAAGTCTGTGCTAGGGAAATTTCTGGGACCCAACAGGATCAGTGGGGAAAGTAAGGCAGAGCACAGCATACCCATGCCCTGGGGTGAGGCTCCCTGACTCTCCACTGTGGAGCCTTGGGGTCCCTGGAAGCAAGTAGTCAGAGATTGAAGGCATCAGCTACCTCTTTCTGCAGGTCGTCTTTTGGGCTCCCCCCTAGACGTTTGCTTTCCATTCCCCCCGACACACACACACACACCACACACACACACTCTTCCTCCTCCTTCTGAGCTTCTCATTATAAGGATCTCCCCTGCCTTCTATGTTCAACACTACTCATGGAGGGGACCTGGGCCAGGGAGAGTGAGTGGGTGAAAGGGGCAGAAAAGAGGAAAATCAAAGTCCCCTCAAGAACCAAAATAATGCTTTAACTCAACCCAAACAGCCACAGCCACCAACATGCAAATGGTTGCTAATATTATGCAAATGACACACAAATGTCCAGGTATGTACTCGGAACAATTTTGTCCACCTGAAGGTGGGAGGACTTGGGGCAGGCCAAGGGCCTTGGGCAGCACCAGCCCAGCCCCGGGCCTTAGGTACTTACCCGACTTGGTGCTCTTTCTGTCGCCCCCAAGAAGTATGTCCATCCCAAGGGAGAAGAGGAGATAGAACAGAAAACAGTGATTGAGGAGGTGTCCTATCTCAGAACTCCTACCTTCTACTCCCTTTCTCCCCCTCCAGCTTGCAGACCATCACCCATACTAGATGGGCATTTTCCAATTTCTCCTTGAGCCCGGCTCTTCTGTGTGGGTAATATTCTCTGCCTATGCCCCTCTTGCTTGCCCGTCTCTGGGTGCCCTGCCTTCCCCCATCAGACTGTCAGCTACTTGAGGGCAGGGACCAGGGCTTCTCCTTTCGTCTGTCTTCCCAGGTCCCCAGTCTAGAGCTCTGCCTGTGATGGGTGCTCAAGACAGACCTGGGGCAGGCCAACTGATCTGGGCTGATGTACCTGCCACCCATAGGAATCTGCCTTCCTCCCAACCCGGGCCTGATATCTTTCTCTGCCAGTGACTTCCAGGTGCAAATCAATTCCCAGCCCCCTTCCTCCACGATCTCTCCTTGTGAAAAGTGCCACTCAGAATCAATCCCGGACTCCCTCTCATTTCCCCACCCTGGGCCCCTCCTCCATGGGGCCCTTTCTCTCCCACCTCCTTCTCCTTGCCCACCCCCTCCAACCTCTGTCATCTCATGGGCTGCTCCTTTCCCAACGGGAACTTCTGAGTCCCCGGCTTGGTAAAAGAAAATGACTTGAACATAATTTAGGATACAGTAATGGTTTCACTGTTTAGAGAAGCAGCATGGCCCTCTAGACTGTAAACTTGTCGTGGGCAGGGAATGTGCCTGTTGTATTGTTCTCTCCCAAGCACTTAGAAGAGTGTTCTGCACACAGTAAGCGTTCAACAAATACGATTGACTGACTGACTAGTGGAAAGAGCATGAGCTTGGGAGTCGGAGGACATGGGTTCTAATACCAGCTCTGCCACATGTCTGCGGTGTGACCTTGGGCAAATCACTTACCTTCTCTGGGCCTCCGTTAACTCATCTGTAAAGCGGGGATTAAATCCTCCTCCCTCCTCCATAGACTGTGAGCCCCCGTGTGGGAGAGGGACTGATTCCAACCTGATTAACTTGTACCTACCCCAGTGCTTAGAACAGTGCTTGGCACATAGTAAGCACTTACTAAATAACATAATTATATATAATTATTCATTATTATTATGTCCCTAGGACTGATGAGTTGTGCAGCTGGCCTGGGGCAGGGGTATGTCCTCCCACCTGCCGGGTGGCCCCTCTGCCTGAGGCTACCACCTGGTACTGCCTGGCACCCCCTAGGGAGTCAAAGGATACCAGCTCTAAGGGGCACCCTCCCCCTGGGTCCAGGCAGACCAAGCCCCACTACTGCTCCTCACCTCGAGTGACCTCAGTCTCCTGGGCTCCCCTGTTCTCCTTGGCCACCAGCTGAGATTGCGCCATCAGGGCCCCTGACAGAGCCAAAAGCCCAGAGGCCCCACCCATCCCGGCCAGGCTGGGGGCCTGCATGCCCGAGGGGTGGGGAGTCAGAGGGATCGGAGGGGCATGGTGGGAGAGGTGTTGGAGCTGCTGCTGCTGAAAGAGAAAGAGCAGAGGCTTGGGGACACTTCCCAGGATTCCCCACCTCTTCTCCACCTCTCCTGCCTCGACAAAGACGGCGTTCGGTACCCCAAGCTCTGACCCCTGGGGCTTCGCCACCACTCCCAACCCATTTCCTGTGACCACCTCATCCAAGGACCCCTGGTCTCTTGCTTGGGAAGCTGGCGCTCTGGATGGAGAGGCCACAGTGCGCGCTTCCACAAGGTGCTCCCTTGGGAAAGGCCGGCATATCGTGGGGTAAAGTGGGCAAGGAGCAGGAGGGCTCTTGTGGCCTCTCTCCCCCGGTCTCCAGCTTGGGGCTCTCTTACAGGTCTGGCTTCATGTTGTTGCTGGCTGCCCCGCCTGTTCCCTGCTCCTCAGTGGGGAACTCTGGGACAGAGCCGTGCCTGGCAGAATCCCTGCTCTGCTGGGGGTCAAGGACTCACTGGGCATCATCACTCAAGGACTCCCCGGATCTCATTTTCCCAGGCACTAAGGGACATGCCCAGCCCGGCAGTCTGGGTGGGAGGCTGGGGGCTCAGCCTGCAACACCCAGGTTCCGAACCTCAGCTCTGAGGGGCGAATTGATGAAACTCCTTGCCTGCATTTATTTGAATGTCTGTCTCCCCCTGTAGACTGTCAGCTCCTTGTGGGCAGGGAATCGTGTCTACCGCCTCTGTGGTACTGGACTCTCCCAAGCGCTTAGTCCAGTGCTCTGCACACAATGAGCGCTTAGTAAATATCATTGATGGCACCACCCATCTCCACCCAACCATGGGCCCTGGGGGGTTAAGGAATCATCTGCCAGGTAGCAGCCGCCCTTGGCACAGAAATCTCCCTGCCTCCCCGCTCCCGTCAGTGCCCGCCACGTGCCTAGTGAATGACTCACCCCAATGATGCTGTTCAGCTCCCCCATCGTCACCTGCTTGGCCCGCTCCACAGCCTGCAGGACCTGCTGTTGGTGCTGCAAAGGCAGCAGGGTGGGGGCAAGGAAGAAAAGAGGAGAGAGACGGCACAACGCACATTGTCCTGGGCCCAGAGCATCTGGACTTACCTGGCAGTCTGCCCTGGGAGGCACCGGCCCCCTGAGCACTCCCCTCCCCTTGGGCAGTCCTGAGTCGAGCAGGCGAGGGGGCAGTGGAGGGGACTCTCTTCGCCACCCCCTCTCGCCTCCCTGAGTCAGCGCTGTATCAGACAGCTTCTCCTCCACCATCACCTCCTCCTTCCCCCTCCCAAGAAAAAAGAAGCTCGCCCAGGATGGCCACATTCTCACCTCTCTCCCACACCCCTCCCTGCCCGCTTTTCCTTTCCTCCATGCAGTCAACATGCCCGCTTACCTCTTGCGTCAGGAAGGGGATTATCTGGGCACAGATGGCACTCAGCCTTTTCACAATCTCTGCCTGTGAGGGAAGAGACAGAGCTCGTTCAGGCCGTAGGGAGGGAGAGCTCATGCTGGGGACAGCCCACCTCATACTGCCCCCTCTGAGGGGGAGCAGAGGAAAAGAAGGGCCCACGGCTTGGGCTGGAAACCGGACCTGGGTCCACACCAAGCCTGGAGACCTCACGCCCCCAGGCCTAGCTTTTTCCAAAGCACTCTGGCAGCCACGCCTCTGATCCACACAGCATCCCTCTGAGCTAGGGAGAGGCAGCTGTTCATTCTTATGCCTCTTTTCCAGCTGGGGAAGCTGAGGTATGGAGAGGTTATGGGACTGGCCCGTGGTCACCCAGCAAGCCAGTGATGGGTCTAGAACCCAGGATTCCTGATTCCCAGACCAGCACCTTTTCCGATAGACCCAACCCCACCAAAGATTTCTGGGATAAATCAGGAACCCCTGCCTCTCAGCCTTATCTCCACGGCACCACAATAACTATGAATGTGTCCCCAGAAACCGGAACTGGGAAGGGTTTGAGGTTCGCTATCTCAAACCTGACTGTCCGCCTGAAGAGTTTTAGGCAGATAAAGAGTTTAAGGGGGACAGAAGTGTTTCAATCAGAAGGAAAGGAGTGGGGAGGTGCAGCAGGTCCAACTGCCTCACTCACCGTTGTTCTACCAGATCTTGGGACAAGAACGAAAATGGCTGAAAGTCGAATCCAAGTCCTGACCCCAAGCGGGCCTACTCTAGGCTGGAAACTCGAGATGGCTACTCTGACTCGCAGGTTCACTGCTGTTCCCCTTCTCTGTCCTGGATTCAGACCGGCCAATCTGAAGAGCCAACTCCTGAGCCGGGACTAGCTCAGCCTCCAGGTGCAGAAGCCCCCTGTGGACTTCGCTCTGTGCCTGCTTTTTCCAAGCAGGCTGTGCTCCCAGAGCCTGCAAGATTCCAAATTCTTCTTTTCTGGCCCACACCCTTTCATAGCGTTGCCTCTGGGAAGAATCATTCTAAGACCATTTAGAAACCCAAATCTGACACTAAATTGAGGAAGACTTTCTACACGGCCTAAGTTATGAGAGAAAAAACTTACTGCTAACGGTCACATCCTCCACCCACTATCTGGCCACGGTGCCACTGCTCTCTCAGAGGCGATGATTCTGTTTTATGAAAGGGCTTTGAGATCCTTGGATGTAAGTCCACAGCGTACACTGGGGGGGAATGCCACCGGCTCCAGGCCATGTGTACTGGAAGGGACTTTGAGCCCTCTTTCCCTAGGCTTTTTCTATAGCATTTCACCAAAAGAGCTGGGATGGCTTGGCAGGCCATGCAATCTGCCAGCATTTTTTCCCCACAATGCATCGCTCTCCTGACCCCCGAGGGAGTCTGGCCTCCTGAGAGGGAAGATTTTTATTCAAGCTACTTCCTGGTCCATACTTCTAGCTCCAAATGAAGGGAAAAGATCCTTGCCCAGCCCCCCACCACCTGGACTGGCTGAACCTGACCTGGCCGCTTAACCCCCCTGGGGAACAGAAACCACACTATCGCCACCTGGGCCTCGGAAGTAAGGTATTGGGCTGAGCGGAGATGTGGCCGTGAAGGATTGGGAAGCGTTTCGAGTATTTTCATTTCTGAGATGAAAGCCCAAACATTCCCATTACTCTGCCCCTGAGAGTCACCCAATCTCCCCTTGCCCTGGAACAGGGGGTTCTGGGCCATGGCTCTTCATCTTCCCAGCTTCAGCAGGACCAATGAGGAAGCTGAGAAGCCCTCTCTGCCTCTCTCTCTCCCTGTGCTCACAAAAGGAGCAAATTTGGAGGGCCGCGCCAGCTGGAGAAATATGGCTGTCGATTTGCCACTTTGTCAGGCACCATTCCAAACTAATTTCCCTGGCAGCCTGCCCTGTGATGACTAGATTGATAAATCTGAAGAGCGAAAGCAAATTACCGCTGGAACAAAGAGCCTGGGATGGCGCAAACACGCCAACCTCTCTGGAAAGGAGGAGAGAAGGGGAAAGAAGGGGAAAAGAAAAGAAGAAAAGGTCCATCGCAGCTCAGGCTCTGGTGGCCTTCCTGGTGACTGATCAGGAGAAGGGTAGGTGGTGGGGGATGTATCAAACTTTCTAGCTCTTCACCAAGGTTTGTTGTTGGTCTGGAAGTCATCTTGCAAGTGGTCGGTGTCCAGATTTGGGCAGAGGGTGAGGGGAATGAGAGTGGACTCTCTCTCTCTCAGTGTGAGGAACTCCACAAGGTTCAGAGGGGTCCCGGAGCTGGCAGGTGTATGTGTGTATGTGTGTGTTGGGGGGTGGGAGGGGGTTACCCTTAGTATCAGGCTGACTCCCCAAATTTTCTGGCTGATCAGGGGAGTGGATCCAAGTCTCTGTGTGTATGTGTCTTTGTAGAAGGGTTGGGAGGGGAAGGAGGGGGGTCATTTCCCTCTCCAATAACAGCTGTGGACTGGGCCACTGCCCGAGCTCAACACTCCTCCTCTGGAGGGAAGGGGGCTTTAGGCCATCTAAGAGCTGCAGATTCAGGGCCAGGTGAAAGGAGGCATATAGACCTGTGAGTCCAAGGGGCACCAGACAGTGGTTGACCTACAGCTTCCTCCCTCCCTCCCTCCCTCCAGCCTTGGAATCACTGTCCTGTTGGGTTCCCAGGGACTGGCTAAGTCAGAACTTTGAGGCTCCTTCCAATCTCACACTGACATTGCCTCCCCTCTCCAACCCCTTTCTCCCAGCCCCCTGCCTCCCTCTCCACCCCTTTTCTCTGCCCTTAGGAATTTGCTTCCTGGGAGAGGGGGGTACATCTAACTTGGCAGAGGGCACAGTAGAGGGCCTGTCCTCTGCTTTGTCTCAGACAGAGAGCCAAAGAGACTCAAAAACTATTATCTGGTGGAGACAGCCTAAAGGAGTATGAATTGGGCCTCACCTCAGTATTAGTTCTGGGCCTCAAGCAATGAATCAATCAGTGGTATTTATTGAGCACTTACTTTGCTCAGGAGAAAATTCTTGGGAAAACATACTGGACAAAGGAGTTGGTAGACACAATCGCTGCCCCTAAGAAGCTTACAGCTTAGAGACCAAGAGCCTCTCCCTCTCTCTTTCTGCACCTTTCTGTCTCTCATTCTCTGTTTTTCTCCCCTGTCGTTTCCTCTCTCAGCCTCCAAATCATCCTGCAGCCCCAAAAGCAGAAGGGGCTGAAGGGAAGGAAACAGAAAAAGATCTCTCCTTTCCCTCTGCCCCCAGCTCCTCCCCATCCATTTCAACCCACCTAAACACTGCCAGACTGGACAAGGAAGCAGGGGCCCCCAAGCTATCTGGCAGCTTCTCCTCTCCCCACTCACCTGTTTGTGCATCTCGATGTTCAGACCATAGGACATCTCGTAGTACTGAAAGACACACGTAGCACGTGCAAATGCGTGCATGCACGCACACACACACACACACACACACACAGTGTGGTTATGCCAGGCCCCTGCTGCCCCGCTACCAGCCGCCTCTCCGTCAAATAAAATAATTAACAACTTAATGGTGCGCAGAGCTCATTAGCTAGGCAGACAAGTCCCCACGTTCAGCCCTTTATTTATGTGTTTATTCCTTCATTAATTGCCTTGGGGAGTTCAAAAGCATGCATTCCCGGGGCTGAGGGCTTGCCACAGTGGGCTTGAGGGTGGATTTAGGGTTTCCTGGCTTCCAGGAAGGTCAATTTTCTCTCGCCTCCCCACTAAGACCTGGGCTAGAGAGAGAGAGACAGCAGAAAAAGAGAGAGATTTCCTCTCTCTGGGGAAGAGAGGAAACTGGTGGGTGGGGGTGGGAGGGGATAGAGGAGACAGTGAGAAGGTAGGAAGGGGACCAAGAGAGGGAGGAAGTGGAGGGCAGAGTGGAGCCAGAAGGAAGAGCTAGGGAAAGGGCAGGGATGGGGGAGCCAGGGGACCCCACCCCACCCTCAGTTTGTTAATTCTTTGGTCTCTCTCTGAGACTGCCATACCCCAGGTCTGTCAAAAGACCTTGTAACTCAAGGCTTAGCTAACACACTACTTGATGGGAAGGGAAGCCTGGAGCTCCAGAAACACCACCTGTTCTAGGTTCTCTTTGAACTTTGCTAGTGGGGGCAGGGAGGGAAGAGTCCCTGTCTCTTAGGTTCCCCCTACCCCAGCCCTCCAGCTAAAGAGGGAGCCAACAGGGTGGGCTATTAAAAAAGGAAACCATCAGAAAGCAATTAAGCCCAAAGCTCAGAGAAATTCCATGGGGGCTAATGGGGCTAGTCTCCCTACCTTGGATCCTGGGCTGCCCTAGGTGAGCAGGTTAGGGGTACCATCTCTAAGGGCTTTTTTTTTTTTTTGGATCAGGCAGTAGGGGAATCTAATGGGGGCAGGAGTTTGGCAAGTCTCAACCAAAAGCCTATGAACAGTTAACCCTTTGCTGCCTGACCAGATAGTGAGGGACTTGGGGGCAGGGTTGGGTTGGGGGGAAACCATTTTGCTGGAGGCAGACCTCCACCTCACCATGACATAATGACGCTGCATCTCTGTCTTCTCACTGGCCAGCTTTTCACATTCCAGTTTGAGGCTGGGGAAGATGTTCATACTCAGATCCCACACTCGCCCCCCAGTGCCTGGAGACTTCTCACCCCAGACACTACCACTGGTTCTCTCCTCACCCCAGTGAACCTGCCAGGGAACTCAGCCCCCATATCAAACACATTCCTGGTGGGCTTTTATGATTTCCATCTGTTCAGCATCCTGACTCTAGCTCCTGGGGACTAAGTTACTGCATCCCCTCCCAGCCCACCCCCTCCCTCCACTCCGAATCTCTTACCATCATAAAGGCTTATTTCCCTGCCTCCCTCCCCACAAATCCAGCCCCCCCCCCCCGCAGGAATTCCCTTCCTCACCTGACCTCTCCTTCACAGAAGCTCCTGGTCCCACCTCCCCCATCTCCCTCTACCTTGGATCCAATCCCCTTCCTATCCCCCAATCTTATTGACTTTCAGTACCCCAGCCTACTTCCCCACCCCATGCACCACCCCCGGACCCCGCCGCAAAAAAACCCCTAAAAGACCTGTGATAAAGTCTTCTCTCAGAGATCTCCTCTTGTCCCTCAACCTGAGTTCTCAGAGGTCTCCCCTATTTTCTCATCTTACCCCAACTGCCCTGCTCCCCAAGTCCCAGGTTCCCCTTCCACCTCCCCAGGTTCCACCTCTTCCTCAGATCCTTACCCTCCCCTCTTCCGACCAACCCCTGGACTCCCATCTACTTGTTTCGATGTCTGTCTCCCCCCTTTTAGACTGTAAGCCTGTTGTGGGCGGGGATTGTCTCTATTGTTGAATTGTACTCTCCAAGCGCTTAGTATAATGCTCTGCACACAGTAAGCGCTCAGTAAATACGATTGAATGAATGAATGAATTCCCTCCTCTCTCCCCCTCCCCTTCCTCCTCGCCCTCTCCCTCCCTCGCTTCCCTGCCTTCTCGCCCCTCCGCCTTCCTCCGCCCCCCACCCCTCCCCGCCTCACCTGTGGTACTGCGCCTGCAAAAACTGAAATTCCTCTTTGATCCGGTCACAGATCTCTAGGATCGAGAACTTGAAGGGCTGTCCGGACTGAAGCGGGGTCTAGGGGTGGGAGAGGAAAGGGAAAGGGGAGAGATCAGACCTGAGCCCTCCTGCCCCCCTCCCCCCGAGCCTGGGTCCCTCTCCCGCCCCTGAGACCTTTCCCCCGCACCACCCACCTCGCCCGCTGACCCCGGGGACGAGGATACTCACCGGGTGCCTTCCCTGGGGGTACATCCTGGAGAGCGGCCCCTGCTCCTCCCTGCGCCCCTAGCCCCCAGCCCCAGCTGCCACTCGGTAAAATGTTTCAACAAGAAAAATAGGAAGGGAGGGAGTTGGGTTGGTGGTGGCGATGTCTGAAATTGTTAAAAATGAGAAGAAAAAAGGGGGCAGAGGCGGTGCCCCGGGACCCGGGCGTCCACGGTTCCCCGCGGCGAAAGAGGGCGCGCGGCTCCGGGCAGGGGGGCGCTCCGGGGGCTTCAGCGCCGGCGGAGCCACCCCCCCGTGCGACTCGGGGAGATCATCTGTCTTCCAGGGAGAGGAGGAGGGGAGAGAGAGCGAGAGAGAGAGAGCGAGCGAGCGAGCGAGCGAGAGAAGGAAAAAAAAAAAAGCAAATGCAAGAAAAAAAAAAATGAAAAAAAAAAAAAAAGCGGCAGGCAGAGAAGGTCAGGAGCAAAAGTGGCCAGATTTCAACGGCGGTCCCCGCTCGGGAAGCCGCCTCCCGGCTCGGCGAAGGGCGCCGCTGGCACCGCGTCCTTAAGGTGGCTCCCGGCCGGCTTCCTCTTCCAGGCTTGCCGCAGGGGGCAGCCCCCTCCCCATCTCCTCCCCTCACCCCCACAACCTCCGTGGCTGAGGCAGCCGCAACAGAGAAAGGGAGCCCTTGTTAACTTCCCAACGGCCTTCCTGGCCGGAGGAGGGAGGAGTTCATTCATTCAGTAGTGTTCACTGAGCGCTTACTATGTGCAGAGCACTGTACTGAGCGCTTGGAATGGACAATTCGGCAACAGAGAGAGACAAGCCCTGCCCATTGGCGGCGAGAAGCAGCGTGGCTCAGTGGAAAGAGCACGGGCTTTGGAGTCAGGGCTCATGAGTTCGAATCCCAGCTCTGCCACTTGTCAGTTGTGTGACCGTGGGCAAGTCACTTCACTTCTCTGTGCCTCAGTTCCCTCATCTGTAAAATGGGGATTAAGACTGTGAGCCCCACGTGGGACAACCTGATTCCCCTGTGTCTACCCCAGCGCTTAGAACAGTGCTCTGCACATAGTAAGCGCTTAACAAATACCAACATTATTATTAATCGGGGAGCTTGGAACCTTCAAGCCTACGGGCCTGGGACCCCCCCCCCCCCCTTGATCCCTGTCTGTCTGTCCGTCTGTCCGTCTCCCCCGATTAGACTGTAAGCCCGTCAGAGGGCAGGGACTGTCTCTATCTGTTACCGATCTGTACATTCCAAGCGCTTAGTACAGTGCTCTGCACATAGTAAGCGCTCAATAAATACTATTGAATGAATGAATCCCTCTTGGGGGCAGCGTGGCTCAGTGGAAAGAGCCTGGGCTTCGGAGTCAGAGATCATGGGTTCGACTCCCGGCTCTGCCACTCATCAGCTGTGTGACCGTGGGCAAGTCACTTAACTTCTCTGTGCCTCAGTTACCTCATCTGTAAAATGGGGATTAACTGTGAGCCTCTCGTGGGACGACCTGATTACCCTGTATCTCCACCAGCACTTAGAACAGTGCTCTGCACATAGTAAGCGCTTAAACAAATACCAATATCATCATCCTTTCCAATCATTCTTCGACACCTCCCACTCCCTAGATCTGCACTGCTTTTTTCACCTAAATAATAATAATGTTGGCATTTGTTAAGCGCTTACTATGTTCAAAGCACTGTTCTAAGCACTGGGATAGATACAGGGGAATGCGCTGGGGTAGATACAGGGGAATCAGGTTGTCCCACGTGAGGCTCAAAGTCCTAATCCCCATTTTACAGAGGAGGTAACTGAGACACAGAGAAGTTAAGTGCCTTGCCCACAGTCACACAGCTGACAAGCGGCAGAGTGGGGATTCGAACCCATGACCTCGGACTCCCAAGCCCGTGCTCTTTCCACTGAGCCACGCTGCTTCTCCACTAAAGCCACTTCCCTCTCATCTCCCCTTCTCTCTCCCATACCGAAGGCTTAAAACCTCATGGACTTGATGGGCACAAATTACTTAAAATGACCTACAGTGATTATTTACTGGTGGGAAGCAAAACTGTGGGCCGTGGACACACCCATGGACCTCAGGGGAAGTCAGTGACCATGGCTGGGGTAGCCCAAAAGAAGCAGTCTGGCCTAGTGGAAAGAGCACTGGCCTGGGAGTCAGAGGACTTGGATTCTAATGCCACCTCTGCCACCTATGTGCTGTGTGACCTTGGACAAGTCACTTAACTTCTCTGTGTCTCAGTTTCCTCATCTGCAAAATGGGGAGTCATTACTTGTTCTCCCTCCTGTTTAGACTGTGGGACCTGAAAATCTCAATCTACCACGGTGCAAGTGGCACACAGTAAGTGATTAGCAAATGCAAAAACTTTCATTTATTTTACCTCTGGTTTCCAAATCTTCATCATTGGCATATTTCTTTTGCTGGGTGGTACAGTTGGCTCCATGTTGGGCTTGAACCCCAGGACCTTGGTTGGGCTGGGCAGATATCAAAGCCCAAGCAAGTGACTTCTCCCCTTCCAGACCGTGAGCCCGTTGCTGGGTAGGGATTGTCTCTATCTGTTGCCGAATTGTACTTTCCGAGCGCTTAGTACAGTGCTTTGCACACAGTAAGCGCCCAATAAATACGATTGGATGAGTGAATGAATGAAAGTGACTTATTGTCCTGGAAAGACACTTTCTTAAGGGCTTTGTCTTTACCAGCTCATATCTTTCTGAGTCTGCCTCACCACCTCCTCAGAGTAGCCCAGGGAGTGAAATGAATAAGATCAGATTCCTAGGCACAAAATCATCAATTACCCTGGGCCAGAGGGTGACTGGCTCTTTGCAAAAGCTGTTTAAAAGCTCAAGTTCATAGGCCCCCATTAGGAAACTCTGCTAGCATAGGCTCTGCCCCAATTCACTCCCTCTTTTTTCCACCCTATCTCATGGCTCATGCCTGGCTTTGGAGTCAGGGCTCATGAGTTCGAATCCCAGCTCTGCCACTTGTCGGCTGTGTGACACTTCTCTGTGCCTCAGTTCCCTCATCTGTAAAATGGGGATTAAGACTGTGAGCCCCACGTGGGACAACTGCCACGGGTCAGCTGTGTGACTGTGGGCAAGTCACTTAACTTCTCTGTGCCTCAGTTACCTCATCTGTAAAATGGGGATTAACTGTGAGCCTCACGTGGGACAACCTGATTCCCCTGTATCTACCCCAGCGCTTAGAACAGTGCTCGGCACAAAGTAAGCGCTTAACAAATACCAACATTATTATTATTATTATTATTACAACCTGATTCCCCTATGTCTACCCCAGGGCTTAGAACAGTGCTCGGCACATAGTAAGCGCTTAACAAATACCAACATTATTATTATTATCACTGGACTTGTTGGTGTTCATTGATGGTTAAATCGCAGTGTTAGAGTCTTGGGCCTTGGGTGGGGTGGCTTTTGAGGTGACTCCGTCCTTCCGCTCCCCAGGGCAAGCATCTGGGATCTTTGCCCCTCCCTCTTCTTCCTCCTTTATTCATTCATTCAATTGTATTTATTGAGTGCTTACTGTGTGCAGAGTACTAAGCGCTTGGGAGAGTGCAAGTCAACATTAAACAGGTACATTCCCTGCCCACAACGAGCTTTCTCTTCAGCCCTTTTCCAGGAAGATCCTGCCCCCCACCCATCCCAGGCTCCCTTCCATCCTGAAAACTTGGGGTTGGGAGCTGGGAGTTAGACCCTGCCGGGGACTTGAGATTTTGTCTTTGGCTGGGAGCACCGGTTCCCCCAATTCTTTCCAAGTTCATGGTCCAGGCAAGATTGGATGGTGCTGGTGGGGAGCAGGAGGGAAGTAAATTCCCTGCAGAGGAGGGGTAACCCTTCAGCATCTCCTGCTGGAAAGGGTGGGAATTGCTCCAGCCCCTGGTCCGACTATGCCCTGGGAAAACGAACCCTAACATTGAGGAAGAGACTAAGCGCCCCCTCCCCCCCATAAAATAAATAAATAAAACCCCTCAAAACCCCAACCGCGCCACAGGTATTTAGCCCTCCCGTGGATTCTTCCAAAACCTTAAATCGCTTCGAGCCTACTGCGGCCCGGCCCCAGAGAGCTACCCGCCCCAAACTTTATTATGTCAATGCATCTCTGGGAGAGGGGGAAGAGGATTGAGGAGGCCACCTTAAACAGGCTCCCAACCCAGGCTACTGTGGAAATTCCTTCATTGGCTGCGGTCGGTTGGCCGTTCCGTCCAATCCGCAGGCAGAGTTCCCACATGGGTCTATGATGTCAGAATGGAGAGTGGCGAATCAGAAGCGAAGAGAGCGAGCGGCCAATCGCAGCCGGTGCCGGGCAAGGGAGGGAGAGGCGGGGAAGTGGTTGGGAGCTGTGGTGTGAATAGGGCTGTGCCCCTTGCTTCCCCCCCCCCCCCCCCAACCCGCCCCATTCCGCTCACTCCCGCTACTTCTGTTACTCCCATCTACGGCGCTGCTCTGGGACGTGAATCTTTTTAGCATCTCTGGACGCTGGGCTCGAACCAGGCCACGTCCCAGGGATGCCCTGCCCAAGCGTTGGGTGTTTTTCTTGGTTCCAGGTGGGGATGGCAGGGATTGCTTTCTGACGGCCTTATCGATTTGGATCTCCCACCCTTCGAGCTCTTGGTTTAAACCTTTCCCTCCCTCTGGTCCCCCACTGTCATGACGCCTGGGGCCCCCGCTGGAAGAAAGCAGGGTGGGCGTGGGAGCAGGACCAGGCTTTTGCAGACGGATCTGGAAGGGGGTCAGACCCAAGTCGACTACAAAACCCACAAGCCTTTGCAAACGGTCTCTTCAACTCTGTCAATCAAAGTAACGTGGGGCCAGTTCTTTCTCCCCACCCCCCCTCGCCCCACCCCATTCCACTCCTCCCTCTTCCCCCCCAAGCATCTCTGCCCAGAGTGGCTGTACGGTATAATTACAGCACATTGATCTAACTGAGGAAGGCTTTCCTGCTGCCCATGAATCAGGCTTTTCTGAGAGGAGCACATCCCTTTAACATTAAACACAACGGCACCAACGGCACCTTCCGTCTCTATGGGGCCCTGGGCAAAACCACCACCCACTCACCCATGTTCCAGAAAAAAGCTCAGGTTGGTGGGTCCCAGATATCCACTCTGGACCCTGATACCCAACCAGAGGGGAGGAGGCAGCAGGGTCGCTCTGAAAGACCCAACCTGGCTGTAATCTTATTTTTCTTCCCTGAGGCTAGTACCCTAGCCTCAGTTGTCCGGTCTTATACTGGACAGTTAGACGATCTGTCTCCTGTCGGGTACTGATATGGAACTAGATACTTTTCTGCCCAGTTGTTTTTTTTAAAATTTTCAGCACCCAGTCTCCCTCTGCCATGGCTCCGTTAAGGCGTCAGACCTCACACGGACCTGGAAGAGGAATGCAAAGGCTTTGGAACCAGTGGTGGTGGGGGGGGTTCAGCTGAACACCCCCCCAGGAGAAACACTAGGACCATCTAAAGTCTGTTGTTCTCTGGAAAATGGTGCCCGTGACATCAGCACGTTTCATCACATGCCTATGTAATGCAGGTTATGTCATGAGCATCTCCTTGTCTGGTATCAGCGAGGTCCTTCAGGGGTCACCCTATCTGAGAACCCTGGGCCTTTCCCATTCATTATATTAATGTCTGTCTCCTCCCCTCTAGACTGTAAGCTCATTGCGGGCAGGGAATGTGTCTGTTTATTGTTATATTGCACTCTCCCAAGCGCTTAGTACAGTGCTTTGCACTGTAAGCACTCAATAAATACAATTGAATGAGTGTCCCTGGCCTCATGAGTCCTGCCAGGTCCAGAAGGGAGAGGAGCAAAGAGCCCCAGAGCTGCTGAGGACCTCCAGAGATAATCTGACCCAAGACCTCCCTCCTGGTGGGTAACACCAAAATCAGCTAGGACAAAGAGGCTCTGAACCTCTCTCTGAGGGAGGGTGTGTGGGTAGGGGGACTGATCCACTGTTAAGTCCCCTGAAGAAGCAGAAAGTCCTTCATTATGTCTCACCCAAATTCTCTCTTGCTGCAGTTTGGCCTAGGTAAGGCTAATGCCCCAGGGGTCAGAATGAAAAACTCAGGGTGGGAGGGATCTGAGGTCCTTGTGGGGTTAGCAGGAGAAAGAGAGAGAGCGAAAGAGAGAGAGAAACTTCAGCCCCTTCCCTGGCCCCCAGGCTCACCTGGCAGAGTCTGCCCTTGGCAGTGCCTAGGTCATTTTCCCCTCCTAATAATAATAATTGTGATATTTGTTAAACACTTACTCTGTGCCAGCCACCGTACTAAGCATTGGGGTGGATACAAGCAAAGCGGATTGAACACGGCGCAGTGGAAAGAGCATGGGCTTTGGAGTCAGGGCTCATGAGTTCGAATCCCAGCTCTGCCACTTGTCAGCTGTGTGACTGTGGGCAAGTCACTTAACTTCTCTGTGCCTCAGTTCCCTCATCTGTAAAATGGGGATGAAGACTGTGAGCCCCACGTGGGACAACCTGATTCCCCTGTGTTTACCCCAGCGCTTAGAACAGTGCTCTGCACATAGTAAGCGCTTAACAAATACCAACATTATTATTATTATTATTATTATGTCCCATTTGGGTCTCACAGTCTCGATCCCCATTTAAACAGATGTGAAGTGACTTCCCCAAAGTTACACAGCAGACAGGTGGTGGAGCCGGGATTAGAACCCATGACCTTCCGACTCCCCTGGTCCAGACTCCATCCACCACACCATGCTGCTTCTCATCACCTCTGGATCATCTCTTGCTGATGCTTTCACCTGCCTGGGTCTGGGAGCAATAGCATTGGTTTCCTCTTGCCTCTCTACCTTCTTCCCAGCTTTCTCTTATTGCTCTGCTCAGACCCCTTAGAGTGGGGAAACCGAGGCACGAGATAGTGCTGTATTTGCTCTGGGTAGCCTGATCGATACCAGAAAAATAATGGGCGGCTTACCCGAGCAGCTTAGAAGTGAGTTCACATCTCTTTGGTGGTGTTATCTGTCCATTCACTTGGATAGTGTAAATCAACTCAACCAGTGGCGGCTAGTGTGTAGACACAAATACTCTGAAGGCCCCAGAAGTGAGTCTTATTGGCTTGGGGCAGACCCCCAACCCAAACCAACCCTCTTGGTCTAACCACTGCACCGCCCTCCCTCCTTGCAGAGAGAGCCATCCAGAGGGCAGGGATGGCTCTGCCTTCCTTGGGGGGTCCCTGTGTCCCAACTCCAGAGATTGAAGCAAGTCACCCGAATCCCCGCCCCCCCTCCCCCCAGTTTTCCCTTCCCTGATGGCTCTGCTCCGAGCCGCTGTAACCTGCTGAAGAAAATGTCAATCACTGCTCCCACCGACACCAGGCCCCTCCTCTCCACCCAACCCCCCACGGAAGAGTGAGGACGGAATTCCTTGGGGGGGAGGGGAGGCTTTGCATATTTATTATCTGGAAATATAAAGGCTGCAATTAGAGGCCTCGTTACTGTAGGTCACCCAACATCAATACCGCTAGAGAAATTGGTCATAACCACAGCGAATTCCCTGGATTTTAGACCATTAACCACACACGGCTCTGCTTCGGTCTCTTTTCCTGCCTGCTGGTAACCGCGGGTGGTTGCGGGATTGTCGCCCAACGAAAATGGGGATTTGCCCTGAGCCCGGCTTTCAGGGGCCGGAGCCAGAACCGGTCTTCACCGCAGCCTCATTCAACATTATCATTCCCCACTCACCCCCCGCCCCCACCGTTTCCTCCTTCCTGCCCCCCCCCCCCCCCCCCCGCGAGTTCTTGGAATCTGGATGTGTAGGTTGCGACAGAGAGCAGAGTGGATGGGGGAGGCGAAGGAGAGGGAAACAACAACGTTGTCAGGCAGAGAAAGAAGAGTTTGCAAGCATGAAGAAGTGGCAGGCATCCTGTTTTGGGGGAGGGTAGGCAGAAAGAGTCAGACCCAGACAGGCAGACAGACAGACAGAGACAAAGAGAGAGAGAAAGAGATAGAGAGAAAGGAGATGAGAAAGATGGACTGAAAGAGATCGAGACAAAGAGAAACAGAGAGACGGGGAGATAGAAAGCTAGGGGAAGAGACAGTGACAGACAGTCAGAGACTGAAAGACGGTGGAGACAGAGACAAAGAGAAAGAGACGCACAAAGAAAGGTGGAGCGTCACTGTGAGAGATGGGGAGACAGAGACCGCCAGAGAGACAAAGGGACAGAGATGCAGACACACATAGTGAAAGACAGGAGGGCAGACAAAACAGACAAAGGCAAAGAAACAGATGCCTAGAGACAGGAAAAGAGATGGAGAAATAGGGGGAGGGATGGAGAGACAGGGAGGGGGAAAGAGAGGAGATAAACCTACAAAGGTGAGGAAAGATGGGCACTGTGAGGTTAGGAGAGATGCAGGGACTCAAACCTAGAGGACGGAAACCCTAGGTGTGAAATACACTCATGTCCCGGCAACCCTCCCACGCAGCCCCTCCTCCCATCCAACCTCTCTGGGCTAAATCCAGTTTAGAGGGCCCCCTTCCCCCTCAGATTGACCTGTAATCCTAAGAAAGATAAACTTTAAAGGGGCCCTCTGAGGGAAGGGGGCTTCTTGCTTTCTCGTTTTCCCCATTCTCCCTGAAATGATATAACACTTTCTGGTTGCTCTTCTACTTCCCACAGTGGTGGTGTTTTTCCCCATTAATTGTTCCATTGCCCCCCCTGCCAACTCCGGGAGTCAGGGAGGAGCGAGAATGATTCTTTCCATTTCACAGCTGGGGAAACTGAAGCCCAGATCAGCGAGTGACTTACCCAAAGTCACCCAAAGGAGCTGGGCCTACTGGAGTCTACATCTCCTAACCCCCCATGCTGACTCTGCTGCCTCCGGACTCAGTTCTGGCCTCCTTGATCCCTTGACAGCAGGGTAAGGCGGATCTCTGAACTGGCATGACTGGGAGGGGGAAACCAGACTTGATTTTAACCATTCAAGCCTCAAGGTGAGAGAGTTAACCCCCTCCTCCCCATCCAGCTTCCCCCAGCTCAGCTCAGCAGAGTGAAGATCGAAGGAGACACTGCAAAAGGAAAAACCTTCAATATTTCAGGCAGCAGCTGTACCTGGCCCTCTGCGAGGTTAAATATTTAATGTGTCACATTCCTGCCTCATCTTTTATTAACGATGTTATTTATTTTCTGACTGAGGGGTTATCTGATCATCTCTGCCCCTCCCTGCCCTCCCTCTCCACAGTCTGCAGAAGGCCAGCTCCAGGCATACTGCCCAGGGCACAGAGTAGTTGGGCCACCCCTTGGGACCCTTTGGCATGCACTGGATGGGGCAGGAGCAAGTTTGTATCCGAAGCTGGCCTGGCAGGACCAGTCCTCCCCCATACAGCTGCTCGGCCCTCTGACCCTCTCCCCTCCGGTCCACCTGGCCCAGAGTCCCAGCCTTCTGGAAGGACCTTATTTTTGGGGGGGTTAGGGGAGAGGGGGCGGCTGGGTGCTTTGGGAGGGAGAGCTAGAGATCCGAGGGATATTGTAAAGACCAGCAGAGGGTCATATGGCAGCTTGGGCCTAGCCCTTCCTGAGACCAAGGCCAAGCTGAATTCCCCACTGGGATTTAACCTCCCCACTCCCTCCTTTGCTCCTGGATTCAGCAGCTCCCGCCTCCACCTTCCCCACCCAGTCTGGAGGTATTTTCAAATGCTTCCAACTGAACAATTGTACCCTGGTGCTAGTCTAGCCTTTCCGCCCACACACGCGCACACACACGCACACACACACACGCATGCACACACACACTCTGCCCTTAGTCTATGTCCATTGCTATGCTTGCCCCACATTTGACTGGGAGTTAGTAGAAGAGGGTTAGAAGTTAATAGTTAGTAGGACTGAGGAGGGAGTGGTGAATTGACAGGCAGAGGCCTGGAGACTGAGCAAGAACCCATGCTGAAGACCTTGGCTGATAAGGAAGCCAGGTATATAAGGACCATTTTACCTGCCAGAACCCAGGCTTTTTCTGAGTCCCAACCCAGGGTCGTCTCTCCTTAGCATTTTCACCTCCTTGGGAGCAATAATATTGATTGATTGATTGATCGATTGATCGATTGATGGAGCAGAGGTGGCCCTTCCTGGGAGCCCAGGGTGTGCTGGGCCATAGCTTGAGTATCCCTGGGCCCATGAGTTGGAGGATGGGGTAACCTGGTGGGTAACTTGCGCTTCCTGCCCCCCAGCCCAGCTCTCTTCCTCCCCGAGCCTCCCCCAGCCTCCTTTTCTCCTGGGCTGAGTGGGCTCAGGGCTGGGTTTGAAGACAAGATGGGGCTGGCCCAGCTGGGCCCCGGAGCCCTGGAGCTCTGGGTCCCTCCCCTTCACAGCCTTTGGTTCTGGAATGGGAGCCAAAGTCGGGAGGGGTAGATGCTGGAAGAGTGCCCGTCTTGGCATGCCAGGGCTTCTCCCCATTCTGAGGCTCCCGCAGGGACCTCCGGGAAGGCCAGGAGTGCCAGCCCTTAAAAGGGTTCATAATGGAAGAATGTATTCTCCAGGGGTGGGGCCCACTCATGGCAGGGGTACAGCAATAGTGGCACTTGCCATAGGCATCGCCCTCCCTGAAGTGCAGTCATGGAGCCTCAAACCCCACTGCAGGGAGGGGTGCCTTGTTTCTATCAATCAGTCAATTGATCGATAAATTGAACATTTATTGAATGTTTACTTGGGGCAGAGAACTGGCTGTGTAGAGCAGTTGGGAGAGTCCAGTCGAGTAGGTAGGCACGATCCCTTGCCTTCAAGGAGCTTCAAGTCTAGCAGCCATCAACAACATTTCCCCTATTCTCTCTTATTCACCATTGCCCAGCAGAAAAGTGACCAGAGAGGGATGAGCTCTTAGTACAGTGCTTTGCACACAGTAAGTGCTTAATATATACGATTGAATGAATGAATGAATGAATGAAGGGGTCGTGGCTGTTGCCACAGGCATAGCCCCAGCACAAGGGTCCTGGGGAGAGGGGAGGAAGAGCAGCAAAGGAATGGGAAGAGAGATCCCCCGCAGACAGTCCCTTCTCCTTGACCTCCAAAACTGCCCATCTCAGTGCTCTCTGCTGGCTCGAAAGATGGCAGCTGGGCAGTGAGCAGCCCGGATGTTTTAAGCCAGAAAGATTTGTGGACAGGATTAAGAGTGGGCTCCCTTCCCTACAGGCCAGCAGCAGAGGACAGCTGGGAAGGAAGGGTGGGGATGACCGCTCTGCTCCAGGCCTATCAGTTAACTGCATAATCCACTTAAGTGCATAGCCAGCCTGTGTCTCCCTGATGCCCCCCACCCCCACAGCCCAGGCAGGAACAACGGCAGACACTGTTGGGTTCTGGCTTCATGTAAGAGGTCTGTGTCCCCTTCCCTGAGAACTCCAACCCCCACAACAAGGGGCCTGGGAGGAACCCAGCTGGCTGCGGGTGTGGTGGGATGGCACCTGCTGTGGGCACATACTTCTTTGCTGCCTGTGTGGAGGGGGGTTGGAGGGATCCTGCTGGTCTGGGAGGGAACAGGGGGCGGCGGGGGGGGGGGGGTTGCTGGGACAGTCTCTGGAATGCCCCTGGGGGTCTTAGTGATAGTAACAATAATAATAATAGTATCTGTTAAGCTCTTACTATGTGTCAGGCACTATTCTAAGCGCTAGGGTAGGTACGAGTTTAATCAGGTTGGACACGGTCTTAAGTAGTTCTCTCTCACGGAGTTGAGTCCTTCCTCGGATCACTCAATCAGTGGTATTTATTGAGCACTTGCTGTGTGCCAGAGCACTCTACTAAGTGCTTGAGAGAGTACAATACAATAGATTGATAGGTACGATCCCTGTCCTCATGGAGCTTACAGTCTAGTGGGATCGGTACAGTTTGGGGCCAAGGAGAGGCAGGGGAACAGAGGACTTGGGGTCAAATGGAAAATCCAGCTGGTCTGAGGCAACTGGCAAAGTGTAGGGTGAGAGTCTCTTAAGATTTCCACTCC
Source organism: Ornithorhynchus anatinus (assembly GCF_004115215.2). Classification (NCBI taxonomy): domain Eukaryota; kingdom Metazoa; phylum Chordata; class Mammalia; order Monotremata; family Ornithorhynchidae; genus Ornithorhynchus; species Ornithorhynchus anatinus. Next base: position 116,350,273 of record NC_041749.1, on the reverse strand, counting down.
ACTCTTTTGGTTGGGGGCGAAAGGGGTACGAGGTGGGGGGCAGGGAGCAGACAGATGTCCTGGACAACTCCTATTCTAGGTGGTGGCAAAGCCATTCCTGGGCACAAGCCTATCAATCACACATTCCCTTCCCCATTTTCCTTCATGAGCACCAGCTGCCGCCTCGCCTCACAGGCCCTACCCTCCGCATAGACGTGGGTGATGTTTACGGCCCCGGGCAACAGGCTTCTTGTGAAAAAGACCCGAGCGAGCAGTTGATCCCATGGCAGAGATGGAGGTTTGCATCTTCCTTTGCAGAGCGTTGGCGTGGGGGTTCTCCGACAGCCCCGGGCAGCTGTGGATGCATGTGGAGACTTGGGGTTTGGCTGGTACAACACCGACTCAGCACTGCAAGCCTGCCCGGCCTGGGAAGGCAGGGAAAAAGATGGGGCGGGGGGGCCGGGTACAGAGGAGACTCTTCTGTACCCCCAGAGCTGGAGCTGGGCCCCTGCAGTCCTCAGAGTAACAACAGGGACCCCAGTCAAGGCTTAGAGAAGAAGATTGTCCTCCTTGTTTTCTTAGGTTGCTTTGTTGTTTTTATCATTTCCACCTTTCCTTATGAAATCGACACGAACCCCTCCCACCTCCACTCTCATTCATAGATTATGAACCCTCAACTGGTTCTGATTTATTATCCTATATTCTTCCTCCATGCTTAGTACAGTGCTCCACATACAGTAGGCTCTCAATGCTACTGATGCTTGTTCACTTGTTTTGATGTCTGTTTCCCGGCTTCTAGACTGAGCCTGTTGTGGGCAGGGATTGTCTCTATTTGTTGCTGAATTGTACTTCCCAAGCGCTTAGTACAGTGCTCTGCACACAGTAAGCACTCAATTAATATAACTGAATGAATGAATAAATGAATATGTACCACTGAATGAATGAAAGGGATCCTATGACTGTAAGCCCATTGGGGACAGGGAAAGTGTGTAGTATTTACCAACTCTGTTGTATTGTACTCTCCACGCACTTTAGTACAGTGCTCCCCACACAGAAAGCACTCAATAAATGCCATTGATTGATTATAATCTTCAGAAAGTTGTTACAATGTCATTTGAATTGCTTAGAAAGTCCCCAGTCCCTGCTTCTTTCCCTAAGACCGCTGGGCCACTATGTTAGGTTGCCCTCCCAAAAACCCTTTTTTTTTTTCCTGGTTCCCCCTTCCTCCCTCCCCATTCCTTTAACTGTCCCCTGTAGAAACTTGTTTTCAGCAATCTGCTGGGTCTCTTTACCTAATAATGGCGACAATAATAATAACTGTGGTATTTGCTAAGCATTTACTATGTGCCAGGCACTGTACTAAGCGCTGGGATAGATACAAGCTAATTGGGTTGGACACAGTCTCTATCCCATATAGGATTCACAGTCTTAATCCTCATTTTACAGATGAGGTCTCTGAGGCCCCGAAGAGTGAAGTGACTTGCCCAAGGTTACAAAACAGACAAGTGGCAGAGCTGGGATTAGAACCCTGGTCCTTCTGACTCCCAGGCCCATGGTTTTTCCACTAGGCTACGCTGTTTCACTCTGTTCTCTCTGCCTTTGCTTCTCAGCTGCCAGCTTCACCAGCATTCACCATTCACCAGTTCTTGCCTTGTGCATTTTCCAGCCCCATTCCCCACCTCACCCTCCCCAACCCTCCCAGAAGGGAGGCCTTGTTCATAGGCTAGTTGCTGAAGCCCCTGAGTCTCAGTAGGTCAAGTGATTTGCTTCAAGGTCACTGTGGCTTGGGAGACAGAAATTGGGGAAGAGGTGGGATGGGGGTGGGGAGCAGAAAAGCAGCGTGGCCTAGTGGATAGAGCATGGGCCTGGGAGTCAGAAGGACCTGAGTTCTAATACTGGCTCTGCCACTGTCTGCTGTGTGACCTTGGGCAAGTTACTTGACTTCTCTGTGCCTCCGTTACTCCATCTATAAAATGGGGATTGAGAGTGGGATAGGGACCCACTGTGTCCACTCCGATTAGAATGTATCCACCCCACTGCTTAGTACAGTGCCTGGCACATATTAAGTGCTTAATAAATACCACAATTATTAAGGAGACTGATCACCATTCTCCCCATCTCAGCGTCCTTCTAAAAGCATATCCCCTCCAGGAAGCCTTCCCTGATGAACCTCTCCTCTCCCCACCCTATGCTCCCTTCCTTCTGCATCATTTATGCAGTTGGGTCTGTACCCTTCAAGCACTTTGTTACTCACTCCACCCCCAGCCCCACAGCCCTTATGTCCACATCCTTAATCTCTGCTGCTTCCGCTATGTCACTGATTTTAATGCCTCTCTCCCCTGTTAGACTGCAATTCCCTGAGGCCAGGTAACATGTCTACCAATTCTGTTGTATAGTACAATCCTAGGTGCTGAGTACAGTGCTCTGCGCATCATAAGAACTCAATAAACTATTGATTGATGGATTGACTGATTGATAGAGCTCAGAGAGACTGTTCAGGATGGGCAGAGCTCCACCAACTATGCCCAGCCCAGTCATCACTACCCAGTCATCACTACAAAGATCAACCATCTGCCTGTTTTCCTTCTGGGTCCCAGGTCCCTGCTAGCACAGCAGGCAGGCAATCTGGACGCAATCTCAAAACTGAGTCAGCTCCCCTGATCCCCTGTCCTGGAGACCCGTTTTCTGATTTCTGGTTGTAGTCACTGGCCTATTCTGGAGAGGGGCCAGTCAGTGATCAATCAATGGTATTTACTGAATGCAAAGCACTGTACTAAGTGCTTGGGAGAGTCCAGTACAATAGACTTGGGCCCACCCCATCTGCGAGTCCCAAACTCTGCAGAAGGTCCCTGACCTGGAGGATCTTGCTCCCCCAGTAACCCTCCCCTCTGGAGACCTCCCAGCCTGGCTAAGCAGTCCCCTTCCAGACCTGGCTTCACCAGCGCCTTTCCAACCTAGTGGTTCATTAGAGGCCCATCCTCTCAGGCCTGCCCGATCAGGCTTTAAGTGGAACTACACAAAAGGTGAAAATAAAACTTGCAGACTCCCCCAGGGTCCTGGGCCTCCTCCTTCCCTCCTCCTTCCTCTTCCCTTCTTGTCCCCTGCCCCCCACCCCCACCCCAATCCGGAAACACTCTGAACCTTCTGAGGCACAAACCAGAGAGACCTAGGATCAGGGACATTCATTCAGATTTCCCCAGGCCAGGCTACTGGGCAGGGCAGAGTGGGACAGGGTGGGATAGGGTGGGGCAGTGTGGCACTTGATGTTTTGCCAACACCAGGGATTTGACTTCTACAGACTAAAACCCCTCTAGACTGTAAATTCGTCGTGGGCAGGGACTGTGTCTGTTTAATGTTATATTGTACTCTCCCATGTGCTTAGTACAGTGCTCTGCACACAATAAGTGCTCAATAAATGGGATTGAATGAGTGAATGAATGAATGAAAAGCGCTGCACAAGCTCATCACCCATCCCTGGGACCGGGCTGGGTGGCACTGGGCCATAGACTGGGCATGGGCAGCCCTTCAGCCCCCTGCAATGACTCCCCCCAGCAAATTTCCAGCCACTGGGTTTGACTGGAATGCATTGTAGCCAGAACTGGAATAGGCCAGTATGGGCAGGATTAGGTGTTGAGTGGACCAGGCTGAGCTCTGAATTTCCAGACCTGCAGGCAAGCCATTGGAAGAAACTTGCCTCAGGGGAGGTGGGAGAAGGTGGGAGCTGGATGTTCAGACTTTGTGACCAGTAAGTTCAGGGGACTGAGGCGAGCTGGGACAAGGACCAGAAATGGTGCAAGTTCTAGACTACGATTCAACCTTGCAGGTAAATTACCAGCTCTCCAAGTATCGCAGCAGCCCACTCTCCTCCTAGGTTTCCTGCTGAACTCCAGGCTAGGTTTAATCCATAAGAACAGCACTCTTTTCTCCAGGCCAGCCCACCCTGCTCACCGGCACCAGAGCACCTGGGCTCTTTGTGAGGCTAGAGCCAACCAGGTGGGAGGGAGGATTGTGGAGTTCCCCGGGTCCTGGCCTCAGGCCCTGGGAGCAGATCAGTCGGCCGGCGTGACCCGGGGCAGTGTCTTTCCTGGCCTCAAGCCCAGGGAGCAGGTCAGTCAGATCGCGTGACCCGGGGCAATGTCTCTCCCCTGCTCTCCCAGAGGCGAGGACAGGAGGGAAGGGGGGGGGGGCGGCGGGTAGAGGAAGATCATCCTCCCCCGCCCTCCAGATCATCCTCCCCCTTAAGCCCTTCCAGTCACGCCAAAGCTGACAGCCTCTCAGCTCCTTCCTCTTCGATCTGCGTCTTGGCTCCCGTCCTCCCTTCCCGTGCTGCTGAGTGGGGGTTTGAATTATTGATGTTTCTCTTAGCTTTTATCTTGGGTGCGTCGCAGTAGGGAGATGGCTCGGCGTCTCTGCATTAGTGATGAATAGGGGAGGAGGAAGGGAGGGCGGGGGTTGTGTGTGCGCGCCCCCCGCTGCTGGCTGCTCCCCTGACAACGCGCCGCGTTATCTTTTCCCGAAGCGACAGTTCCTTGGCTAGCCGAGGGGAGGGGAGGGGGGCGGAGGCGGGGGATGATGGGTGGCAGGGGGCTCCCGTCCCAGCCCCAGGCTTGTGACCTTGGCCATTAACAGGAGCCCCGGCGAAAGATCGCCGCCTATTAGCGGTGCAATTAGCCACGTTCCGCTGACGAGCTAAGCACCGTGTCAGCGGCTCTGAAAGGTCACCCGATGATGGAGCATCCGACGCCTCCCCTCCCTCCCGTCCCCGCTCCCCCTCCGGCTCCCCGCCGCTCGCAAGCCGAGACTCTGACCGTCCAATCAGAGCCTCAGGCCAATCCCAGCCCGGCTCGCCGTCCTTCCCCGCCATGGCTCTCCCCGCCCCCCAGCATCCCAGCCTCAGACCCCGTCGCCATTCACCCTGTCTTTGCTGTGCTCTGTGGTTCCGCCCTTTGACTTGAGCGACTTGGCTCGCCCAGCCGGAGTAGAGGGGCGACGACATCTCCATAGAGAGCCCCCGGGGGGTGGGGGCGGATGCGGCAGAGAAGCCCCAGGATCGAAAACTGGGATGAAGGGCTCCCTCTCTGCCCCTGGCACTCCTTCCCTCGCCTGTTTCTTGGGATTCCCCAGTCGTCTGGATCATTCCTTACCGCCAGCGGCTCCTCCCCTGTGTCTGGGTCTCCCAGGGTCCCTGGGTGGAGTGAGCCATCTTTCTCCATGTCAGGCCTCAGGCGGGAGAGGGCATTCGGCTCCTCGCTCCAGAACCTCCGATACGACGGCACCCCCCGTGTCCACAGCGTGGTGGTCTGAGAGCTAACATTCCCAGCACAGCATCTCCAGGATCCACCCCTCCCTTTCCATCCAAATGGTCACTATGCTGGTTCAGGCACTTGTCATATTCCCCACTTGACTCCCGCATCAGCCTCCTCTCTGATCTCCCTGCATCCAGTCTCTCCTCTTTCTCTGCTGTCCCAATCGTTTTTGCAAAACATGGTCGGGCACCCATCTCCCCACTCCTTGAAAGCCTTTACTACCTGCCCGTCCCTCCCCGCATCGAGCGGAAACTCCTCAGTCGGCTTTAAAGCAGTTCATCAACTCTCTCCCTCCTACGTATCCACTCTCTTCTCCCAGTATACCCCAGCTTGCATTTTTTTGTTCCTTTCACTTTAACCTACTCACTGTGCCTCTTTCTTATCTCTCCCACTGCTGACCGCTTGCTCACACCACTCCCCCCAGCCTGAAACTACCCCCCCCCCGCCCTTTAAATGCGACAGATCAGAGCTCTCTCCATTTTCAAAGCCCTTCTGAAATCACTACTCCTTCAGAAGGCCTTCCCCGATTCATTTCTAACCCCCCACCATACTACCAGTTCAGGACTTCTGTGCCACCTAAGTCCATAAGTACTTCTGTAGCACTTTTGTGCTCACCTTCCATAGCCTATTGCTTAAGCACTCACTTGAGTACATAGTCCCTTTTCCTTTTTCCTTCTACCTCTAATTTCAGGTGTGGGGAGGACCCCCAACAGTGACCATGTCTGTCTCCACCACTAGATAGTAAGTACCTTGAGGTCAGGGAACATGCCTACTAATTCTAGCTATTCTCCCAAGTGCTTAGTACAATACTCAACACATAGTAGTCACTCAGTAGATACCACTGAAGGATAACTCAGTTCACTGTCCCTGGGTCAGTACACAACACCTACCTCTGTCATCCGTCCTAGCATCCTCTATGCAAAACGAAGTCTCTTTACTTCCTTCAAAATTCGCTTCCTCTGGAAGTCTTCCTGAATGCACCCCACCCAGTACCTTCCTGAAAGGTGCCTACAAAAGTGCTACAGGAGTACCTACGGGCTTAGGTGGCACAGAGGTGCTGAACTGGCAGTAAGGTGGGGTTAGAAATGAATCGGGGAAGGCCTTCTAAAGGAGTAGTGATTTCAGAAGGATTTTGAAAATGGAAAGAGCTCTGGTCTGTCGCATTTGAAAGGGGGGGCAGTTTCAGGCTGGGGGAGTGGTGTGAGCAAGAGATCAATCATTCAATTGTATTTATTGAGGCTTATTGTGTACAGAGCACTGTACTAAGCGTTTAGTACACTCCAACCACTCTGACTTGTTTGATGGCAACATAAATTGGGTTTCTGAGCTTGTGTAAATCTTTTTGTACGATTTTAAGTCTCTATTTTAAGGCTCAATTCTTATGTTTATTTGTCTGCTTATTTGCATCTGTACTGTCTCCCCCATGAGACTGTCAGCCCTTTGAGGGCAGGGACCATGTTTTCTCTGTCTATCCCTCTGGCTGCACACAGTATTGGGGTGTGTGTGTGTGTGTGTGTGTGTGTGTGTGTGTGTGTCCTTTCTCCCCCATCGAAAGGTCAGAGCCCCTTGAGGGTAGGGACCAAGCTGTTCCTCCCTCTGTCCTATCACCCAGTACCCAGGTCAGGCCTGTGCCCACAGTACTGACTGATGACTGAGCAGACATTGTGCCTGGAGGTGGAGAGTTGAAGGAAAGTTTCTGCTCCAGGGTAACAGAGTGGTCCAGTGCAAGTGGGCCAATGCCCATCCCAGCACCAGCTCCCCTCCCGATTCATGGAGTTAATGTTGATCCTGAGGTCAGGGGTCAAGGAGTGAGGAAAGAGTTGCAAGGAAAACAGCAAAGAAGAAAAGAGGTGCATGCCAGTTTCCTCAGACCTCCTGGACCCTGTTCTCCCCACTCACTGCAAGGTCTCTGAAGGACAAGAATGTAGGAGGGAAAATGGTTCATGGGTCAGTGGAACAAGAGGCCTAGTCACCACCCTCCACTGGTCATCTGGAACCATGGGAAAATCTTGGGAGGCCTCCCTGGACCTCATCACGTCTCTCCCCAAGCGAATCTTGTGCCCCCACAAGCAGGTCTGGATTATCACAGCAAAGCTGCAGCTGCCCTGGGCCCTGCCCCTTCAGCAGCCCCACGGGTGCTTGGGGACAGCGGCAGTGCCCGGTTGAGCGGCTCTCGGAAGTGCCTTTACTTCTGCCCTGCTGCTCTCCTTGGCTTCCAGCCGAGGAGCCACCGGGAGCCAGGTAGGAGAGAGGCCTCTTGACTGGGAGCCAAGTCGAGGGGCCAGAGGGAAACAAAGGAACTGCAACTCCTCAAACCCTCTCCCAGCACCGCCTCTGCTCTCCAGTTCCCTCCCTGAGGGGCCAGCCCCTTGCTCTCGCCTTGCTCTGGAACAACTGCACTCCTAATCTGGATGGAGGCCAGGCATGGTTCCTGCCCTCGGGGTGCTCCCATTCTGATTAGGGAGACAGAGCAGGCATTCAGACAGTCCCCATCCATTTGGACAGACAGACCGGGCCATGACTGGGGAGGGTCCCAGATGGTGGGTGAGAGAGAATAGGTAGAGTGAGTCTGGGAAGGCTTCCTGGAGGAGGCAGAATTGAGTAGTGATTGAAAGAAGGGGAGTGGTGGGGGTAGACAGGAACAGGGAGGCTCAAAGGTGGCAGAGGGAAGACCAGAGAAGTCAGAAAGGCCTGCTGGGCGGGGAAAGAGCAGGAATGGAGCAAGCAGGTCTTAGCTGGGAGAAGAGAGCAGATAGGGATGGTGGGATGGGGAAAAGTTTTCAAGGTCTCAGCCAGAGGCTCATATTTGCTCAGATGCACAGCAGTGTTCGAGGCCTGGGAGAGGGTCAGGAGCACCACTACCCCACCTGCTGCGATTGAGCAGAGGAGGAGACTGACCCTAGAGCTGAAGCCAGACACAGGGTCAGGCTCCCAGTGGGGGAGAGAGGATCAGCAAGGGTGACCCCAGACAAAGGCAGTGGAAATGGTGCTTTTACTCTTTGTGTGGGAGTCGAGAGGGGGAGGGGGACTCAGAGACAGACACAGCCCACATGACAATGCTGATGGGAAAACTAACATCGCCCTGGAATCTGACTGCAGACACCAGTGCTCTCTCCTCTCCACCACCTCGGCCAGAAGGCAGCTGGCCTTGCCAACTTCAATGGTAAAAGGCAGATCCAGGGCCCAGCTGGAAGTATGGTAGGTTGCCATTAGCCATATGTGCCAACCTGGTGTGGTGGTGCTGGGGGTAGGGATGACACTTCTAGCTCACGTTTGCTGTTGACTCTGGGAGGTGTCTTCTGGCTTGGTACCACCGCAGAACTAGAGACCTAAAGGAGAGAGGTCCGGTTGGTCTGATCTCTCTTCCTCCAGACCCTCCAGCCCTGCTTGGCCCCTCAGGTAGGAAGGTACTTTTCCAGGTCAGTCAATCAATAAGTCAATTGTATTTATTGAACGGTTACTGTGTGCAGAGCACGATACTAAGTACTTGGAAGGGTACAATATAACAATATAACAGACACATTCCAGTCTAGAGGCAGAGACAGACATTAATATAAATAAATAGATTACGGATATCTACATAAGTGCTGTGGGGCTAAGGGGGGGTGAATAAAGGGAGCAAATCAGGGTGACACAGAAGGGAGTGGGTGAAAAGGAAATGAGGGCTTAGTCAGGGAAGGTGGGTAGAGTAATTGTCTGTCAGATATGAAGAGGGAGAGCATTTCAGGCCAGAGGCAGGACGTGGTCGGCGGTGAGAGAGACAAGATCAAGGTATAGTGAGTAAGTTGGCATTATAGGAGCGGAGTGTGTGGGCTGGGTTGCAGTAGAAGAGTAGCAAGGTGAGGTAGGTGGGGGCAAGGTGATTGCTTTAAAGCCGATGGTAAGGAGTTTCCGTGTGATGTGGAGGTGGATGGGCCACCTCTGGTCATCTCATTCATTCATTCAGTCATATTTATTGAGCGCTTAACTGTGTGCAGAGCACTGCACTAAGCACTTGGAAAGTACAATCCGGCAACAGATAGAGACAATCCCTACCCAACAACAGGTTCACAGTGTAGAAGATCTCATCCATCCCCCTGCCTCCAGGCAGGAGCTTATTCCACCCCAGCTCTTGAATCTCCTCTTCCTTCTCCCCCTTCTCCTCCTCCTCCTCATTAAACGTTTGAGTGCCAACAAGAGGGATGATATGGTATTCGGTAACACGCAATTTGCCCCGTTTAGAGTGGAAGCTCCTCTGAGGCAAAGCCCACATCAAAGGGGAAATTGAGAAGGCAAATGAGTAGCATGACAAATCTCATGGAAGCAGCAAGGCCTAGTGGAACGAACATGCTACTGAGAGTCAGAGGACCTGGGTTCTAATCCCGGCCCCACCACTGGCCTGCTGTGTGACCTTGGGCAAGTCACTTAACTTCTCTGGGCCTCAATTTCCTCATCTGTAAAATGGGGATTCAATACCTGTTCTTGCTCCCCCTTAGACTGTAAGCTCAATATGGGACAGGGACTGTGCCCAACCTGATTATCTGGTACCTACCCCACTGCTTAGTATAGTGCTTGGCACATGGAGAGGGCTTAACAAACACCATTATCATCATTGTCTAATGCACCTTAATAGTTGCTGCTCTTTAGACCCTGAAACAAGGAGATTTCTTGGTCTTGACCTTGCAGCCTGCGGAGAACCTTTTCCCGCTGCTTTTCTCCTTCCCTCCTCCCCTCCTTCCTTCTTGCAGAGGGTTGGCAGTGGCTGTCACATCTGCATCTTGTCCCAGCCTCAGTGGAAACAGAGAGCAGCTGGCCACCCTCCTGGAGGTGGGAAGAGCCAGGTTCCCAGTCCCCGGAGAGACTGGACTGCTTCAGGCCTCGGGGTCAATTTTAGGGCTCTGATTCCCCACCTCATGCAACTTTGAGATGTCTGCCCTTGAGGTCGGAGGTCAGCAGCCGGGACACTCTCCCAGACCCTCCTGGGGGCTTTACCAAGACCAAGGGTGAATAGAGGGCAGAGAAAGTCAGAAACAAGCTAATCCCCCTCAGTGGAAGCAGCTGGGGCTGGAACAGGGTGTTCCCTGTATGGAATTTGCCATAGGAACATACTCCTCCCTCTCCTCCATCCCCTCATTCACCACTGCCCCCATTCTTTCTTATGGCCTATTATTCTTTGCTCCTTCATGGCTGCTCTCAGGCGGCCGGGGGCGGGAGGGGAAGGGGGAGGGTTTGTGTGTGTATGTGTGTATGTGTGTGATGTCAGTGTCTGGGAGAGAAGTGCCTGAGCTCATTGTCGGACTGTCCATCAACAGCAGCAGCAGCAGCAGCAGCAGCAACATCTTTTGAGCACCTAATGGATGCAGAGCCCGGTACTGGGTCCCTGGGAACAAACAGCAGAAGTAAAAGGCACAGTCCCTGCCCTCCAGGAGCCTCCACTCTAATAGAGGAGACAAGCTCCCTGTAGCCCAGGAAGGTGTTAATTCTCCATTTTGTATTTCCCAAGAGCTTAGTACCGTGCACTGTAACCAAATGGGTGCTCAATCAATCCCATTACTTTATGAGAAACAGCGTGGCTCAGTGGAAAGAGCCCCGGTTTGAGAGTCAGAGGTCATGGGCTCTAACCCTGCCTCTGCTGCTTGTCAGCTGTGTGATCTTGGGCAAGTCACTTAACTTCTCTGTGCCTCAGTTACCTCATCTGTAAAATGGGGATGAAGACCGTGAGCCCTACGTGGGACAACCTGATTTCCTTGTATCTACCCCAGCGCTTAGAACAGTGCTTGGCACATAGTAAGCGCTTAACAAATACCGACATTATTATTATTATTCTCTTACTGCTACTAATAATAATAATTATGGCATTTATTAAGTGCTTACTACCTGCCAAGCACTATTCTAAGCACAGGGTGGATACAAGGTATTCAGCTTGTCCTATGTGGAGCTCACAGTCTTTATCCCCATTTTACAGATGAGGTAACTGAGGCACAGAGAAGTGAAGTGATTTGCCTAAGGTCCCACAGCAGACAGGTGGCAGAGGCGGGATTAGAACGCATGTCCTCTGACTCCCAAGCCCGTGCTCTTGCCGCTAGGCCATGCTGCTTCTGCTCCTCTTCCTCCTCCTCCCACTACTAGCACAAGCTCTACAAGCAGACAGAAATCACCAAATATGCAATGGATTGAAAAGTAAGAGCAAATGCTAGAAACCAAATTCATTAAATAGTGAATTGACTGATGGACCCGTGAGTTCTGAGATGGCTGATGGAATGCCAAGGGCAGGGAAGCGGAGGGCCTGCTAGGAATGGCCTCCTGGAGGCAGTAAGCACTTAGGCTGCGAAGGAGGGAAGCTTTGAGAGGAAGCTACTGGCAGGGGGAAAGGCTTGAGCAGGGGGTCGGAGGTGGGAGTGTCACAGACGAGTGACTGTTAGTTTTTCTTGGGCCAAGGGAAGAGCGGGAGCTGGGGTGGGGCAGGAGCGAGAGAGCGCTGGGTGAGAGGGAGCCAGCAGCAGGACGGTCTGGAAACCGGAGGACAGTCAGGGGTTTCTGTTCTTTTTGGGAAGCAGGGGGAGCCACTGGGTCACGGGGGGAGACGATGGGCTCTTGACTGATGTTTGAGTTGGTCCGGGCAGCTGTGTGCAGGACTGACCCATGACGGGGGAGGCTGGAGGCAGAGAGGCTGAGAAGGAGGCTGCTGCAATCAGTAATCCGGTCGGGGGGTGACGAGGGCTTGGACCAGACTGGTCAGTAAGGGCCAGAGCCTCCTTCCCACCGCTCCCAGACTCGCTAGGAGAATCTGGAGACAAACACCCCTCCTCCAGCCCCTCCAGATGTCCATTTTCCCCTCTGTGGGATAGGGGCAGAGACCATTTCCAATCTTTGGGTGGGGACGAATGAGGTCAGTACTTGGGGCTTCTCAGAGAACAGGTGCTAGTTCAACACAGGACAACAGCAGCCAAGAACTCGGAAGGCCAGAGCTAGGGCTGAGCTATTTCCGTCCGAAGGCACAGACAGCAGCGTGTTCTTTCCCGCTGGCCGAGATTCAATCAGCCCCAGGACCCCCCGCTCCCACGCCCGGACCCCACTCTGCCCATCTCTCTCCCACCCCCAGAGCCAGGAAGCAGCGGGTTCCGGAATCCGCCCCGACCAAATCCGCCTGTGTGCTCAGAGGGACAAACGCATAGTTTCCTGATTACGCCGGAGCCAGAATACCGGCCGGGAGAGGGAGGGTAACAGCCGCTGAAAGCAAATTCCCTGGGCTGGGGGGCCCGGGAATGTGGACTTGGACACATGCTTGGGCCTGAAGGCGCAGGGACCTGGGAGATGGTCTCCCCCGCCCCCGCCCATCTCTCCCTTCCTGAGCAGGGCAAAGAAGAGAGGTGCAGAAGGTCCCAGGGTTGGGGGGCGGTGGGGGAAGGAGGCCGTGTGAAGAGCAGGGCTAGGTGGGCATGTGCCATGGGCTCACACCACCAGGGGGAGCAGCCCCGTGCCACACTCCAGAAGCCCTCTCTTCTTCCTCCCCAGGCCAGTGCCCCTGCCCCAGGCCTCACCACTGCACCGAGCACTCACTGCAGCCCCCAGCTGCTTCCTTCCTTTGCCCAGCTGGCCTTAGCCAAGAAACTAGTGGCGAGGGCTGCAGAGTGACAGAGCAATCAGGGCACCCTAGAATTGGGATCACAAAATCGTCACTGCCTTAGGGGTAGGGGCAAGAACGGACCAGCCCTGACCCTCTCACGGTTCCCCGGATTGAACCAGAGGACCTTGTGTGGCCACCAGGCCCATAATGCACTTGCACCGTGACGGTAAACATACACCCGGCAAGGGAGGCAGAAGGCCCCGAGGCTCCTCTCCTGTCCCCAGTGAGCAATGTGACCTACACCAAGCCACTTGACCTCTCCGAGCCTCTTCTCTCTCTCTGGCTCTAGAGGGAATTGGGGTGGGGGGTTGGGGGGACGGGGTGGAGAGAGGAGGCGGGGAGGGTGCAGGGGGCCCACGGAGCAGTTAAGGGAGGACAGCAGGAGGCGGAGCTGTTTAAACCAACCTTCTTACTTCTTTATTTGAAAGGCACAGCTAGTACATCCTCAATACAGCATCTTCAGTTCCTCTTTAGTATAGGTCAAATGATTAAAACACAAAAAGCAAACAAGATCGTCTAAAGGACTATATACAAACACAAGTTTTTTTTCGTTTTTTTTTCTTTTTTAAGACAGGCTAGCGCACTGAAAGAAAAACAGAGAAAGCTGCAGTATCCTCATCTTTATTGGGGAAGTAGGGGGAGGAGAGGAAGAGGGAGGAGGGAGAAATCCAAGCCAGATCCAGATCCACTCCGCTGCCCTCCTCCCCCAAACCCCGACTCCTCTGCCTCCCCAGCTAGACGAGTTTACAACGGAAAAGGTTGCCACTGCCCCCTTCTATAGAGCTCGGGGGTTCTTAGGGAAGCCAGCTGGGCACCCACAGCGCTAGCTCTGGCCCTGGCGGGAGACCCATGCAGGTAGCAAGGTGCGAGACGGGGCCCCGGGAAAGGATGCGTGCTGGGAAGGCCAAGAGTTGGCTCTAACGACAGAAGCTGGGGTGGGGAGAAGGGGAGCAGGCAGAGCAACCGCCTGGGTTTTTTTTGTTTGTTTTTTTTTAATAGGGAAACATCAGGCGGGCCGGGGGTGGGGGTGGGGGTGACCCTTGTGATGGCATGCAGTGCCCACTGGGACCTGGGAACTGCTGTGTTGGAGGGCCAGGTTCTCCACAGACTGGGCAGCTGGGGAGGGGAAAGGGAGGTCCAGTAGGGGCTTGGGGAAAAATGTGGCCAGGGAAGGAGAGGGGAAGGCAGCAGTAGGCTTCAGGGAGCTTGGAGCAGACAGGCTTTTGTGTTCCATTGTGATCTGGCTGGGTCCTGGCCTAGGACTTGCCATAAAGGGGAAGGAGGAGGGGAGTGGGAGGGGGGGGGGGGGGCGGGAGGGTGAAGGGGTGGAGGTTGCTCCATGTAAGCGAGGCAGGGTAGATGAGAGGAGACTACCTGTGCTCAAAACCCAGGCTTGCTTGCCTGCTACCATAAATACTAGCGCAGTTGGGCGGTGGTGACCGAGTAGTGGCCCCGGCGCCCCTGCGTCTCTGCCTGATCCACTCTCCCCTCTGCCCCCTGCCCCGGCCCTGGCTTTTAATCCGACTTGTCGCCGTCGTCGTCAGCGTGGGCGTCCGCGTCATGCCCGTTCTTGTCCTCCTTGGAGAGGTGGGCCTGGGAGCCCAGGGCCGACAGGGAGAGGAGCCCGGTGCCGGCACTGACGGCCGGGAGGGACGGGGGCTGCAGGCCGACGGGCAGTGGGGTCAGCGGCAGAGCCAGAGCCTGGAGCTGCGAGAGCTGGTGAGCTTGAAGCTGCTGCTGTAGAGAAGGAAGAGACGGCGACAGGTGCGGGGGAGATTTATCACCTGGAAGAGGCCCTCGGGCGATACCCCCAACAACGGGCAGGCGGAGCCCCAAGGCGGGGCAGGGCGGCGCAGGGAAGTACGGGCTCCAGGCTGACCCCCAGCAGACACTCAGGGCCAAGGACCCTGGGGAAACAGGTTGCCCCAACATGGCGGTCCGAGTAGGGGGTGTGGGAGGAGGGGGGGTGAGGGGATGCGGATTGGTCCACACTCCCCTCCCCCCCCCGCAACCCCAACCTCCCACCAGGGCTGCCTGCGCCCTAAGCCTTTTCTGCCCCTCCCCACCCCCCTCCCACCCCCACTAGACTGAAACAGTAGCTGCACTTTGTTCCAGCTCCTGTCCCAGCCTGTGGGAGGAGGTGGGGGAGAGGGGAGGGGAGCCAGGGGCAGGTAGGTGGGGAGAGGCGAGAGAGGCGGAGAAGGCAGACGGTGACCTCTGCTCCCCTGCGAGGAGGGGCAGCCAGCAGGATCGGGGCTCCCCGTGGGGGGCCCAGTCACAGGGCCAATGGCGCCCGCCGCCTGCGGCCGACGCGCCTGCCCGTGACCAGATAGATCACTGCCCGGGCCCTGCCCCCCAGTGGTGGGGGGGGGCGGAGGGGAGGGGAGAGCAAAAGGGTCTAGGGCCTTGGCAGACACTGGCTCCTTCCAGCAGCTGGGTCACGTTTTCCCCCTTCTCGTGCCCCCCTACCCCACCCTCTGCTTAAACGTGAGTCACGTACGCGGATGATGGAGTTCAGCTCTGGAGCCGTCACCTGCTTGGCCCGCTCGATGGCGCCCAGTACCTGCTGCTGGTGCTGGAGAGAGAGACCCAGAGAGGGTGGTGGGTTAAGGTACTGGAATGACAAGGCTGAAAAAATCAGCAGCTTCAGCTGGGAGGAGATGACTCAACCCAAGCCTGGGGGTGGCTGTGGGGGCAAGGGATGGTGGCTGCGGGCCAGTGGGCCCTCTGTCGTCCTCCAGGTCAATGCCTGCTTTTGGAGGAAGAGTTCCCCCCTCCCTCCCCCCATACCCGACATATCCCCTCCTTCTACTGGGGAGCGGGCTCCACAGAGGGGCATCTCTTCCAGATGCCGTTGCCGTCTGCCTGGCCCAAGGAGCAGACGGGCCTGGTGTGGAGGCAGGGGGAAGGGGGTGACGGGGACATCCACCAGAGTCCAGAGACTCCTCGTCATCCCCCTTCTCTCCTGCCCCAACTTGCCAGGGAAGAAGACTGACAGGACAGCCATCCAATTTGATGACTCCTCAGGAGATGGGGTGGGAAGCTCTAATCCTCCCTACTCCTGAAATCCTGGGCATGGGGGGGGGGGCAGGGGAAGAGAACGTGTGGGTGTGGCGGTTGGTGGGCGGGGGGGGGGGGGAAGAGGGCAGAGGGGGAGTCACATCCTAAGACTCCCCCTCTGCCTCTCTAAGGCAAGGCCCAAGAACCTCCCTGCTCAGGAGAAGAGAGGATTCTGGGAGTGGGGGTGGGGGTGGGTGCTGTGGGTAGCCTCCACTCCCCTCCAGGAACCTGCTTCTACTTAGAGTGGGGTGGTGGCTTGGGTTCCCAAGGAGTCAGCAGCTGCATCTTAAAAGATTTTTCAGGTTGGTGAAGGTGGGGGGAATGGAAGGTGGGGGGGCGGGGGAAGCACCAATCTTCCAGGCGTCTGACTTCTAAATATAAAATGATTCACTTAGGCTTGGAAGGCAAAACCACTGCACCAGGCCAGAGCTCGTCTTCCTCCACCGCCCTCGCGGGGGCCGGCGGTGCCGATAGGTGACCCGTGGGGCTGGCGGGCCGTGACCCAGCTGCCGCGTTGTCTTTCCTGGATGCGCAGGGAAGAGGACCAGTCTAGTCCCCACAAGTCCTTCCCCCAGAAGGAAAGTGGGGGAGCAGGGGGGCCGAGGGCCAACCTGCTCAACTCATCCATTCCCAGTCTCGGGGTGGGGGGTTGAGGGGGAGAAAACGGGGAGGGGGGCACCCATAGCCGTGGGGTGGAGCAGGTAAGGGGCTCCTTGCGCCTGGTGACCCTGCTCCACTCCAGAGCTAGCCGCATGCGGGGTGGCTTTCCGCACATCAGCCTATATGCTTCACAAGACCAACGTCCGAGAATTCATGTGCTCCTGAAGATTTCATCCCAAGGTCTGTAAATTCTTGGTAGCATGATGGCAGTCTGATCTTGGGGTTTTCCTCCCTCGAGCTGAATGCTGCAGACAGAGAGCAGGAGGGGGAGGATGCGCCAGGCCCTTTCCAACAGCAGGCCCGCCTGCCCGTGGTGACGAGAAAGAAACAAACATCGTTGTTAAGCGTTCCATCCCCTTGGGGTCCGTCCAGGGCGGAAACGCCGAGTCCGATGCTCTCGGATATGACCGGCTGCTTCCGATTCCTCTTCCATCTTGTCTCCCGAAGCTTCATCTCAGGTCTCGTAGGCCGGGTCAAGTCAGTGTGCCAGTGGGAGGTGTACGTGGGGGGGGCTGTGGGGGTGTTCACCCCAATCCCAGCTTCCTGCCGTGTTCCCGTCTCTGTGTCACTCCACTCTTGACTTGTAGGGCTGGGGGAGGGAGGGGAGGAGGAAAGCAGAAGGCCCCTCCCTGGCCACCCTCCCCCGAGTCTTGATAATCCTTTGAAGAGGCCAAAAAAATCCATCCGACTCCATTAGCTGAGCAGAGGGGGTGTGATCTTAGAGGTACAGCCGCGGGCAGAGAACTTTATGGGCTTCCATCCCCTAATTAGCTGCCGTGATACTTTGGCGATTCCTCAGAGCGGCGGGCGGCAGCGGCAGCGGCAGCAGCAGCGGCACCCTGGGAGAAGGCGGGAGAGGAGTCCAGATCCTGGTGCCTGGGCTCAGAACAAAGGGGCGTTCACTGGCTTAGGCCAAATGTGGGGCTGGGGGCAGGATGTATCCCCAAGTCTTGACTGGTCCCCGCCCCGTTCGGGAAGAGTCGTTCGGTCCCCACCCTGGCCCTCCCGTCTCCCCCACCCCCAAGACAGCCCCCCGCTCGGCTGGCTGTACCTCTTGCGACAGATAAGGCAAGACTTGAGCACAGATACCGTTGAGCCGCTTGACAATTTCAGCCTGAAAGGAAAAAATGAAAAAAAACAAAACAAAACAAAAAAAAAAAGCAAAAACCAGGTGAAATTGAATGGCTTTTCCTTGGGTGGGGGGGGCGGGCCGCGGTTTGCAGATAAATGACCCCAATCAATACTGGGATGGCCTCAGAAAACTCCCTCTCCCCTCATGCCCCTCCCCAACCCCCAACCCTGGGGATGGGGGTGGGGTGGGGAGGGCCACTCGACTCCCTCACCCTGGTGGTCCAAGGGAGCTGGGGAGGCTGAGGAGAGTAGAGATGGAGAGAAAACACGAGAAATTCCATAAATCCTCCTGCACCGAGAACAACTCCTCAAAATTCTCTCTGGGGTACTCAAATATTCATTTAATAAAGGAAGTGGGGGAGTGATAGGACTGAAATTTATTAGAAACCAGGTTGAGCAATGTTGAATTATGTAAGAGGTTCAGAACTGGATGCTAATTTGGTCTCTGACCTTCCTTGCAGCGGTTCCCCCACTTCCCGCTCCCCTACCCCTGTGTGAGGAGCAGGCTGGGCACCTCAGGCTCCAAATGCTCACCGACCCATCAGGAAGGAGCCCTCTCCCCAAGTCCGCCACCCCTCCCCACTTTCCACCCCGGAGACAGAAGATCAGATTCCAAAATGAAATCTGGCTGGCTCAGTCCCCGGGCTCTCCTAAAGAGGTTTTCAGTGTTCTCCTAACGCGACTCTCTCGGGAGGGGCCTATCCTAATGGATGAGAACAGGCCCTGGGCAAAACTGGGGCAGGGGAAGGGTTCTGAAGCCAGCAGGTAGGAGCCTGTGACTCTAGGGAGGGAGAGGCAGGGAGTTGGCCTACCTAGCTAGGTGGCAAGAAGACCGTGCTCCATGCCAGCCAGCAGTGTCAAGGACAGAGACGTCAGCCCCGGGGTTTCTCCCAGAATTCCTGGCTCCCTCCATAGCTTGTCTCCAGATGGACCCCATCCCCTTCCTCCCCAGCTGGCTGTCCGGTGGACTGTAGAGCAGTGTAAGCTCTGCTTCATTTCGTCTTCTCCCTCAGCCCCAAACCAGGAGTCAAGCCTGGCCAAGGCCCCCAGGCCTGGCTGTGCCCTGGGGAATGGGCATTTATTCAGTCTCACTTCCATCCCATGTCTCAACCCATCCCATGGAAATCAGCCTGACTTAAGATGACTCGCTCTCCCTCCCTGCTTTCACCAATTCCACTGCCTCTCACCTTGGTGTATTTAGACAAGGGGCCATTTTAGAGCAAACAAAAGGGAGAGGTGATGAGTGGGGGAGGAGGCCACTTAGAGTTTCCACCTCCAGTGGAGAGGAGGAGGAAGAGGAGAAAGGGTGTGTGTGGGGGTGTCATGGGCTTCCCACAGAGTCCCTACACAAAGGGTGGCAAGAAACTGAGAACAAAAAGCCAGCGGCAGTAACAACCGGCAAAGAGGGCGGAGGGCTTAAGAGGAGTCTCGCCCGGGGGAGCCTGCCAGGGAGTGCGGTTTGTACCTGCCAAAGGCGGGTGAGACCCAAAACCAGATCTTACCTGTTTGTGCATTTCAATATTGAGGCCGTAGGACATCTCATAGTACTGAAAGGGGGGAGGGTGGGGAGGGGAGAGAGAGAGAGAGAAACAACAAGGAGGAAACAGCTCAGTATGAGGAGGGGGGCGGGGAGGGAGACGGTTAGTCAGCGCTCCAACCGCTCAGAGCACCTTGCCAGACTCTCCACGCAGGTGGCAGTGCCCTGGGGTTCCCCCCCCCCCGCCCACCCGACCAGTGCTGTGCCAAGCAGCCTGCTCTGCCTCACTGCAGAGAACCATTGCCCCTGGGGCATCCCCTCCTGCCCCCTTGCTCCCTGTCCCCAATTTTTTCAGCCCCTCCAAACCAGGGCTAGGGAGGGCCACAGCTTTATGGTTTTTTACCCCCGGGGAACATTCTGCCAGAACCTGGCCCCAGCAACCCTCTCCCTGCCAGGGTGGGCGGAGACACCCAAACCCATTTCCCTTCTGATGTTCAGATTTAGACAAGGCCTCCAGGTCCTTGTGCCAGCCAGACACAGGACAAGCCACCAGGCCCATCCTGGCATTCCCTCCCTATCCTGGCAGGGCTCCTCATGCCCAGTAGCCAAACTGGGCTCTCCCATCGGGATGAGGGAAATCAACCAACCGGATGACGTCTCAGGGCAGCTCAGAGCCCGGTCGAAAAACTCATTGCTCTGCCCTCTCTGACCCTGAAGGAGCAGAGCAGTTTTGGGCAGAAAGAGTAAAACCAAGCTGGGCAGGCAAGTGAAAAGGCAGAAAGGGAAAAGACGGCTAGCCAACCAGCCTGGCACTGCCAAGATGCGCTCCCAGCGGGTGCCGGCCTCACCACCCACGAGGTCTGAAATGGTTGATCGGGGCTGGTCCTGGCGGCCGGGCTCTGGCTTGTGGGTTGGTTGGCAGCTGCTTTCCCAGCCCTGTCGTTCAGCGGTTTGAAAGCTTGGCACCCGCCCTGCTGCCCGGAGCCGAGTGGCAGTGTCCAGAGCGTCAGCCAGGGTGTGAGGGTTTGGGTTTGTTTTCAATCTCCACCCCAACCCCTGCCACTCTCTAAAGCCCAGGCATTTCTGGGCCCGATTGCCTTGTCCCGTCTCCCAGAAACAGGTTGGTTTTAAGCTCATCGGGTCACTCTGGCCAGGGCCAGATGCTCAGAGCTCTGTTCAAAGCCCTCTGCCCTCCCCACCCTCACCTACCCGCCCTTGTCCACCCCGAGAGCTGCAGGTTGATTTACAATATATGTCCCACCTTGGGAAATGTGGGCAAACGACTCTGCTCCTTGTGACATGAAGGCAGGGAGGGACACTGCCCACACGCCCCCTCAAGTCCAAGCCCTTTACATCCCCTTGGGGCAGTTGGGAGGAATGGGAGCATACCATGACATAGTGACGCTGCATTTCCGATTTCTCGCTGGCCAGCTTGTCACACTCCAACTTCAAGCTGGAAAACAAAAAAAGGGTCCACAGGGTGCGGGGTGTTGTGGGAAAGCGGGATCAGCAGGGGGCAAGTGGGAACAGAGAAGCAGGTCGACTGGGAGGCAGGGGAGAACCACCTGGGGAATGCCAAGGAGGTTCCAGAGCCTTCACCACCCTCAAGCCTCTGCCTACGATCCATCCCTCTCTCCAGTTTCGTTTTTAAATCTATGTTGTCCAGAGCCAGAGACGTGTCACGCCTCCCCAAGACCAGGCAGAGAGTTTGCAGAGACTCAAGTGAGTGTCCCGGCAGTGTATGAGTGCATGCACACACACGTGCACGCACACACGTATGTGTTACCTATCCCCCCCGCCCCATGACCCAGTTCCCTCCGGAGCCATTATCTAGTGCTGGGAGACTGACGGAGCCTCCATATAAACTCCTTCTAGGAAAGATATTAAAAAAAAAGTCCACCACACTTCTGGAAAGCAACGATTGCTTGTCAATTTCCTGGTAGTGGAAACACCCCAAGAGGTGGGGGCATTTTCTACCACAATCTGCTTAAACACAATAAAGCAGGTGATTCCAGAAGCCGGGACGGCAGCAAGTGTGTGCCCAGTGTTTCTGATTTCTCCGCACACAAGGAGATTTACATTTACTCACATTGACCTGGTTTGGGATAGGATTGGGGGGCGGAAAAGGTGGATGGAAAAGGTGTTTCATGGTCACAATCCCTACCTCCCCCGTTGTCCCGGGAGCGCCTGAGCCTTCCCCAAGGACCTCACCACCCTCCCAAATCTTCTTCCAGGAACCTCTGACCTCCATGGGTCCCTGCCACACCCTCCTCTGCCAGTGGGAGGCAGGCCGGCCTTGTTCCCCCACCTGGGAGAACCCGAAACCTGAGGGTGGGAGCGTCCCTGAGAAAGCCCCTGCTGGTTGGAACAAGTCCCTCGGGAACCAGAGGCAGGAGATTATCAGGGTCAGATGGCTGAACTGCACAGTCGAGCAGTGCCCAAGAGGGAGCCTTTGGAGATGGAGGGCCCGGAACTGGGGTTCTGATGGGTCTGGAGGAGGAACACACCCTTGGCGTGGTCCAAGAGCCTGTCGTCAGCCCCAGATGGAGGTTTCTCTCCACCCCAGCCAACAGGGCCACTGTTTACCAGGGGTCAAAGGTGTTAAGCTATACGGAAAAAAAAAAAAAAAACCAAAGGCATGGGGAGAGGTGAGGCTTGTCTGGTTGGCATGGGAACGTTGAGAAGGGGAGGGAAGGGCACTCGGTACCCCCAAACTCACCTATGGTACTGTGCCTGCAGGAGCTGAAACTCATCTTTGATTCGGTCACAGGAGTCGGAGGTGGTGAACTTGAGCTGCTGCGGCAGGTGAGAAGAGCCCTTTGAAGGGGACAGAGGGAAATGGATATGACATGCCTCAAGCCAAGATGGACTCACCCGGCATTTCTGTCTCAGCTCCGCAGGGTTTGGGGATGGGGAAGGCTGACTTTATCAGAGGAAAGCTCCTTCACACCTCTGGAGGAATCGAAGAGCTCAGGCAGGGGCAAGGGCAGGGGGGCGGGCTCTCGAGAGAAGTGCAATGGGGGGAAGGGAGGGAGAGGAAGGAGAGAGTGTGATCCGACGGTCCCCAGGGCCTTACGGAAACAGCTTCCATTTTATTGACAGAGGGAAAACAGGCTGTCGGCTAGAATCAACCCCCGCAGACGCCAACCCCACCGCTGCCAACCAACCCCTTCCCCCCCGCACCGCGCTTGCCTAGGTTCGGGCTCCCGGCTCGGGAGGCGGCGGCGGCGGCGACTGCAGTTTCGCCTTCGCCTCTCCTCCGCCCCCGGGGGCTTCCAGGGCTCGGCCGGCCTGGGCCGCCCGTCAGCTGATATTTACCCCCCAGCCCTATACACAGACACACTTCTCCCTCCAACCTGGATATCGCTAGCCCCCATCGTCCCCCCCCCCCCGAGACGGGGGGGAGGGAGAGCGCCTTATAACCGTGCAACTCTCCCTCGCCATACTGCACCCCCCCCAACCTCCCATTGCAGCGCGCCTCCCTCCAGCTCTAGAGACAGAAGTACTTGCGCGGGGGGGGGGGGGGTAGGGAAGGATGGCCTACTTCAGTTTGGGGCGTGCTTTGTGGGTTTAAAATTTTTTATTTTTACCCTCCCTTTCCGCACCCACAGCCTCTCTGCTCAGTCTTCGCCGCATTCCCACCGGGGGCGGGGGTCGACGCGTTATAGCCGCCCCCCCCCCAAGCCTCCTTACCGAGTGCCTGCTTTGTGGAAACATCATGTCACTCGTGGATGTGGGGGAGGGCGACGATCTGGTAAGCAGCTGCAGCAACGGCGGCGACGGCGCCTCCTTCTCTTCCTCTTGCAGCTGCTGCTGCTGCTGCTGCGGCGGCCACTGGCCGGGTTCGGCGACCGCCCCCCGCCCTCCGCTTCTCGGGCCCCTTGGCTGCGCTCCGCCTCGGTCGGCCGGGCTCAGCCGCTGCCTGCGTGCCGGTCTCGGCGCAGCTCACGGGGCGGTGCGGCTCCCGGCGGCGACGACGACGACGACGACGACGATTGCGGCTGCCGCGGCTTCTCCTCCTTGCCTATCCACCTTCCCTTCTTCCTCCCTGTCCCCTCACGCAGCCCCCCAGTCCGAGCTCGGGCTGCTCCCGAAGCTCGGCTGGTTCTCCCTCGGCCGCGGCCAGTGACTCCGGCTCCCTGCCTGCTACTGCTGCGGCGGCGGCGGCTGCTCCTATTGTTTAATGGCGGCTGCAGGCTCCTGTCCTGCGGCTGATTAGCACCACCTGCTGCTGCTGTTGCTTCTGCCGCTGCATCTCCCTCCCCGGACCGTGTGCGTGCGTGCGGGGGTGGCGTGGGGCTGCGGGGTTTTGATGCAACTCGCGGCCCGGATTCGGATTCGGCTCCGCCGTTGCCTCCCCCTCCCCCCGCCCTCTCTTTTCTCCCAGATCGGGTCTCGCGCTGTTCCCTCCACTGTGGAATGCTCACACCCTTTCCCTTTACATCTTCCTTCCTTCCTTGCCTCCTCCCCCCTGCTCGCCTGGACTGTTGCAATTTTCTCTCCACCTCCCCGGGCTCTGCAGTCGCCGCCCTCCCTCCCCCGGCCTGGATTCTCCTCCCCTCCCTGGAATTTGGTCATTGCATCGCCCTCTCTCTCTCTCTCCCGAGCTGACCCCCTCCCCTCTCCTCCCCCCTTTCCCCTGGTTCTTCCTCGATCTCGGCCTCCACAGCTGCTAATCCATTTTCTCCCCTGGGGATCAGCACCTCCTCCCTCTCCCCTAAACTTGATCTTGATAAGCTATGGGATTCCCAGCTCTCTCTCGATCACATTGCCTGTCTCTCTCTAGGTCTTGACAGTCCCCTTCCCCTCCCAGCCAAGGTGGGTTTGATCTGTCTCCCCCAGGTCCTTGTTGAACAGGGCCGTCGCGCTTCCCCCCCCCCCCCCCCCATTGTGGTTTCCGGAGCCACCAGCGTGAAGAAAGCGTTTGGCCTCTATTCACCGAGGCCTCGGTGTGCTCTAATTTATTCCTCCGCCAGGGCCTCTCGATATATCATTTGGGTCTGGGTTACAAATTAAAATGGTACCAAGTGGGCTCCCTGTAGGAAACGTTGCAGGCAGCGGCCGCTGGGTCCCGTGATATATAGAATCAGAGGTTGGAGGAAATTAGCAGATGGCCCCCTCGTGCCCTGGAAAGCCTCCAAAGCCTGATTTGGGGAGCAAGGGTGTGGCTGGGGGGCTGTGTAGAGACCCAATCCACACACTTGACGTCTCTAACACCAATTTACTCTCTATACCTCCATCTCATCTATCCCACCACTGACCCCTTGCCCACGTCCTCCCCAGGGCCTGGAACTCTCCCTCCCTTTCCCTCCCTCTTTATATCTGACACTCTTCCTGCCTTTAAACCCCTCCTAAAATCACATCTTCTCCAAGAGGCCTTCCCTGACTAAGCCCTCATTTCCCCTGTCTGCCCTCCCCTCTGCTTCATCTATGCACTTGGCTGTGGACCCCTTAAACGCTTCGATGCTCACCCCGGCCCCACAGCACTCATGTCCATATCCTTATACTTTACTCTTTCCTCTATCTGTAATTTATTTGAAGCTCAGCCTCCCCTTGTAGACCTTAAGCTCCTCGTGGGTTGGGATAGCATCTGCCAAAAGTCTATTGTTGTACTCTCCCTGGTGCTTTGTCTAGTGTTCTGCACACAGTAAGTACTCAGTAAATATCATTGAGAGGAGGGATTCCTTGTAGGGGTCCTCTCTCAAGGTCAGGGACCAGTTTCCCTGTGGTCCAACTGACCCTGCCTGTGTGTTCTCCTGGGCAGCCTCTGCTGAGGTCCAGTCCCCTTTGGATTTAGGGATGGATTGACAGAGCAGGAGGTCCCAGTCTCCCTGTCCCTGGGAGTACAGCCAATTTGAGAGTGAGGGGATGGGGAGTGCCAGAGTACCCTTCATAACCATAATAATGTAGGTATTTGTTAGGTGCTTCCTATGTCCCCAGCACTGTTCTAAGCGCTGGGGTAGATACAGTTTAATCAGGTTGTCCCACGTGAGGCTCACAGTCTGAATCCCCATTTTACAGATGAGGGAACTGAGGCACAGAGAAGTTAAGTGACTTGCCCAAGGACACACAGCTGACAAGTGGCAGAGCCGGGATCAGAACCCATGACCTCTGACTCCCAAGCCCGGGCTCTTTCCACCGAGCCATGCTGCTCCATATCCCAGGTGCTCCTGGACCTTGTCGTTCTAGGGTTAGAGCATGCACAGTAGTAGCAAAATTCCCCACTCACGTGCTCTAAGCCCAGAATATGAAAGTCCAGATATTTTCAGAACTGCTCCACTTTGAAGGCTCTGAAATCAATCCTCCAGTGTACTCATACTCCAGTGATCTAGGGATGAGCGTCCTCACTGCTTTCTGGATAGCCCCACGTCTGGGTCCTTACCAGCTGCTCTCCGGCCCCTGGAAAGAGCCAGGCTTTGGGTCCTAGTCCCGGTCCTGCCTGTTGGGGCTGGGCCATCAGGGGTGAAGGCCTCTGACCAAAAAACCACCTAAGGCGCCCCGTGAGGTGTACAGGTTCAGCAGGAATCGTGAAAAGTGGCTGGCCGATGTGGAGGGCAGAGACCTCGGCGGCTACCAAGGCAGCTGCCCGTCTTCCTCCACCATGCTGCAGTCGCTTGGGCCGTTAGTGGGGACTCTGTATGAGATGTCTTTGTGTGCCCTTTGCCACGTGCTGCATCCTTGCCCGCCGACTCGCTCGCTGCACCCCAGGCCCTGGCAGAAACACGACCGGCAGGGACGGGAGAGAGCACATGCGGGACTGCACAAACCACTATAGACTCAACTCCTCAGTGTAGGTTCTCCGTCCCGAAGTCTCAGTACTGAGCTCGTCCGTCATAACTGATGGGAGGCACCCTCAGCGACTGTAACGTCCCAGGCCAAAGATGTAGGTGGGACCTCAACTCACAACCCAGCCCCAAACTTCCTAGTTCAAAGAGGGGAAGGGAAATCCAAGCATTTAACAGCCTGTGGTCTCTGCAGAATGGAACGTGCCTGATATGTTCAAACAGCTCCTAAATGTTAACAGGGGGATATAAATGGGATTAATAGAAGAGAAAATGGTAATATATTAAGATCCTATAAAACCTCGTTGTGGTTGATGATTGGTTTTAAGTGGTCCCCTGGTCAGTTTAACAGAAAGCTGGGTTCTAGAATCAAGGTAACCAGGAAGTCAGGTTTTTCCTGTCTGCTGAGCTCAACCTGGGGGAGACTGGGGAGGGATGTGTGAAGAAGTGGGATTTGAACTCTCCTGTTGGGCTTCTCCCCCCCCCCCCCCCAACGCTTTTTCTCTCAACATCCCCAAGGCAGGGCCCTGGTTAGGGGAAAAACACTGACCGCTTGGAAGGAAGTTAAACCCACTTCCATCCTCAACCATCTAAATGGGCTCAAACCACTTTAGGTATGTTGGGGGGCAGGGGAAACTCTGAGGTGGGTTACATACTTCCTGCTGAAAAAACTCCCTTTTTTTAATTGTTTAGGTCCCAGGGCCAAGGGAAATGTCCCAGCACTCAGCAACTGTGCAGTGAAGTTAAATGATAGGCTCCAGGTCCTTAGGGAAGCCAGTGGCCCCAAACGTCTGCCCTCGAAACCCCCTCAGCCCCTTCTCAAACACTCTTGGTCAAGAGGTGAGGGGCAGGGCGGTGAGAGCTGGAAACAACCTCCCTTTCTCAGCGCCCTCCTCCATCCCTGCTCCCACCTTCCCTGGGGTCCATGAATTTCCACACCAACCTCAAAGCCAGCCAAATCATTTAACTCCTTCAGCCCTAGAGGATTTACTTTTGATTTACAGAACACCACTGAGGGGAGGGATCTAGGAACTGCTGAACCCCTGGGATCAATCAGTTGTATTTATTGAGCGCTTACTGTGTGCTGGGCACTGTACTAAGTGCTTGGGAAACTACAGCATAACCATATAATAGACACATTCCCTACCCACAACTAGCTTACAGTCTAGCGAGGGAGCTAGACATTAATATAAATAACTAAATAAATTACTGTTACGTACATAAGTGCTGTGGGGCTGGGGCCAGGGGTGGTGAATAAGGGAAACAAGTCAGAGTGACACAGAGGGAGTAGGAAAAGAGATGAGGGCTTAGGGAAGCCCTCTTGGAGGAGATGTACCTTCAATAAGACTTTGAAGATGGGGAGAATAATTGCTGGATATGAAAAGGGAGGGCGTTCCAGACCAGAGGCAGGAGTGGGTGGGAGGGTGGTGGTGAGATAGATGAGATCGAGGTACAGTGAGTAGGTGGCATTAGTGAAGTGTGTGCGCTGGGTTTTAGTAGAGTAGCAAGGTGAGGTAGGAGGGGGCAAGGTGATTGAGTGCTTTAAAGCCGATAGTAAGGAGGTGGATGGGCAACCCCTGGAGGTTCTTGAGGAGTGGAGAAACTTGGCCTGAACGTTTTTTGTAGACAAATAATCTGGGCAGCAGAGTAAAGTATGGATTGGAGAGGGGAGAGGCAGGGAGGTCAGCAAGGAGAGTGTTACAGTAATCAAGGCAGGATAGGATAGATGCTTGGATTAACATGGTAGCCATTTGGATGGAGAGGAAAGGACAGATTTTAGCGATGTTGTGAATGTTGAACCAACAGGATTTTTTAATCTCAGTCCTCTTTTCTCCCCCACCAGTCAAAACTAGCCATTGGGTTTCATGACTGGGGCTCAACCTAGGAGATTTGGCTTATATCCTTTTACTCAGGTCCTTGGACTGAAACTTCCTGGAGTTGGAAGCGATTGAATAAAAGGAACAATAACAGCATTTGTTAAGCATAGACTATATGCCAAGTACTGGACTATGTGCTGGGGTAGATACACAGTTACCAAATCAGACGCAGTCCCTGACCTGCACGGGGCTCACAGACTAATAGGGAAGAACAGAGATTTAATCCCCATGTGAGAAGGAGTGTGGCCTAGTGGAAAAACCCGGGGCCTGAGAGTCAGAGGACCTGGGTTCTAATCCCAGCTAAGCCACTTGTCTGCTGTGTGACCTTGGGCAAGTCACTTAACTTCTCTGCACCTCAGTTAACTTCTGTAAAATGGGGATTAAGACTGTGAGTGCCCTGCATGGCCTGTGTCCAACCTGATTAGCTTGTATCTACCTCGCTTAGTAAAGTGACTGGCACACAGAGTGCGCTTAACAAATACCATTAAAAACACTGAAGATGAGGAGACAGAGAAATTAAGTGCCTTGCCCAAGGTCACAGAGCAGGCAAATGTCAGAGCCAGGATTAGAACCCAAGTCTCCTGATTCCCAGGCCTGAGCTCTTTCCACCTTGCCACTTCAAGGCTGATTCTTATGTGGAGTTTAAATCCCTGTTCTTCCTCCCTCTAGACTATGCTTCTTCTCACTTGAAAGGTCATCTGATCTAGCCCCCTGCCTTTAAGTAGGTAAAGATCCATATCCCTCAGGATCTCTAGAGGGAGAGATTCCACAACCTTCCAAAGTGCCTGTACTAAGGTTTAATTAAACTCTCTCTCTGTCAGGAAGTTCTTCCTCATATCTAACCCAACGTTCTGCTATTTCTGTATGGAGGGTGGTTTAGGCTCACAGCTCAGGACCCCTTAGGGGTGTGTCAGGGGAGGGGGCTGTGTTGCAGGGTTAAAGTATGGAGGAGGTGATTTGGGGAAGGTTCAGTATGGCCCCCTATTGTCTTATGTGACCTTGGGCAAATAATCTAACCTTTCTGTGCCGCAGTTTCCTTGGTGGCAAAAAGAAGAGCATAATTCCCACCTCCTCTTCCTACCTCCTAGGAATGTTTGAGGACAAATGAGATAGAAATGTAGCAGGGCTTTATGCTCTTAGGAAGAGATTGCTACTGAAACATAAGGTTTTGTTTTTATTACTCACCAGTGGAGAGGTCACAGTCATAGCAATGATAATAATAATAATAATGATTATGATACCATTAATTTGTAAAGCACTTTTATTTTTCCAAAGTGCTTTTGCAACAGTTATTTCATTTTGCAAGTTCTCACAGCCTTCCTGAGAGGTTGGGAGAGGCAGTATTTTTCTCTTTTAAAGATGGGGAAACGAAGGCCCAGAGAGGTTAAGTGACTTGCCTGAGGTCACACAACAGGCCAGTGGTAGAGCTGGCACTAGAACCAAGGTCTCTTGGCTCCCAGTTCCTTGCAATCCAGCTCCTAGGAGCTCTCCTCCCATCCCCCCACCCCACCCCCACCCTACCTCATCTCTTATTTTCATTTCCCTCTACTTCTGGGCTTGTGGTTTCGCGTTTTTGCTTTCTCATCGGGTAGTTTGGGGTTTGGTTTTGTTTTCTTCCCCTGTCTGTCCTCTGTGGTTTTTCTTTCTGATGTGCCGACGTGGGGTGGCATGTCTGGGTTTTGAAATAATGCTCTAGGAGAAGTCCACAACCTAAAACAAGCTCTTTCTAGTCAACCCTGCCCCAGCCCAGTCAATGGCCTGCAGCAGTGCAAATGCGAGCGAGTGTAAGAGAACCCGGGGAGGTTTTCCGGAGGAATCTGGGACATTTCCCCCTCCCCCATCCACCGCCAAGTCCCCTAGTCCAGATCTACCCTGGCTTTCACTGCTTGGGGAGGGAGGGGCTACGATTAGAGTTGGGCCACGGCCACTGCACTACCTTCCCTGCCCTCAGGGAAGCAGTTAGTGTTGGGGAGGGGCTAACGGACAGGTGGTTTTTTGTGTTTTTGTTTTATTTTAGTATTTGCTAAATGCTTATTATGTGCCAGGAACTGTACTAAGCACGGGGGTAGATACAAGGTAGTCAGGTTGTACACAGTCCCTGTCCCAAATAGGGCTCATAGTCAATCCCCATTTTACAGATGAGATAACAGACACAGAAAAGTGAAGTGACTTGCCAAAGGTCACACAGCAGACAAGTGGCAGAGCTGGGATTAGAACCCAGGTCCTTCTGACTCCCAGGCCTACGCTTTATCTACTAGGCCACACTACTGGTTTTGGGCTGGTGGGGAGAATCTCGGCTCTACCGCTTGTCTGCTATGTGACCTTGGGCAAATCACTTAATTTCTCTGTGCCTCAGTTACCTCATTTGTAAAATGGGAGTTGAGACTGTGAGCCCCAGGTGGGACAGGGACTGTGCCCAACCTGATTACCTTGTATCTACCCCAGTGCTTAGAACTGTGCTTGGCACGTAGTAAGCACTTAACAAATACCATTATTATTGTTATTACTGTTAAGCAAAAATTCAGAGGCCCATCTTTCTGCAAGCCTTTCCTGTCTCCTTTCCCCCCACCCCCTCCGACTCCTGACAGAACAGCCTCCCCCGGTGGCTCAAGGTCGCCTCCACCTCCTAGGTGTTGGATGTTTGGTTGATTAGGAGCCGACCTTGACTTTGCGTTCCACCCTGGGTGGCCCGCCGCCCTCCTCTGCCTGGTTTGGGATGAGGCCAGGAGCGCCCACACCCCTCGATGGAGGCAGGGCTTCATTAATGGCTGAGCTCCCCCTTGTCTCTCCCTCCTTTACCTCTCTCTCCCCATTCCTTGCTCCCCCTCCTTTGCTTCTCCCTCTCGTCTTCCCCTCCTCCCTTGCTTTCCTCTCCGTCCCTCTTGCTTCTCCCCTTCTGTCCCTCTCCCCTGCCTCTCTTTTCCTTGTCTTTCCGCCCCTCCTGCCTCCCCCCTGTCCCCCCTGTCCCCACCTCTCCCTCCCTTGCCCCCCCCCCCCCTTCCCTTGCCGCCCTGCTGGGCTTGGTCTCCATCTCCGGGAGTATTAGCATTTCTCTATCGCTCGGCTTGCGGTAGACTTTGCTCCGGAAAACAGGTCTTTGTTCCTCTCAAGGAGAGGAGAGAAGGGGGAGGGGGTGGGCAGGTGTTCTAGCGACAGATCTCCCCTGGCTCCCTTTCTCTAGGTCAGAGTACAGGTCCCCCCAGCTCCCCCTCCCCTTCCTTCCCTTAGGGCTTCAATCCCAGCCGGGCCCCCCAGATCCCCCTCCCCACCCTGCTCACCTGGCCAACTCGGGACTCCCCTCCCCCACTTTTGCAGCTTGACACCTTTAGGGTGGACTAAATTCTGCCCCTAAATTCTGCCTCTGCCACTGAAGTGCTGGGTAACCTCGGGTGTTTCTCTGTGTTATCCTGTGTTTCGTTTTGCCCCCCCCCCCCCGCCCCCAGGTAAAGTGGGCAGGACCATACCTGGGTACCTATGGCGTGGCTCAGTGGAAAGAGCACGGGCTTGGGAGGCAGAGGTCATGGGTTCTAATGCCGGTTCCGCCACCTGTCTGCTATGTGACCTTGGGAAAGTCTCAACTTCTCTGTGCCTCAGTTCCCTCATTGGTAAAATGGGGATTAAGACTGTGAGCTTCACTTGGGACAACCTGATTACCTTGCATCTCCCCCAGTGCTTAGAACAGTGCCTGACACATAGTAAGTGCTTAACAAATGCTATCATTATTATTATTATTATTATTGTTATTATTATGGGTCTATGGTATAACCTATGCCCTTCCCACCCCTCCCCCATCTCTTTTCCTTACGTCCTTCCTCCGGGCCCCACACCCTGCCTTGCACCTGCCTCTATCCCCAGGCAACAGCAGGGGTGGGGAGAGAAAGCCATCACAAATGGTGATGATCCTGTGGTGAGCACCAAACCTGCCATATGCTGAGCACAGCTCTGAGGTGACAGAAGATTCTTGCTGCCTTGCCTCCCTTCCCACCCAGGTCACGGTAAAGACGAAGGAGAGATCATGTTTGCCAAACCCTTGGAGCTCCCGAGCGCCAGGTTCTGAGGTTATTAGTAGTAGAAGACATAGGTTCAAGTCCTAGCTTTGCCACTGGCTTGTTGTGTGACCTTGGGCAAGCTATATAAAGATAATATTAACAGTATTTGTAGAGAAGCAGCGTGGCTCAGTGGAAAGAGCCCGGGCTTGGGAGTCAGAGGTCATAAGTTCGAATCCCGGCGCTGCCACTTGTCAGCTGTGTGACTGTGGGCAAGTCACTTAACTTTTCTGTGCCTCAGTTACAGTGTTTACTCTGTGCCAAGCCCTGTATTAAGCACTGGGGAAGATATGAGATTATCAGGTTGGACACAGTCCCTGTCCCACCTGGAGCTCCCAGTCTGGGGGAAGGAGGGAGAATGGAAATTTTATCCCCATTTTACAGATGAGAAAACTGAAGCCTAGAGAAGTTTAGGGGCTTGCTCAAGGTCACACAGCAGGCAAGGGGCCGAGCCAGGATTAGAATCCCCGTGTTCTAACTCCCAGGTCCATGCTCTTTCCATTAGGCTGCGCTTAACCTTTCTGGGTCTGTTTCCTCATCTGCAAAATAGAGATAATAAATACCTGCCTCTTCCTACCTCACAGGATGCGTGAGGGTAAAAAGAGATCATTGATGTGAAAACACTTTGGCTAAATGAGAGCGCTACAGGATTATCATGATTGGCGAATCAAAATGCTAAATAATCATGGGCCATTCCCCAGCTCCTGTGCAGGACGTGATTGATTGATTGATTGATTGATTAGCTGCAGTAGGTCTTCAGAGGCTGCCCAGCTCAGAAAGGCATGTTTCATCTTCCTCTGGGACCAAGCATCTGACTCCCTAAGCTCTTTCCATTTCATTTGCATAATTGGTTGCATAAATCTGCATGTATTAGGTACCCATCCAACCTCTGCTTCCAGATCCAGGCTTCGAATACCCTGCTCGTCCCTGCTTTTCAGAGCGGGAGCCCGGAGTGGGTTCTGGGGTGAAATGGGTACTCAGAACTGGGAGCAGGTTGGGAAATGGCTTGGAAGCTGCTCAGGCTCCTGGAATTCCAATGGGTCAGGCCAGTAAATAAATACTATCGAATGCATGAATGAATTGGGTCTGGAGGAGTCCTAGAAGGGCCAGGACAGGAAGTCAATCAATCGTATTTATTGAGAGCTCACTGTGTACAGAGTACTGTACTAAGCTCTTGGGAGAGGACATTACAACAATATACAGACACGTTCCTTGCCCACAATGAGCTTACAGTCTAGAGATGTCCTGTTTAGGGACCCCTCTAGAGGCAAAGGAAGTGAGAAAAGGGAGTGATGGTCTGAGCTGTAATGAAACCAGTGTCCTGGCTGCTGCCCAGGAAATCCCCTGACTTCACTGTAGAACCACCAGCACCTTACCTTGCTCCTTTCCTACTCCTACCCAGCCCCCACACTTCGCTCCTCTAATGCCAACCTATTCACTCTGTACCTCGATCCCATCTACCTCACTGCCGACCTTTGTCCACGTCCTGCCCCTGGCCTGGAAAGCCCTCCCTTTTCGTATCTGACAAACGATCACTCTTCCCACCTTCAAAGCGTTATGGAAGGCACATCTTCTCCAAGGGACCTTCCCCGACTGGGCCCTCACTTCCTCTCCTCCCACTCCCTTCTGCACGGCCCATGCACTTGGATTAGCACCCTTTATTCACCCTTCCCTCAGTCCCACAGCACTCACGTCTTATCTTGTCTTATGCTGTTGAGTCGTACTTAGCTGCAATTTATTTATTTATATTAATGGTACTGTCCCAAGTGCTTAGTACAGTGCTCTGCACACAGTAAATGCTCAACAAATACAATCGATGGACTACTAATAATAGTACTTAGGATAAATGAAAGTTCAAGGACAGGGGCTCTTTCCCAAGAACATCAGAACACTTCATAGCATGTGGAAGTGGGGTGCTTTCGATTTGAAGAAGGGAAAGCTGAGGGTGGACTTGAAGCCAAAGCAGAGGAACGGAGAAGCAGCATGGCATAGTGGATAGACCACGGGCCTTCGAGGCAGAAGGTCATGGATTCTAATTCTGGCTCCACCACTTGTCTGCTGTATGACCTTGGGCAAGTCAGTTCACTTCTCTGTGCCTCATTTACCTTATCTGTGAAATGGGGATGGAGACTGTGAGCCCCAGGTGGGACAGGGACTGTGTCCAACTCAATTTACTTGTATCCACCCCAGTGCTTAGTACAGTGCCTGGCACTTATTATTAGTATTATTATTACCATAAGACACAATTGGGGTAGGAATGGTCAATCACCCAGTTTTAACCCTGGCAGTCTGGATTTCAGCTGTCCAGTTCCCTGCTTGGGATCGATGGCTCAGTCCATCAATCAGTCAGTCAATAGTATTTTTCGAACGCTTCCAGCAGAGCACCATACTGAATGCTAGAGAGAACGTGGCAGAGTTGGAAGGCCCAATCCCTGCCCCCAGGGATATGGATCTGGAAACGCCATCCACTAGGCCATGCTGCTTCCTCTGCCTGGGCTCTCTCCCTGTGATGTGCCTTGAGACCAGGTAGGTATCCCAAGCTGGAACAATGTGTGTGACATGAGCCAACAACCCACGGTGATGGGAGACATAATACCACAGGGGCCCTGGATGCAGATGAAATCAGTGTGAGAAGCAGCATAGCCCAGCATGGAAGGAGCACAGGCCTGCGGGGATCAGAGGACCTGGGTTCTAATCCCAGCTCCGCCACCAGTTGTCTGCTGTGTGACCTTGGGCAAATCATTTTTAACTTCTCTGTGCCTCAGTTCCTTCATCCGTAAAATGGGGATTAAGGCCGCAAACCCCATGTGGGACAGGGATTGTGTCAATCAATGAATCATATTTATTGAGTGCTTACTGTGTGCAGAGCACTCTATTAAGCACTTGGGAGAGTACAATGTCCAACCTGTTTAGCTTGTAAGCTCTTTCTAGACTGTAAACTCGTGGGCAGGGAATGTGTCTACCAACTCTCTTGTACTCTCCTAAGTGCTTAGTACAGTGCTCTGCACACAGTGAGCACTCAGTAAATACCACTGATGATGAGGATGCTTATAGATCTGGTTAGAAAATTTGTTCTAAGGCAAATGGAGGATGGAGTGGGTTGGGGCCTCCTCGAAGCAACACTGTAGGATCATGCAAAATTGCCCTACTTCCACAAAATGGCCCCGGTCATGTCATCACGCTGTGCTGAATGCCTAGCGTCACACGGGCGTCCAGAATTTCACAGGGTTGCTTCAATGGCTGCCCTAATTGGGTTAGACTAGAGGAGGGATTTTCTGACTGCCTTGGGGAGTCAACACTAGAACAGACAGCCAAGGGAGACTGTGGAAGCACTATTCCCCAGGATCTTAAAAAAGAAAGAATGGATCCCCCCCACCTCACACCACCACCTTGCCCAGAGGCAGGGGCCTGGATCAGATGACCTCTAGAGGTTCCCCAAGATGCTATCTTTCTGAGGCTAGGAGCAGTGAGATCCTGGGAGGATAAGCTCTTTAGAAACCCAGAGAGGGGAGAGGCAGCCTAGTAAGGTAATGGTGTTCGTTAATTAGTCTTTGTTGTGATATTTAAGGTACTTTAAAATTTCTCAGTGATTTACTGCTCCGTGTAATTAGAATATCTGGGCGATTACCCTGTCCTTTCCCTGGGAGAGCTGAGAAATGGTTCCATGAGGTGAAACCCACAGCTGCTTCTCTTGCCGCAATCACACACACAATCTCACGAAGGAAGGAACGCAGCCCAAGGCCACGCTCCAGTTCTCTCCTGTCTTATCATAGGATTATTGGTTTTTTCTATTAAACTTTTTCCATCCTCTAAAAAAAAAAGAACAAAAAAACCAGCCAGGTGGTAGGCTGGGCTGAACCTTTCAAGTGCTGATTTATAAACATATTGCCTCACTCTTGTCTCTGATGCTGGGATTCAGCATGTCCTTATTACGAGCAAATTCCCAATTCTGCTACCCTCAGAGGGAGAAAAATAAAATTAAGAACTATCTTTGCAGGAAACCAGAGGTTTCAGCCGAGCTAAAGATCCCAGTCTTCAACCAGGATGAGATCCTGTTTCCGTCAAATAGGTTTCTCAGTAGCACAGCTAAAATGATCTTCCACGCGTCTTCCATGAGCACTGCTTTGACCATGACATTGATTCCCAGTCAGTGGGTCCCAATCTACCGGTCTGCTCTCATTTCCAGTGCTTAGTACAGTGCCTGGCACATAGTAAGCACTTAACAAATACCATACTTTTTATTATTATTATTTCCCAATACAGTGAACTCTTCATTTTTGCTCCTAGCCCTTCCTTCCTCTTAACTTTATCCCATTACTGTAGACACCACCATCTTCCTTGCTCACAAACTTGGAAGCTTGATGTCATCCACGATTCCTCACTCACTTTCAGCTCTCACTTTTGATTACTTGCTAAACCCTGCTGGGTTTTCCTTTTCTTAAAAAAAAAGGTATTTGTTAAGTGACTACTTTGTGCCAGGCACTACTAAGTGCTGGGGTAGATAGAAGCTAATCAGGTTGGACACCATCCATGTCCCCTGAGGGGCTCACAGCCATAATCCCCATTTTACAGATGAGGTAACTGAGGTACAGAGAAGTTAAGTGACTTGTCCAAAGGCACACAGCAGACAAGTGGTGGAGCTGAGATTAGGACCCAGAGCCTCTGACTCCCAGGCCTGTGCTCTTTCCATTAGGCCATACTGCTTCTCAAGCAACTCAGAGCTCCACCCCTTCCTCTCTGCCTTTATGGCCACCTCAGCCCGGTCCAAGCCTTATGTCACTGCCCGACTAGATTACTGACTGCCGCAGCCTCCTTCCCCACCTCCCTGCCTCCAGCTTCCCCCTTCGTAGGTTGGTCCTGCACAGACTGCTTGGATCATTTCAGATGACAATCAGAGCCCATCATTCTCCTTTGAAATGTCTAATGGCTCCCCCTGCTTCTCCTATAAAACGGAAACTCCTGACCCTCAACTTCTAGGCTCTCCACCTGATGGCTCTCTCTTCCTTAACTGTTCTCTCCCATTCCACCCCAACCATGCACTCAACTCTCTTGCCTCCAGCCCATTGCTCATGTCTCTCCCCCTGCCTGAAATGCCCTAACCCTTTAGCTCCACAAAAGCAAGGCCCTAACCATCTTTTTTACCCTCTCAGAGTCGCAGCTGGAGAGTTTCCAGTACTCTACCAGTCATGGCTACGGAAGGGAGAGTCAAGCAGAGACATACCTATTCCATTCCTGGCTTGACCAGTGGCTAGCGAATGGAAGGCAATCTGCTACAAGTCAAAACTCACCCATGCTGGGCAGCAGTGGCATGGGAGAGAGTCGAGGGCAGAGACTCAAGTCTACCGCACGGAAAGTGGCAATGGTAAACCACTTCCGTATTTTTACCAAGAAAACTCCATGGGTGCAGTACCAGAACGATTGCAGATGGAGAGCGGGGCATTCTGGGAGAGATGTGTCCGTGGTGTTGTTATGGGTCGGAAACGACTTGATGGCATAAGACAAGACTCTCTTTAAGTCTCCCACCCTTAAAGGCTACCTCATTTAGGGAGTCTTCCCTGATTAACACCTTCACCTTCATAGTCATGTGGTCTCATCGGTTACCTCTCAGCTGTTCCTTATTAATCCATTCACTTGTGTCTTTTATTTACATCTATTTTCTCATTTTTCACTGTGGCACATTTATCAATTTATGTCCTCTCTCCTCCATTAGATTGTAAATTCTTCTAAGGCAGAGATCACATCTTTTACTTCTTTTGTAAGCCTCACCGCCTGACAAATTCTAGTCCACTGTTTTCTAAGCATCAGGCATTTAGTAAATAATAATGATAATAATAATAGGAAGAATTATGGTACGGTTAAGGACTTACTAAGTACCAAGCACTGTATTAAGCACTGAGGCAGATACAAGTTAATCAGATTGGACACAGTCCCCATCCCACATGGGGCTAACAGTCTAAGTAGTAGGGAGTAAGATTTAATCTCCATTTTACAGATGAGGTAGGTAACTGAGGCATGGAGAAGTTAAACGACTTAACCAAGGTCACACAGCAGACAACTGGTGGAGCTGGGTTTAGAACCCAGGTCCTTTGATTCCCAGGAGTATGCTTGTTCCACTAGGCCAAGCTCCTTTTCTACTGTAGACTCTGCTGATATTGATACATCCCAGACAGGACTCTCTGTCCCGGTCTCTTCCTTGTCCCCATCCCTGAATTTTCACTCATGCTGTCCTTTACAGCCTCCCTCCTCATGTCCATCATTTCCTCTCCCCCTCTCTGTTAAATCACAACTCAAAGACCATCTCCTCCAGGAACACAGAGGGGTTGTTCCCCAAATCCTCCGGCACCAAGCCGAAGGGGCAACAACTGGAGCTGGAAAGTGATTGATTCCAAACAAGTCGAAGGAAACATCACTTTCCCTAGAATTCATTACCCCAGAAAGTGGCACTTGCCAGAAATATCAGCAGGTCCAAGATGGATTTGGATAAATTGATGGTTGAACAGCCAGTAGCAGATCACTAGAAAAATTAGAGATGTTGGGTTCTCTATCTCTTACCATGAGGATGGGTATCCAGGAGGGCAACCATTGTGTGAGTCCTCCGAGCATCCTGTTGCTATGGATACCAAACTCTGGGTTGAGTGGGTCGTGGGCCTGACCCAAGTGATGGGGTTATGTTCTTGATTATAATACTAAAGCTATGGAAAGAGAGGGAGGGAGGGACACCCCGAGACCACAGCCATTCCACAACACACTCAACTAGGGTATACTTATTCCAGGTTCTAACTCTAGGTTACATAACTCCAGGTTATTTTATTTATTTGTATTGCTGTCTCCCCCACTCTAGACTGTGAGCTCATTGTGGGTAGGGAATGTCACTGTTTATTGTTGTACTGCACCTTCGCAAGCACTTAGTACAGTGCGCTGCACACAGTAAGCACTCAATATATATGATTAATGAATGAATGAATGAACCCCACCATGATTTGAACATCCCAGGGATACAACGGCTATTGTTTGTCACCTGACCCCATGCAAAAGCCCGACTGGCCTGATGTTTCAGCTGAATGCTGCAGCTCAGTACATCCCTCCTTGCCTCCTCCCACATTAGAGTGGAAGCTGCTACCATTTCTCCCCCAAATCCTTGAGTGAGTTATCTACACCTGCTGCCTCCACTGCCTCTTTCAATTCTCTCCTTCATCCCCTCCAATCTGGCTTCTCTCCATGAAACCTGCCCTCTATAAGGTTACCAATGACCTCCTTTTTGCCAAACCCAATGGCCCACACTCCATCCTAATCCTCCTCAACTTCTCAGCTGCCTTTGACAATGGGGACCACCCCCTAATCCTGGAAACATTATCCAACCTTGGCTTCACTGACACTGTCTTCCTCCTTCTACCTCTCTGGCCACTTCTCAGCATCTTTCTCTAGATCCTCCTTTGCTTTGCACCCCCTAACTGTGGGAGTCTCCCAAGGCTCAGTTCTGGGTCCCCTTATATTCTCCATCTACACCCATTCCTTTAGAGAACTCATCGCTCCCATGGCTTCAACTACCATCTCTCTGCAGATGATTCCCTAGTCAACCTGTCCAGCCCTAACCTCTCTTTTTCTCTGCAGTCTCATTTCTTCCTGGCTTCAGGACATCTCTACTTGTATATGCCACTGACACCTCAAACTTAACATGTCCAAAATGGAACTCCTCAGCTTCCTACCCAAACCCTCCCTCCCCCTGTTTCTTCCATCACTGTAGACAGCACCACCATCCTTTTTGCCTCACAAGCCCCAAATTTTTGCAACATCCTTTTCTTATCTCATTAAACTCTCATATTCAATCTGTCACCAAATCCTGTAGGTTCTACCTTCAGAACATCGCTAAAATCCCTTTCCATCCAAACTGCTGCCATGCTGATCCAAGCACTTATCATATTCCACTTAGAAAAATGATCTGGGCAACAGAGTGAATCAGTCTCCTCACTGACCTCCCTGCCTCCTGTCTCTCCCCTCTCCAGTCCTTACTTCACTCTGCTGCCAGGATCATTTTTCTAAAAAAACATTCAGTCGGGATCTCTTCACTCCTCAAGAACCTCCAGTGATTTCCCATCCACCTCCACATCAAACGGAAACTCCTTACCATCAGATTTAAAGCTCTCAGTCAGCTCACCCCCTCCTAATCTTTCCTCGCTGATCTACTATTCCAACCCAGCCCCCACACTTTGCTCCTTTAATACCAACCTACTTACTGTACCTCGATCTCATCTATCTCCCTGCTGACCCCTCGCCCACATCCTCGCTGGCCTGGAACTCCCTTTTCCTTCATATCCAACAGATCACCACTCTCCCCACCT
This sequence comes from Ornithorhynchus anatinus, assembly GCF_004115215.2. NCBI lineage: Eukaryota > Metazoa > Chordata > Mammalia > Monotremata > Ornithorhynchidae > Ornithorhynchus > Ornithorhynchus anatinus. Next base: position 116,310,010 of record NC_041749.1, on the reverse strand, counting down.
TCAAAGCCTTATTAAAATCATATCTCCTCCAAGAGGCCTTCCCTGACTAAAGCCTCATTTACCCTACTCCCTCTCTCTTCTATACCACCTATACATTTTGATCTGTACCCTTTAAGCACTCTGATACTATCCCGGCCCCATGGTACTTATATACACATCTGTAATTTATTTTAATGTCTGTCTTCTCCTCTGGACTCCTTGTGGGCAGGGAACAACTACCAACTCTGTTGTATTGGACTCTCCTTAAGCACTTAGTTCAGTGCTCTTCACACAGTGAGCGCTCAGTAAATACCATTATTGATCGAGTGATTGTGGGCAGGGAATATGTCACTCTCTTGCTTTGTACTTGCCACTTGCTGATTACAGTGCCAACTCCCTGTGGGTACTAAATAAATGGTATTACTGGTACTCCCTGGGCTGGGATTGAACAATCAACAAGGAAGAGATCTTGGAGGAAGCCCTGCCCTCAGTTTTCAAGCCATGGAAGAGACCCCTGAGAAAATAATTAAAGAAGCTGTAAAATTGAGAAGCAGCTTAATTTAGGAATTATCGATGCGGACGGCGGTGGGCTCATTGGATCTCACTTAGAAGAATCATTGTCCAATGAGGACCTCACTGAATCTCAACAATCCAGCTAAGATTTGGGAATGAAGAATTCTTGCATCAATTTTCAAGAAAAGCAGGTGAATTTAGAAAAATGATTGGAGAATATAACTGTGTTGGAAAGAAAAATTCAAAGGTGTCCAGCGGTGTCCAGAAGGAGTTAGTCTGCTAGGAGGCTTTATGAAGTCCTGTTTAACCTAAAAATGCTGTTAAACGTCACTAAAGTGTTTTTTTTAAAATGGCATTTGTTCAATGCTTACTGTATGCCAGTTGCTGGATTAGATATGAGATAATCAGGCTTGACACAGTCCATATCCCAAATGGGGCTCACAGTCTTACTCCCCATTTTACAGACGAGGTAATGGAGGTACAGAGAAGTGAAGTGACTTGCTCAGGGTCACATAGCAGACAAGTGGGGGAGCCAAAATTAGAACCCAGATCCTTCTGACTCAGGAGAGACACACAACTATCACTTAGTGTTTGTCACTTAGTAAGTGCTTAAATTATTATCATTATTATTATTATTACTATTAAGAAGCAGCATGGCCTTGTGGGAAGAGCTCAGGCCTGGGAGTGAGATGGAGCTGGGTTCTAATCTTGGCTCTGCCTCTTGTCTCTGCTATGTGACTTGGGGCAAATCACTTTAACGTCTCTGTGGCTCAGTTACCTCATCTGTAAAATGGAGATGAAGACTGTGAACCTCATGTGGGACGTGGACTGTGTCCTACCTGATTAGCTTGTATCTACCCCAGCACTTAGTACAGTGCCTAGCACAGAGTAAGTGCTTCACAATTACCATAAAAAATCCAACCACTGATCCTATCCTGCCTTGACTACTGCATCCGCCTCCTCACTGACCTTCCCTCCTCCTGTCTTTCCCCACTCCAGGCCATACTTCACTTTGCTGCCAGGATCATTTTTCTAAAAAAGGTTCGGTCCATGTCTCCCCACTCCTCAAGAACCTTCAGTGGTTGCCTGTCCATCTCTGTATCAAACAGAAACTTCTTCTATTGGCTTTAAAGCACTCAATCAGTTTGCCCCCTCCTACCTTACCTCACTGATCTACTACAGCTCATCCCATATACTTTGCTCCTCTAGCGCTAGCTTACTCCCTATGCCTTGATCTCGTCTATCTCACTGCTGACGCCTTCTCCACATCCTCCCCGTAGCCTGGAACGCCCTCCCACTCCATGTACACCAGTCCACCACTCTCCCCAACTCCAAAGCATTATTTAAGTCACCTCTCCTCCAAAAGGCCTTCCCCAATCAAACCCTCTTTTCCCTGATTCCCCCTCCCTTCTTCATCATCTATGCAGTTGGATCTGTGACCTTTGGGCGTGTGGCATTCACCCCACTCTCAACCCTACAGCCCCTGTGTCTTGTCTTATGCTGTCGAGTCGTCTCTCATGGACACATGGAACCATGGACACGTCTCTCCCAGAACACCCCACCTCCCTCTGCAATCATTCTGGCAGTGTAACCATAGAGTTTTCTTAGTAAAAATACAGAAGTGGTTTACCATTGCCTCCTTCCGTGCAGTAAACTTGACTCTCCACCCTCGACTCTCTCCCGGGCTGCTGCTGCCCAGCACAGGGGAGTTTTGATCTGTAGCAGATTGCCATCCACTCGCTGGCCATTGCCCAAGCTAGGAATGGAATGGGTATGCCTCTGCTTGACTCTCCCTCCCATTGTCAAGTCTGGTAGAGGACTGGAAACTCTCCAGGTGCGACCCTGAGAGGGGAAGCCCTTTTGTACATATATATAAATTATTTATATTAATGTCTGTCTCTCCCTCTAGACTGGAAGCTCATTGTGGGCGGGGAATGTGTCTACCAACTCTGTTGTATAGTACTCTCCCAAGAGCTTAGTAAGTGCTCTGCACATTCATTCAATTGTATTTACTGAGCACTTACTGTGTGCAGAGCACTGTACTAAGCGCTTGGGAAGTACAATTCAACAACAAAGTGCACATAAGCTTCAATATACACGGATGGACAATATATTGGGTAATATATACCGATGATGGTGATGATGGTCGTACTTCTCTGGAGTGCTTTTCTAGTCTGGGACATTGAAGAATTAGAGTTGTTAACCACAAAGGAACAGCTTATTGCTGTCTCCTATGCCATCAGTGAAGCGTAACATGGGGGGCAGTTCATAACTTGTGATCCTTCTTGCCCCCAAATATACTGCCCCCGCAAAGGGGAATAAGGATGCCCTCATCTGACTTGGCATGTCAAGTTCCACCTCTTCCCATCCTCAGGCAAGTCTGGTATCGAAACCCAAGATGGCTCCCTTTCCAGATCCCCTGATGGGAAGCATTGCAGGAGGAGGAATTGAGGTTAGGCAGCAGAAAGAATTTACTAACCAAGGGAAGGGGAGTCCATTTCCCTGGAGGGACGTCTGTCTTCCTGTCAGTCAATCACTTGCATTTATTGAGTGCTTACTGTGGGTAGACCACTGTTTTTTACTGTCTTTATTTCCCATGGCCCTCCATCCTAGCGACCTGTCGGCACCGAGCTAAATGGTTGCCAGATTCCAACGAACTCCTTGCAGAACCATGTCACCCGAGCCAGCGCGGATCAGGCCAGTACCAGTCCCACCTGGGGAATCCTTGCTCATCGGCAGCATCCCTAGGGCGGGCATGCCAGGTCCTCTCTGGTCTGAGGACCCTGGAGAGATGGTGTGGGGGGTGGTGTTCCGCACTCCCCAAAAGAATTTGGCTGCAATCTGGTGGTCCTGGGCAGCGAGGCTTAGTGGATAGAGCACGGGCCTGGGAGTCAGAAGGACCTGGGTTCTAATCCTGGCTCTTTCACAGATCTGCTGTGTGACCTTGGGCAAGTCACTTAACTTCTCTGGGTCTCAGTTACCTCATTTGTAAAATGGGGATTAAGACTGGGAGCCCCATGTGGGACAGAGACTGTGTCCAACCTGATTAACTTGTATCGACCCTAGCGCTTAGAACAGTGCTCAGCACATAGTAAGTGCTTAACAAGTACCATAATTGCTATTATTAATTATTATATACACCCCCCTCCCAGCCCCAAGCTTCTGAACAGAAGTAGTATACCTAGTGGAAAGAGCACAGCCCAGGAGTCGGAGGACCTGGGTTCCAATCCCAGCTCTGCCACTTATAATAATAATAATAATGGTATTTGTTAAGCACTTACTACCTGCCAAGCACTGTTCTAAACACTGGGGAAGATACAAGATAATCAGGTTGTCCCACGTGGGGCTCACAGTCAACCCCCATTTTACAGATGAGGAAACTGAGGCACAGAGCAGTTAAGTGGCTTTCCCAAGGTCACACAGCAGACAAGTAGCAAAGCCGGGATTAGAACCCACACCCTCTGACTCCCAAGCCCGTGCTCTTTCAACTGAGCCATGCTGTTTCTCTGCTGGTCTCACTCGTCTGCTGTGTGGCCTTGGGCAAGTCACTCCACTTCTCGGTGCCTCAATTCCCTCATCTATAAAATGGGGATTAAGACTGTAAACCCGTCAAAGGGCAGGGACTATATCTGTTGCCAACTTGTTCATTCCAAGCGCTTAGTACAGTGCTCTGCACATAGTAAGCGCTCAATAAATACTAATGAATGAATGAATGACTGTGAGCCCTGTGTGGGACAGGGGCTGTGTCCTACCTGCTTGGATTGTATCTACCCCAGTGCCTGGCACATAGTAAGTAAGCACTTAGCAAAGATCATTTTAAAAAACAAAAATAAAACCAAAAAACTTCCAGGCAGCCCCGCTGGCTGTCGACGGCAAGCCCAAGCTTTGATCAGTCTCAGTCCTGGCTGGGAGCAGATGGAGCTTAAGGCTGCAGGAAGTCTGGCAGCAAGCCAAAGGCTACCTCAGCCTCCAGAGATGTCACGGGGGGCTTCGGATAGCGAGAGTTCAGGCATCCCCCTGTGGAGCCCCTTACTGAGGACCTGGAGGGAAGCTTGTTGGACTGGCAGGTCCTGGCCAGGGACTGTGTCAGCTCCACACTCTCCCTGCACCCCCATCGGGCTTTAGTAAAGTGAGCCAGACACCCAGGGTGTTCTTGATAAATACTTGATGGTGGTGGTGACAGGCCACCTGGTAGATCGCTCAGGAACTGAGTGCAGGGTTGAATGGGTGGGTGGATACTGCCATCTCTCGATTGGCCGGGAGTGGATAATCCATAATAATAATCATAATTCAAATAACTGGTATTTCTAAGCACTTACTATGTGCTACGCACCATGCCGAGGGATGCTCTAGGTGACCCAAATCCGATTTATCATTTCTCACTGGCTCTGACCTTGTGATGTGCCTGTGAAGCAGCATGGTCTAGGGGAGAGAGCATGGGCCTGGAAGTCAGAAGGACCTGGGTTCTAGTCCCAGCTCCACCACTCATCTGCTGTGTGACCTTGAGCAAGTCACTTCACTTCTCTGTGCCTCGGTTACCTCATCTGGAAAATGGGGATTAAAAATGGTGGTATTTGTTAAGCGCTTACTATGTGCAAAGCACTGTTCTAAGCGCTGGGGGATACAAGGTCATCAGGTTGTCCTACGTGGGGCTCACATTTTTAATCCCCATTTTACAGATGAGGTAACTGAGGCACAGAGAAGTTAAGTGACTTGCCCAAAGTCACACAGCTGGCAAGCGACTGTGAGCCAACCTTTGGGACAGGGGATTGTCTCTATCTGTTGCCCAACTGTACATTCCAAGCACTTAGTACAGTGCTCTGCACATAGTAAGCGCTCAATAAATACGATCGAATGAATGAATGAATGACGGTCTGTGTCCAAACTGATTAGCTTTTATCTACCCTAGCGATTAGAACAGCGCTTGACACATAGTAAGCACTTAACAAATACCATTATTATTATTATAATTGTTATTATTAATGATAATAATTCCCTCCCTGACAAAGGCGGGGCACACAGTCTCCACTCAGGGTTCTCTCCAGCCTCTAATAACCCAGACCAGCCTTCCCCTCCTCAGAGTTGCCTCACTACCCGGCTGGAACCCAAATTACCTCTCCCATTTTGGATTATCTGTTGGTTTGCATTTTCTGCACCACTGCTCCCCTCCATTCATGTGGCTAATCCAGAGTTGATTGTATTTGTGAATTCACTCGTGTGTAAATGGGTCTATGTTTGTGCAAGCTCATGGATAGTTCAGAACCTGGGGCCCATGGGGTTGGCCAACATCTGGATGAGTCTGTGGACACAGAGGATGTGTTTGTGTGCATGTGTGCATATAGACGTATGCAAACAGCCCAGTTCCTAGTTTAGCCTAATGGAAAGAGCCCTGGCTTGGGAGTAGGACGACTTGGGTTCTAATCCCAGCTCTGCCACTTGCCTGCTGTGGGATCTTGGACGGAGTCCCGAAACAGGCACATAGAGTACGGTGACAGCCCGGACCTCCAGGGAGCTCTCAGTCTAATTGTCAGTAGTATTTATTGAGCGCTTACTGTATGCAGAGCACTGTACTAAGCACTTGGAAGAGTATGAGACAACAGAGCTGGTAGACATGTTCCCTGCCCCCAGTGCGTTTGTAGTCTAGTGGAGAAGACAAGGGCAGGCAGACAGCAGTATACTCCTCTCCAGTAATAATAATTATAATAATCCTGGTATTTAAGTGCTTACTACATGCCAAGCACTATTCTAAACCCTGGAGTAGATACAAGGTAATCAGGTTATCCCACGTGGGGCTCACAGTTCTAACCCCCATTTTACAGATGAGGTCACTGAGGCAAAGAGAAGTGAAGTGACTTGCCCAAGGTCACACAGCAGACAAGTGGCAGAGCCGGGATTAGAACCCCTGTCCTCTGACTCCCAAACCCGTGTTCTTGCAGACAAGCCTACCCAAGAGGGAGCTGAGAAGGAGGAATGGGGTGGATCTGGGAGGGCTTCCTGGAGGAAGTTGCCCTGTGGCTCCATGGAGAGGAGCTAGCAGAAAGATTCAGGGCAGGTGTTTCAAATTAAAGGGACAGCTTGGGTAAGATAGGGGGAATGAGTAGCTGAGGCTCCAGGTTTGTTTGTTTTATAAATGGTATTTGTTAAAGCACTTACTATGTACCAGGAGCGGTACTAAGTTATGGGGTAGATACAAGAGAGTCAGGTTGGACACAGTTCACGACCCACATGGAGTTCACAGTCTTAATCCCCATTTTACCCATGAGGTAACTGAGGCACAGAGAAATGAAGCGGCTTTCCTGAGGTCACACAGCAGACAAGTGGCGGACCTGGGATTAAAATCTAGGTCCTTCTGCCTCCCAAACTTGAGCTCTATTCATTCATTCTTTCATTCATTCATTCATTCAATAGTATTTATTGAGCGCTTACTATGTGCAGAGCACTGTACTAAGCGCTTGGAATGAACAAGTCGGCAACAGATAGAGATAGTCCCTGCCGTTTGACGGGCTTACGGTCTGATCGGGGGAGACGGACAGACGAGAACGATGGCAATAAATAGAGTCAAGGGGAAGAACATCTCGTAAAAACAATGGCAACTAAATAGAATCAAGGCGATGTACATTTCATTAACAAAATTAACAAAATAAATAGGGTAATGAAAATCTATACAGTTGAGCAGACGAGTACAGTGCTGAGGGGATGGCAAGGGAGAGGGGGAGGAGCAGAGGGAAATAGGGGGAAAAGAGGGTTAAGCTGCGGAGAGGTGAAGGGGGGGTGGTAGAGGGAGTAGAGGGAGAAGGGGAGCTCAGTCTGGGAAGGCCTCTTGGAGGAGGTGAGTTTTAAGTAGGGTTTTGAAGAGGGGAAGAGAATCAGTTTGGCGGAGGTGAGGAGGGAGGGCGTTCCGGGACCGCGGGAGGACGTGGCCCGGGGGTCGACGGCGGGATAGGCGAGACCGAGGGACGGTGAGGAGGTGGGCGGCAGAGGAGCGGAGCGTGCGGGGTGGGCGGTAGAAAGAGAGAAGGGAGGAGAGGTAGGAAGGGGCAAGGTGATGTAGAGCCTTGAAGCCTAGAGTGAGGAGTTTTTGTTTGGAGCGGAGGTTGATAGGAAACCACTGGAGGTTTTTAAGAAGGGGAGTGACATGCCCAGATCGTTTCTGCAGGAAGATGAGCCGGGCAGCGGAGTGAAGAATAGACTGGAGCGGGGCGAGAGAGGAGGAAGGGAAATCAGAGAGAAGGCCGACACAGTAGTCTAGCCGGGATATAACGAGAGCCCGTAGCAGTAAGGTAGCCGTTTGGGTGGAGAGGAAAGGGCGGATCTTGGCGATATTGTAAAGGTGAAACCGGCAGGTCTTGGTAACGGATGGCCATGCTGCTTCTGCATGGCCTAGTTCCCATGAGAGTCTCCAGATCTGGGATTCCTTCCGCAGGCCTCCGGCAGCCATGGGCCAGCGAAACAAGTTAGGAATTACGAATGCCTGGGCCTTGCGGAATTGAGGAAAACAGGCTCCACTCATCTCTTATCAAGGGGGATCAGGGCAAACGGTCTTGGGAAATGGGGGAGAAGCAGTGTGGCCTAGTGGAAAGAAAAACAGGCCTGAGCAACAGGACACCCGGGTTCAAATTCCAGCTTGCCTGCCATGTGACCTTGGGAATGTCACTTTACTTCTCTGTGTCTCAGTTTCCCCATCTGTAAAATGGACATGGACTGTGTCCACTTTGATTCTCTGTTTCCCGGTGCTTGACACAGAGTTACTGTTATTATTATTATTATTATTATTATCATTCTTATTAATCAGGCCAATAGAGGGCTTCTGGCCTCCAACTATTCCTGGCCAAGGTGGGAAGGAGGAGGAGCTGGAGAGGGTGGCTGTGAGGAGTGGGGAACAGCCCGTCAGTGTCCTGGCCCTAGAGAGAGAGAAAGAGAGAGGTATCAAGGAGAGAGGGGTGTGGAGCAGTGAGGGAGGAGAGAGTAACTGGGTCTCTTGGAAAACGAAGCTGGGAAATACCATTTTTAATGAAAGACTTCCAGACTGAAGGCCCCAAGAGCTTGTCAGAGCTGCTCTGCCCTACATGCCATCACAATAGTAATAATGATGATGATAATTATGGTGTTGGTTAAGCACTTCCTATGTGCCAGGCACTGTAGTAAGTGCTGGGGTGGATACAAGTGAAGTGGGTTGGACACAGTCCCTGTCCCACGTGGAGCTCACAGTCTCAATCCCCATTTTACAGATGAGGTAACTGAGGCACAGAGAAGCGAAGTGACTTGGCCAAGGTCACACAGCAGATAAGCGGCGGAGCGGGGATTAGAACCCATGACGTTTTGACTCCCAGGCCCGTGCCCCATCCACTAGGCCATGCTGCTTCTCCTGACGTTTTCCTTCCCAGGCCTGGGCTCTAGCCGCTACACCATGCTGCTTTGCTGCAGGCACACACCCTTCCATGCCCACACATGTACCCATTTGTGCTCAGCGGCTCCCCGGACCCCGGCTGCTCTCTCCCAGCCTCGATCTTGGGCTCTGGAGAATCTGGATGGTAGGACGGACACCGCTCCGCTGGATTCTTGTCTCTGTCACCCCCACCGTGCTCTGGCCCCGCAGGGTGAGCGTCAAGTACAGTGCTCTGCACACAGTAGGCGCTCAATAAATACGATTGAGTGGCTAATCGAGGCCCAGGGCCGCACTGATGCCCGCTGTTGCTGTTGCAGGTATGTCCACTGGGAGGCAGTGTCCTCCCAAGAATAATGTCGGTATTTGTTAAGCGCTTACTATGTGCAGAGCACTGTTCTAAGCGCTGGGGTAGATACAGGGTAATCAGGTTGTCCCACGTGAGGCTCACAGTCTTAATCCCCATTTTACAGATGAGGGAACTGAGGCCCAGAGAAGTGAAGTGACTTGTCCACAGTCACACAGCTGACAAGTGGCAGAGCCTGGATTCGAACCTATGACCTCTGACTCCCAAGCCCAAGCTCTTTCCACTGAGCCACGCAGCAACGTGGAGCCCAGGCAGCAGAGGCAGGCAGGGTCCCAACTCTGGCCCTCAGTTTCCCTCCATTGTCCCTGAGGACAGAAGTCCCGGATGTGGGCGGGCCCCAGATGGGCACCGGCAAGCATAATGGCCTAGAGGATAGAGCACGGGCCTGGAAGTCAGAATAATAATTATAATAATAATAATAATGGTGGTATTTGTTAAGCGCTTACTATGTGCAAAGCACTGTTCTAAGCGCTGGGGGGGATACAAGGTGATCAGGTTGTCCCACGTGGGGCTCACAGTTTTAATCCCCATTTTACAGATGAGGTAACTGAGGCACAGAGAAGTTAAGTGACTTGCCCAAAGTCACTCAGCTGGCAAGTGGCAGAGCTGGGATTAGAACCCGTGACCTCTGACTCCCAAGCGCGGGCTCTTTCCACTGAGCCACGCTGCTTCTAATCCTGACCCCGCCACTTGTCTGCCGTGTGACCTTGGACGAGTCCCTTCGCTTCTCTGGGCCTTAGTTCCCTCATGGAGAAGCAGCGTGGCTCAGTGGAAAAAGCACGGGCTTGGGAGTCAGAGGTCATGAGTTCGAATCCCAGCTCTGCCACTTGGCAGCTGTGTGACTGTGGGCAAGTCACTTAACTTCTCTGTGCCTCAGTGACCTCATCTGTAAAATGGGGATTAACTGTGAGCCTCACGTGAGACAACCTGATTACCCTGTATCTACCCCAGCACTTAGAACAGTGCTCGGCACATAGTAAGCGCTTAACAAATATTAATATTATTATCTGCAAAATGAGGATTGTGAACCCTGTGAGGGACAGGGACTGTGTCCAACCTGATTATCTTGTATCTCTCTAAGAGCTCAGAACAGTACCTGGAACGTAGTGAGCACTTAACAAATACCATTATTATTATTAGGAAGGAAAGGTCAAATGGGCCGAAGGTTGCCAGGCTCCCAGGCCAGCTGGTCAGAGGAGAACTTGGTGGGGAACCTCCTCTAGACTGTCAGCTTGGTTGTGGGCAGGGATTGTCTCTCTTTTTTGCTGTATTGTACTTTCCCAACTGCTTAGTACAGTGCTTTGCACACAGTAAGCTCTCAAAAAATACAATTGAATGAATGAACGAATGGTGGTGGTGAAAGGACTGGGGGGAGGGGGGTGGAGATCAGGGGAAGAGGAGCAGAATATCTGCTCCCCTTCAAGACCGTAATCTCCTTTTGGGCAGGAAATGCGTCTGTTATCTGGTTGTAATAATAATAATAATAATGATGGTATTTTGTTAACCGCTTACTATACGCCAGGCACTGTACTAAGCGCTGGGGAGGGTACAAGCAAATCGGGTTGGACACAGTCCCTGCCCCACCTGGGGCTCACAGTCTCCCTTCCCATTTCACAAATAAGGTAACTGAGGCACAGAGAAGTGAAGCGACTTGCCCAAGGTCGCTTCTTGGAAAGAGGACTCAGTGGAAAGAGCATGGGCTTTGGAGTCAGGGCTCATGAGTTCGAATCCCAGCTCTGCCACTTGTCGGCTGTGTGACTGTGGGCAAGTCACTTCACTTCTCTGTGCCTCAGTTCCCTCATCTGTAAAATGGGGATTAAGACTGTGAGCCCCACATGGGACAACCTGATTCCCCTATGTCTACCCCCGCACTTAGAACAGTGCTCGGCACATAGGAAGTGCTTAACAAATACCAACATTATTATTATTAAGGTCACACAGCAGACAAGTGATGGAGCTGGAATTTGAACCCATGGCCTTCTGACTTCCAGGCCTGTGCTCTCTCCATTAAGCCATGCTACCCTTTAAATGGAAAGATTGTGCCCTGGGAGAGGCCACAAGGGAGACATGGAGAAGGGTCAGCGTGGCTGACCTGAGCCTTGGCTCATACATCTCCCATCTGCTGAGGCGGCAGTTCCCCCACAGCTCATTCAACGGGGAAAATCTGGAAGGAACCAAGCACCTTGGCTCAAGGAGGGAGCCAACTGATCTCTGGGCACAGCCCCTGTTGGAAAGTGGCAAATCGCTGCCTAAATATAGAGCCGGTCAGGGCAGGAGAGAAAAGCTCGTCAAAGAAGGAGCTTTCCTTTCCATCCATGGGAAAGAAGACGGCTCCTTTGGGGGATGAGAGGGGGTGCTGAGGGACCGTGGCCACAAGGAACTCAAGCCAAATAGGAATGGGCTTTGGCCTCCAGCCTCTGCCCAACATTCCCCCGCCCATTCCCTGGAGGATGGAGCTACTGGCCCCATCCGCTCCAAGGTCGATTGCTGACCTTCTGGAGGGGGTGGGGTGAGGGGATGGCAGTGGTCAGGAAGCAGTGCATGCTGGGGATGGCTGCTTCACGGGCCTTAGAGCTGAGGAAAAAGCAGCCTTGGAAGGAATTCGCCAAGACAGGGAAACTTGCTGGGTTATGAAAGGAATATTCTCCACAGGGAACCTGTCCAGAAGATGGAATCATACCTCACCCAGAAGGTTTTTGGGCCTGAGAGAACCAGACCATTTCCGGGGGAGGGAAGAAAGGAAACTAACATGGAGACTTCACTTCTGCCTCACCCTGTTTCCGGCTCCGTAGTGACATCATTCAAGCAGCCCCACTCACGGATGTCCCACCCTACTTAAGCTCCGCCTAGGCCCCTGAGTCATTTTTGCCATTTTTAGGTGATGATTTGTGCTCTTGCACGGTCCCCATGGAGCCAACTGTGGGCAAGAAGGCTGATAGGCGTAGAGGGTGCTGGGTAGAGGCAGTCCGACCCTGATCAGGTGTCCCCGATCAGAAATCACATCGCCTCCAAGAGGCCTTCCTGGACTAAGCCCTCGTTTTCCCTACTCCCTCTCCCTTCTATGGCGCCCTGACATCGGATTTGTACCCTTTATTCACCCCACCCTCGGCCCCACAGCACTTATGTCCATATCTGTAATTTATTTTAACATTTGTCCCCCCCTCAAGATTGTACGCTCCTAGTGGGCAGAGAACGTCTACCAACTCTGGTATATTGTACTCTCCCAAGTGCTTAGTATGGTGCTCTGCACACGGTAAGGACTCAGTAAATTCAAGTCATCCATTTACAGGTGCCACAGGGTAGACATAGCCCCTGCTGTCTATTTGCCCATAATCCACTTAAGAATGCTCCAATATATTTAGACAGGAGTTATTATACAGACTTTTTAATTCATTGGTCCTGGATCTATAGAGAACCCTTATAATCAAGGAGGACTTCCTGGAAGAGGTGAGCAGTGCTTAGTACAATGCCTGACATGCCCTAACAAACACCATTAAAAAGTCCCATTTTACTGGTGAGGAAATCGAGGCCAAGAGCAGTTAAGTGACTTGACCATGGTCACACAATAGGCAAGAGGAGGGACAGTGTCCAACCCCATTTGCTTGTGGTCACCTCAATATTTAGTACAGTACCTGGCACATAATAAGTGCTTAACAAATACTGTGATTATTATTATTATTCTCTATGCCTCAGTTACCTCATCGGTATTGAGACTGTGAGTCCTAAGCGGGACAGGGACTGCGTCCAAACTAATCTGCTTGTATCAACCCCAGCGTTTAGTACAGTGCCTGACACATAGTAAGTGCTTAAGAGATGCCATAATTATTATTATTATTATTATTATTGTTATTCTAAACTCCTCGGGGGCAGGGAACGAATCGTTCACTTCTTTTGTAAGCCCACCTAGGGCATAATGCAGACCTCTGCCTACAGTAGACCCTCATTCAGTTGAAATGGGGGAGAGGAGTGGGGAAGTCTGACCATGGCGGTAGGAGAGGTTTGGGTTCAACCCAGGTGAGGAAGGGTATCGTGGGTCTGATTAGCAGAGCTCCTGGGTTCCATCAGCCGGGGTCCTCCCAAAACAGAGAGATTTAATGGAAGAGACGATGATGATGGCATTAGTTAGGGGCTTACTAGGTACCAAGCACTGGGAATAGACACAAGATAATCAGGTTGAACATAGTCCCTATCCCACATGGGACTCACAGTCTAAGGAACATGTCTTCTCTTCCCTCCCTATAGCCAGGGCTCTGCTCAATGTGGGCTGAGAATGCACCAACTCTGGGCCACAACAGGGAGAAGATCAGATTCCTCAGGGTCAGCTCAGGCCACGCTTTCAGGTTGAGGAGGCCCCAAGGAGGAAGGGGCGCTGTCTTAAGATGGGCGATAAGATGTCTGTCTGAAGGATGTGTAATGGGCCTTGGGGGCCTGGGGTGCGTGTGCGGGAGGTGGGGGTGGGAGAGGTGCGCCGGGAAAGGCCCAGCAGAAAGCAAAGAAGTATTATCTCCTATACAATACCCACCTTGTGTATGAGGGACTGAGGCTGTGCCAGGCAGGTTCTGGGTTGTGGGGACAGGCTGACCCCGGCAGCTGCGGGAGCCATGTGAGGCTATATAAGGAGATGGTTGGAAAGTGGAGAAGCACTGAAAACTGGCTGTGGGGGCTTGAGGGGAAGGGGGGAAGAGGGGAGGGAGAGGGTGCTGAAATGACAAGTCAGAGTGGAGGAATGGAATAGTTCTATTACAAAAAGTGCTTGCTTTTGCTGAGGGATTAAGGGGAACAAAACTAAAAGAATTTAAATTGTGGAACATTTTGCAAGTTGCTCATTTCCAGCAACCAGGATTTTCTGAACATTAGTGGACCTTCCGCTCTTTTCCTTTTGTCAGTCAATCAATCAGTGATATCTCCTGAGCACCTCCTTAGGGCCAACACTATAGCACAGAACTGGGAGTCAGGGGAGCTAGGTTCGAATGCGGGCTCTGTCACTTGCCTTCTGGGTGACCTTGGTCCAGTCACTCACTTTCTCTGCACCTCATTTTCCTCGTGTGAGAACAGGGATTCAGTCCCTGTTCGCCCTCCCTCTTAGTCTGTGATTCCCGTGTGGGACAGGGACTGTATGATATGATTATCCTCTATCAACTAGGCAGTGGTATTTATTGAGTGCTTCCTATGCGACATCAATTGATGCTATTTCCTGAGCACTTACTGTGCACGGAGCATGTTACTAAGCACTTGGGAGAGTACCGTAGAGGTAACAGGCACTATCCCTGCCCTCCACGCTCGGCACACAGTAAACATTTAACAAGCATCACAGTTATTAATACCATTATTAGTACCATATACAAATTCTATTGTACTCTCCCAAATGCTTAGTACAATGCTCTGCATACAGTAGGCACTCAATAAATGCTTTTGCTGTGCCTCGATCTCATCTATCTCACTTCCAACCACTTGCCCACATCCTGCCTTTGGCCCGGAAGACCCTCCCTCCTCAAATCCACCAGATAATTACTCTCCCCGCCTTCCAAGCCTTATTGTGAAGGCACATCTCCTCCAAGAGGCCTTCCCCAACCAAGCCCCCCCTTTCCTCTTTGCCCACTCCCTTCTGCCTCACCCTGACTTGCTCCTTTTGTTTTTTCCCCCCTCTCAGCCCCACACAACTTATGTACATATCTGTAATTTATTTATTTACATTAATGCCTGTCTCCCCTCCCCATCTAGAATGTAAGCTCATTGTGGGCATGGAATATGTCTGTTTATTGTTGTACTGTACTCTCCCAAGTGCTTAGTAATAATAATAATAATGTTGGTATTTGTTAAGCGCTTACTATGTGCCAAGCACTGTTCTAAGCGCTGGGGTAGACATAGGGGAATCAGGTTGTCCCACGAGGGGCTCACAGTCTTAATCCTCATTTTACAGATGAGGTAACTGAGGCACCGAGAAGTTAAGTGACTCGCCCAAAGTCACACAGCTGGCAAGCGGCCGAGCCGGGATTCGAACCCATGACCTCTGACTCCAAAGCCCGGTCTCTTTCCACTGAGCCACGCTGCTTCTGCACACGGTAAGCGCTCAATAAATATGATTGAATGAATGAATGAATATTGCTTGATTGACATCTAAGTGCTAAGGGTGGCTCTTCTGTAGCCACTGGGGCCAACTCAGCTTGGAAAATTTACTGGTTGAGCTTCATGCCCCGCAGTATTGTACTTGGGCACTGGAAGGAGAGAAAGGTAGGGTCTCATGTTCTGGATGAAGGTTGGAAAGAAGAGGGGAAATGACCTATCTTCCATCTCCTCTAAAGAGATGCATGATCTTGCAGCTGACTCAGTCAATCAGTAGCATTTACTGAGGGCTTTCGGTGTACAGAGCACTGTACTAAGGGCTTAGGAGAGTTAGGAGAGTACAGTAGAGTTAGAAGACATGATCCCTGCCCTACAGGACCCTACTGTCTAGCAGTGAAAAAATCACATCATACCTCTTTGCCCCATAGATTGGATTGGTTTGGGCATAATGCCGTTTGGAGGCCTGGAGTAGAACAGTAGAATATGTAGAATATTCCCATAGGGAATATGTAGATTCCCCATATTCTTCCCACCCAAGGATTGTCTGAGGCTCAGTTAATGCCTGTCAGAGGGTTGGCTGGGGCACCTGGGGCTGAGGGTGAAGCAGAGAAAGTAGTGAGAGCAGGTAGGTTGTAGCCATCCAAAGAGCTGTTGGTGTGGGGCAAATGGAGCTAAGGAGAGGAGCAGGGGATGGGCACGCTGAGGAGTGACTGGCTGATGGAGCAGAGTGTGGGAGTGAAGGGGAATATAAGTGGTCTTCTCTAAGCCCTCATTTCCTTTTCTCCTACTCCCTTCCGTGTCACCCTGATTTGCTCCCTCATTCACCCGTACCCCTGCTCAGTCCCACAGCACTTATGTGCATATCTGTAATTTATTGATATTATTGTCAGTCAGTTGATCGTCTTTATTGAGTGCTTATTGTGTGCAGAGCACTGTACTAAGCATTGGGGAGAGAAGCAGCATGGCTTAGTGGAAAGAGCCTGGGCTTGGGAATCAGGGGTTGTGAGTTCTAATCCTGGCTCCGCCACTTACCAGCTGTGTGACTCTGGGCAAGTCACTTCACTTTTCTGGGCCTCAGTTACCTCATCTGTAAACTGGGGATTAAGATTGTATCTTACCCCACCACTTAGAACAGTGCTTGGCACATAGTAAGTGCTTAACAAATACCATTATATATATATATATATACACACACAATACAACAGACACATTCCCTGCCCACAACAAGCAGCATGTGTAGTGGATAGAACAGGGGCCTGGGATTCTGAAGTTCCTGGGTTCTAATCCCAGCTCCATTACTTATCTGCTGGGTGGCCCTGAGCAAACCACTGCACTTCTCTGGGCCTCGGTTACTCATCTGTAAAATGGGGATTGACTCTGTGAGCTCTATGTGGGACTCTCTCCTTGCCTCCCTCCAATCTGGCTTCCGTCCCCTTCACTCCACAGAAACCACCCTCTCAAAGGTCACCGATGATCTCCTTCTTGCCAAATCAAATGGCCTCTACTTCATCCTAATTCTCCTCGACCTTTCAGCTGCCTTTGACACTGTGGACCACCCCCTTCTCCAACCTTGGCTTCACTGACTCTGTCCTCTCCTGATTCTCCTCTTATCTCTCTGGCCGTTCATTCTCAGTCTCCTTCGTGGGATCCTCCTCTACCCCCAACCCCCTAACTATGGGGGTCCCTCAAGCTTCAGTTCTGGGTCCCTTTCTATTCTCCATCTACACCCACTCCCTTGGAGAACTCATTCGCTTCCGTGGTTTCGACTACCACTTCTGCACGGATGATGCCCGAATCTACATCTCCAGCCCTGATCTCTCTCTCTCTCTCTCCAGTCTTGCGTCTCCTCCTGCCTTCAAGACATCTCTACTGGGATTTCCTCCCATCACCTCAAATTTAACATGTCCAAAACTTTCCCATCACTGTAGATGGCACCACCATCCTTCCTGTCTCACAAGCCTGTAACCTTGGTATTAACCTTGACTCCTCCCTCTCATTCAACCCACATATTCAATCCATCACTAAATCCTGTCGGTCCCACCTTCACAACATCACTAAAATCCGCCCTTTCCTCTCCATCCAAACTGCTACCAGGTTAATACAATCACTCAACCTATCCCACCTAGATTACTGCTCAGCCTCTTTGCTCACCTCCCAGCCTCCTGCCTCCCCACTCCAGTCCATACTTCACTCTGTTCTCTGGGTCATTTTTCTACAAAAACGTTCAGGACATCACCCTGCTTCTCCAAAAACATCAGTGGTTGCCCATCCACTTTGACTTCAAAGAAAAACTCCTCACCATTGGCTTTAAAGCACTCCATAACCTTCCCCCCCGCTTACCTCACCTCGTTTCTCTCCTACAGCCCAGCCGGTGCACTTCATTCCTCTAGTGCTAACTTTCTCACTCTGCCTAAATCTCACCTGTCTCACCACCAACCCCTAACCCACATCCTGTCTCTGGTCTGGAACGCCCTCCCTCCTCAAATCCGACAGATGACAAAGCTTTATTGAGGGCACATCTCCTCCAAGAGGATTTCCCAGACTTAAACTCCACTTTTCCTCATCTCCCACTCCCTTTTGTGTCACCCTGCTCTTCCCCCATTCCCAGCCCCTCCACACTTATGTACATATCTGTAATGTTATTTATTTGTATTGATGTCTGTCTCCCCACCTCTAAACTGTAGGCGTGTTGTGGGCAGGAAATGTGTATTGTATTGTACTCTTCCAAGCACTTTGTAGAGTGTTCTGCATAGTAAGCACTCAATAAATATGATTGAATGATTGAATGAATGACAGGGACTGTGTCCAACCCAATTTGCTTTTATCCACCCCAGCCCTTAGTACAGTTCTTGGTCCCTCCAGGCTCGCATCTCCTCCTGCCTTCAGGACATCTCTGAAGGATGTTCTCCCGCCATCTCACACTCAACATGTCCAAGACAGAGCCCTTTATCTTCCTTCCCAAATCCTGTCCTCTCCCAAACTTTACCATCACTGTAGATGGCACAACCATCCTTCCCCTCTCACAAGCCTGCAACGTTGATGTCATCCTGACTCCGCTCTCTCATTCACCCCACCTATCCAATCCGTCACCAAATCCTGTTGGTCTCACCTTCAAAACATCGCCAAGATCTGCCCTTTCCATCCAAATCGTTACTACGTTAGTACAGTCTCTCATCCTATCCCCACTGGATTACTGCTTCAGCCTCCTTTCTGACCTCCCAAGCTCCTGCCTCTTCCCACTTCAGTCCATACTTCACTCCACTGCCCAGATTATCTTTCTCAGAAACGTTCAGGACAGGTCGCCCTCCTTCTCAAAAATCTCCAGTGGTTGCCTATCAACCTCCGTATCAAACAAATACTCCTCACTATTGGCTTCAAAGCTCTCCGTCACCTTGCCCCTTCTTACCTCACCTTCCTTCTCTCCTTCTACATCCCAGCCCGCACATTCCACTCCTCTGGTGCTAACCTTCTCACTGTCCCTCAATCTCACCCGTCTCGCCGCTGACCCCGGGCCACATCCTACCTATGGCCTGGAATGCCCTCCCTCCTCAAATCCTCCAAGCAATCACTCTTCCCCCCCTTCAAACTCCTACTGAAGGCACACCTCTTCCAAGAGGGCTTCCCAGACGAAAGCCCCTTTTTCCTCAGCTCCCACTGCCTTCCCAAATCACCTTGACTAGCTCCCTTTGCTCTTCCCCGCCTCTCCCCATCCCACAGCACTTATGTATATCTGTATGTATCTATAATTCTACTTATTTATATTGATGCCTGTTTACTTGTTTTGATGTCTGCCTCCCTCCCTCTAGACTGTTACCCTGTTGTGGGCAGGGATTGTCTCTCTTCATTGCTACCTTGTACTTTCCAAGCTCTTAGTACAGTGCTCTGCACACAGTAACCACTCAATAAATCCGATTGCATGAATGAATAGCGCTTAAAATATACCACAATTATTATCATTAGAGGATTGTAAGCTCAATGTGGGCAGGGAATCTATCTGTTTATTGTTGTATTGTAGTCTCTCTGGGGCTTAGTACAGTGCTCTGCACACAGTAAGCCCTCAATTAATATGATTGATTGATTGACTGACAGAAGACACAGGATAACAGGAGAGCAGACAGAGGTCGGGTAGATGGCTGGATTCTTGAGGAAGAATGGGTTAGAGTTAAAGCAATTAAGGGGAACCCAGATAAAAATAGAAAAATAGAAATTATAAATTATCAGCTCTCTTGTGCCTTCAAGGTTGCCCAGTGCCGGAGAGCCTCTTATTGGTTGCTCTTCCAGTTGAATGAATTTGGAAGCCAATCAGTTCCCCGAGGAGTGTTGGCATGGCCTATTGAGGGGGAAAGAAAGGGGCTTTGTTTTTTCCAGCCAGGTGCTGGGAGACCCAGAGAGCGTGAAGATAGCAGAGATAGCTACCTGCTCAGGGAGACAAAAGACATCAGAGAGGGAGGGAGGCAGGGGCCAGGTTGGAATGCAGTGAGAGGAAGATAGAGAAAGTGCATCTCATTTAGGGCTGGAAGATGGGGGAGAGGCGGGGGGAGGATGGTCTTTCAAGTCTGAGCCCCTCAGATAGCTGTGGAATGTGTGGGTGAGGGAAGAGCGGGGTGGCTAGGGCCCAGGCTAGTGTTCAGAGATCTGATGGTAAATCTAAGGGGCAGAGAATGCGTCTGATGGATAAGTTTGGTGAGGTGCCCAGTGCTTTTCAGTACGCACACATGGGCATTCGCTAACAAATACTAGAGGATGATAATCATCCGGCTTTCATTTACATGAAGACATAAGCAACTGATGATGGGTCAGGCCAGTGGTCCTTCCAGCCCAGTGCTCTGTCTCCATGGCAACAGGCTGCTTGGAGAAATAGTATGATGGCTGTCCTCCTGGATACCCATCCTCCTGGCTAAGGAGGGACCAGCTAACACCACTGACTTTTTCTTCTCCATTGGAAACATTCCCACCGGTTACCTGTTATGGACCCTTGGGCCATGAATTTATCCAAATCCCTTTCAGCTGGCACCAACTTCCAGCAGGAAATGATTCCAAATGCTTATCATCTGCTGGATGAAGACATGTTCCCTTTGGTTTGCTCTAGCTGAGGCTGGTGCCCTCCTGGTCTGGTGTTGGGGGAGGTGGTGAACAAAAATTCTGGGTCTGCCCTGTCCACACCTCTGTATGTTGTAGTGGATAGAGCACGGGCCTGGGAGTCAGAAGGTCATGGGTTCTAGTCCTGGCTTTGCCACTTATGTGCTGTGTGACCTTGGGCAAATCACTTCAGTTCTCCGGGATTCAGTTACTTCATCTGTAAAATGAGAATTGAGACTGTGAGCCCCATTGGGACAGGGACTGTGTCCAACCAGATTTGCTTGTATCCATCCCAGCGCTTAGTACAGTGCCTGGCACATAGTAAGCACTTAACAAATACCATAATTATTCATTTATTATTTATGATTTTGAAAACATCGATCCGGTGCTCTCCCAGCCTGCATCTTTCCAGTCTGAACAGTCCCACCCCTTTCCTGGCATCTTCTCATTCAGACACTACTTCGTTGGCCCGATCATCTTGTTTGTCCATTTCTGTCACTTCGCCGGTTATATTCTATCCTGTCTAGGTTGTGATGACAAGAAGGAACTGCCCGGCTTCCTGTGGGAGTAAAGGAGGAATGGCTTTGAGGTTTCTATCAATAGGTTTCCCAGCAGGAGGAGCAAAGGAAATGCCCGGCTTCCCCAACACCAACAGCAGTGCAGAGCCACTCCTCTGGTCTCTAGGATTAGCATTATTGAGGAATCCTGGTTCCCCCACCCTCACCAATTCATTTCCAGTCTCACAGTCAATCCTGGAAGTCATCAGCTCTGAAGAAAAAATATCTTAGCAGGAGCAGGCTCAGCTATGAGTAGTAGTAATAATATTATTTATTTAGCACTTTCTGGGTGGAAAGCACTGTACTGTACCCCCAAGGGGTTCTTTAACCCCCACAGAGGGCATTCATTCATTCAATTATATTTATTGAGCGCTTACTGTGTGAACAGCACAGTACAATATAACATTCATTCATTCGGTCAGTCATATTTATTAAGCGCTTACTGGTTGCAGAGCACTGTACCAAGCTCTTGGGAAAGTACGATACAACAATTAACAGTGACAATCCCTGCCCACAGTGAGCTTACAGTCTGGGGAGGGGGAGACAGAAATAAATACAAATAACAGACATCAGTACAGATCAGTAAAACTACAGATATATACATAAGTGCTGTGGGCCTGGGAAGGGGGGAAGAGCAAACGGAACAAGTCAGGGCATTGCAGAAGAGAGTGGGAGATGAGGAAAAGTGGGGCTTAGTCTGGGAAGACCAATTGAAGGAGAAGGGCCTTCAATAAGGCTTGGCAGGGGGGAAAGTAATTGCCTGGCAGATTTGAGGAGGGAGGACATCCCAGACCAGAGGCAGAACGTGGGCCAGGGGTCGGCGGTGAGACAGGTGAGATCGAGGCACAGTGAGAAGGTTAGCACCAGAGGAATGAAGTGTGCGGGCTGGGTTGTAGAAGGAGAGAAGGGAGGTGAGGTAGAAAGGGGCAAGGTGATGGAGTGCTTTAAAGCCAACGGTGAGGAGTTTTTGTTTAATATGGAGGTGAATGGGCAACCACTGGAGATTTTTGAGGAGTGGAGTGATATGTCCTGAACGTTTCTGTAGAAGGATGATCCGGGCAGCAGAGTGAAGCATGGACTGGAGTGGGGAGAGGCAGGAGGTTGGGAGGTCAGCAAGGAGTCTAGGCGGGATAGGATCCGTGACTGTATTAACGTGGTAGCAGTTTGGATGGAGAGGAAAAGGTGGATTTTAGCGACACTGTGAAGGTGGGACCAACAGGATTTGGTGACAGATTGAATATGTGGCGTGAATGAGTCAAGGATAACCCCAAGGATAAGGGCTCATGAGACAGGAAGGATGGTGGTGCCATCTACAGTGATGGGAAAGTCAGGGAGAGGACAGGGTTTGGGAGGGAAGATAAGGAGCTCTGTTTTGGACATGTTAAGTTTGAGGTGACAGGAGGACATCCAAGTAGAGACGTCTTCAAGGCAGGAGGAGATGTGAGCCTGGAGAGAGGGAGAGAGATCAGAAGAGGAGATGTAGATTTGGGTATCATGAACATAGAGATGATAGTTGAAGCCGTGGGAGCAAATGAGTTCTTCAGGGGATTGAGTGTATATGGGTAGAGGATGTGGAGTGTAGACAAAGAGACACATTCCCTGGCCACAACGACCTTACAGTCTAGAGTGAATAATAACAATTATGGTACTTGTTAAGTGCTTTCTATGTGCTGTTGTTGCTGTTGTTGTTTTATGCTGTCGAGCCGTGTCCAACGATAGCATCGTCATGGACCCATCTCTCCCAGAACATCCCAACTCCATCTCCAATCATTCTGGTAGTGTATCCATAGAGTTTTCTTGGTAAAAATACAGAAGTGGTTTACCATTACCTCCTTCCGCTCAGTAAACCTGAGTCTCCGCCCTTGACTCTCTTCCTTGCTACTGCTGCCCAGCACAGTGAGTTTTGACTTGTAGCAGATTGCCTTCCACTTGCTGGCCACTGCCCAAGCTAGGAATGGAATGGCTAGGCCTCTGTATAACTCTCCCTCCCTTAGTTGGGACTGGTAGAGTACTGGAAACTCTCCAGGTGCGACCCTGAGAGGGGAAGCAGTGGGTTAGATAATCAGGTTGGACATAGTCCCTGTTCCACATGGGGCTCACACTCCCTGTGAGGTAACTGAGGCCCAGAGAAGTGAAGTGATTTGCCCAAGGTCAAATGAGGTGGAGCCGAGATTAAAAACCAAGACTTTGTAACTCCCAGGTCCGTGCTCTCTCCACTATGGCACTGAGAGAGAGACCTGTACCAGACACTAGGGGTTCTGCCTTCTGGAAGCTTCTTGAATAGTAGCACAAATGGTTAGTACAGTGCTCTGCACATAGTGCTCTGCTCAGTAAATACCACCGATTGATAGTAGCAATACTAATAGTCATTCGTATTTACCGAGCACTTACTGTGTGCAGAGCACTGTACTAAGTGCTTGGAAGAGTTCACTCTACCAATATAACAGACACATTCCCTGCCCACAGCTAGTTTACAGTCGATAATAATGATAATAATAATTCTGGTATTTAAGTGTTTACTGTGTGCCAGTCACTGTACTAAGCACTGCGGTAGATACAAGCTAGTCAGGTTGGACACAGTCCCTGTCCCAGGTGGGGCTCACAGTCTCCATCCCCATTTTACAGATGAGGGAACTGAGGCACAGAAGAGAAGATGACTTGCCCAAGGTCACACAAGCAGACAAGTGGCAGAGGCAGGATTAGAACCAATGACCTTCTGACTCCCAAGCTCATGCTCTACCCACTGTGCCATGCTGCTTCTCTATAGTATATAGTCTATAATAAAAGTAGTTGCATTAGACTGTGAGCTCCTTGTGGGCAGGGATTTTCACTCTTTATTGCTGTATTGTTCTTTCCCAAGTGCTTAGTACGGTGCTCCGCACACAGTAAGCTCTCAATAAATATGACTGAATGAATAGGAGCAGTAATAGTGAGAGTAATTATTAAGCGCTCACTGTGTGCAGAGCACTGTTCGAAGTGCTGGGAGAGAATACATAGGTGGGAATTAGACACAGTCTGACAGGTGCAACCAGACTGGAGAATGCACAGTCAGCTTAAATGAGTGCTTCTAAGTGCAGATAGATACGTAGCTGGCCTTTGTGTTCACATGTATCACAACCGTTGGTGAGGTTTTACCCATGCGGGCGGGGGGGGGGGGCAGGGGGGCAGGTCCAATGACTGGGGGCAATAGCCCCAGGCCCCACACCTGGGGGCCCCACCCTTTCCAGCCAATGGGACTCTGGACAGCTGCAGGGCGGGGTGGTAGGGCCTCAGAGGACAGGGACCAATTTCTTGCACAACACCATCAACTACCCTTCTTTCCCCCTGCGGACCACCTGGAGTCCGGTTAGCCTCCTTGGGCAATGGAAAGTGGGGAAGGACCCTCTGTGAGCCCCAGCCCACTCAATGCTTCTGGGGGATACGGAAGAGAGATGTAAAGAACAGGTAGACCCTCTTCTCTTAAAACCCCTGAAGTCCCTTCCCCCGTGGTGGGCAGTCAATCAATCAATCCATCTATGGTATTTATGGAGCGCTTAGTGTGGGCAGAGTCCTGTATTAACCCACTCACTGCGCCTTGAGCTCATCTATCTCGCTGCCAACCCCTCGCCCACGTCTTGCCTCTGGCCAGGAACGCTCGCCCCTTTCATATCTGAGACGTTCACTCTCTCCACCTTCAAAGCCTTATTGGAATCACATCTCCTCTAAGAGAAGCAGCGTGGCTCAATGGAAAGAGTGTGGGCTTGGGAGTCAGAGGTCATGGGTTCAAATCCTGGATCAGCTGCTTGTCAGCTGTGTGACTTGGGGCAAGTCACTTAACTTCTCTGTGCCTCAGTTACCTCATCTGTAAAATGGGGATTAAGACTGTGTGCCCCACGTGGGACAACCTGATCACCTTGTATCCTCTCCAGCTCTTAGAACCGTGCTTTGCACATAGTAAGTGCTTAACAAATGCCATCATTATTATTATTATTATAAAGAGGCCTTCCCCGTCTAAGCCCTCATTTCCCCTACTCCCTCTCCCTTGCATTTGGATTTGTACCCTTTATTCACCCCACCCTCAGCCCCACAGCCCTTATGTCCATATCCGTAATTTCTTTTAACGTCTGTTTCCACCCCTAAGATCCTTGTGGTAAGGGAACATGTTTACCAACTCTGTTATAGTGTACTCTCCCAAGGGCATAATACAGTGTTCTGCATACGGTAAACATACAGAGAAGCATCGTGGCCTAGTGGGAAGAGCAGAGCCCGTTGTTGGGTAGGGATTGTCTCTATTTGTTGCTGAATTGTACTTTCCAAGAACTTAGTACAGTGCTCTGCACACAGTAGGTGCTCAATAAATACGATTGAATGAATGAATGAATGAATGAAGGGCACGGGCCTGGGAGTCAGAGGTCATGGGTTCTAATTCCGACTCTGCCACACGTCTGCTGTGTGACCTTGGGCAAGTCTCATCTGTAAAATGGGGATCAAGACTGTGAGCCCCATGAAAGACAAGAACTGTGTCCAACCTGATTACCTTGTATCTACCCCAACGCTTAAAACAGTGCGTGGCACATAATAAACACTTAACAAATACCACATTTATCATTATTATTAGTAGGCTCTCAGTAAATAAGATGTATTGATTGATTGATTAGGTGGGAGGGTATGGCATGATAGAGTAGGTAGACATGATCCCTGACCTCAAGGAGTTGACAGTCTAGTGGCTGACCCTGGTTCTGTGTAAAGTTTCTCTTCTTAGCCTCACAGTCTTCCTGAAGTTGAGTCTCAGATCTTCTAGACTGTAAGCCTGTTGTGGGCGGGGATTGTCTCTATTTGTTGCTGAATTGTACTTTCCAAGCGCTTAGTATAGTGTTCTGCGAATGGTAAGCACTCAATAAATACGATTGAATGAATGAATTGTGAGCCCTGTGCGGGACAGGGACTGTGTCCAATGTGATCAACTCATATCTTACCCCAGCACTCAATACAGGGCTTGACACATAAAAAGTGCTTAACAGATAGCATAAAAAAAGAGTCCCCACAGGAGAAGAGCCTAATTTGACCCAATTTCAGGCTGGTTATGATGCACTGTTGGAAGTTCTGTTTCCCTAGGGTTTGAATGTGTTTAGTTGGCCCTCCAAGCTTGTGTAGGCATCCTTCTATCATCCATTCTCCTCCTGGGTCTCTTCTAGCCAAGCTATGCTGTTCTGTGTGATTAATTCACTAATCGAATAATTATGGTATTTGTTCGGTGCCAGTCACTGTACTAAGTGCTGGGGTAAGAGACAAGTCAATCAGGTCGGGCACAGTCCCCGTCCCTCATGGGGCTCATGGTCGAAGTAGGAGGGAATAGGATTTAATCCCCCATTTTCCAGATGAGGTAACTGAGGCCCAGAGAAATGAAATGACTTGCTCTGACTTCCCAAGTACATGCTCCTCCCACTGGGCTCCACTCTTCCCAGCGATAGAAGGTTTGGATCCTGCAACTACTCTACTGACCATCCGGTGGGACCACAGTGTCACTGCTAAAGGGGTTCGGTTCTCCAAGGAGGAGATACACTTGAAAAAGAATACTTTGAGTTCACTTGAAAGGAGATTTGATTTAGCAAAGGGCCTGGATGGAGGGGAAGAACGCTTCCTTCAGATGATCTCAGTCTCCCTGTGATCACGGCCATCATTATTGTAGTGGACCCTTGTCCTTTGGTTCCAGGAGGATGCAGGTGACGGTGGGATCGAATCCATGAACGTGAGTATCTTTGTGAGAGAAGTTCTCTTCCACCCTCGCACGTGGTCGGGCATTCTTTCTGGCCACTTGCCATTTGGGTGAGTATCGCTCAGACACCGGTGGTTAAGAGAGGAAAGGAGGGTCCTGAGTTCAGCAGGATGTGCGCTTGAGTTGTTTTTGTAGTAGCGGGGAGGGTGTGCACCAAGTCATCCACACTCTCTCGCCCAGTCCTCCTGTGCCCAGTGGTCTGCACTGCAAACCGGCCGGTAGGGAGAAAGGATGTAGTCTGTGGCCACCAAACAGAAGAGATGAGAGACCTCCACAGCAGCAGGCACCACTATATCATCTGGTCAATGTGGTAAACCATCGTTAAGTATGATTCTCAGAGTGGCTTAGTAAAGGGTTCACATTACTGTAAAGTCTCTGTTGGTTCTCCCCACCCCACGCCTTTTTTCTTTTTTTCTTTTCAATCATATTTATTGAGTGCTTACTGTGTGCAAAAGCATTGGACTAAGTGCTTGGGAGAGTACGCTATAACAATAAACAGACACATTCCCTGTCACAGCGAGCTAATGGGCAGAATATTGTACAGGACCCAAGGTGTCCTTTCTGGGAAACATTCAAGATTCCTGCCCTCAAGGAGCATTTACAGTCCAACAGGAGAGATTAGACAAACTGGAAATTAACATAATTCTGACTGTAGAACTACAGGAATGATAGGAATGGATCAAGGGGGAGGGAATGGGTTTCTCTGTCAGCCTCCCAAAATAGATGTTGACTTTCTTGCTTGAGTTTTCTACTTCTTTGCCTTTCAGGATGCTAGTAGACAGTGCGCTGCCTAGGTATCAGAATTCAGGAAAGCCTGCAGTAATGAGATGCTGATGCGAATCATTGAATGAGGTTAGGGTTTCTCTAGAGCTGACTGGTACGTCTTCTAAGGCTGGTTCAGGCTTCTCATTCATCTGGAGCATTGTATTGCTTGATGCTGCTGAGCAGTTCCTAATCACTTGAATTCCTTTGTGAAATAATAATAATAATGATAATTGTGGTATTGATTAACTGCTTACTATGTGCCAAGCACTGTATTAAGCACTGGAGTAGATACAAGATAATCAGGTTGCACACTGGGCTCACAATCTAAGTAGGAGGGAGAATAGGTTTTAAACCTCCATTTTGCAGATGAGGGAACTGAGGCACAGAGAAGTGAAGTGACTTGCCCAAAGGCACATAGCAGACAAGTGGCAGAGCTGAGATTAGAACCCAGGTCCTCTGATTCCCAGGCCAGTGCTCTTTCCACTAGGCCATGCGAGTGTGTGTGTGTCTGTGTGTGTGTGTGCTTATGTAAGTTGTAAGCTCACTGAGGGCAGGGAATGTGTCTGTGTATTGTTATACTGTACTCTCCCAAGCGCTTAGTACAGTCTCTGCACACAGTAAGTGCTCAATAAATACAATTGACTGACTGACTGACTCTGTGTCTGCTTCCACACAAGAACTTTTGATGATGCTCCAAAGAACTCGGGCACATTAAGCGATTCCATTCCTGGGTCAAGTCCATGGTTCACTCGACTTTATGTTCTCGCTCCATGGCAACAGGATGCTTGAAAGAATTGAGTGATGGTTGCCCTCCTGACATTAATTCTCCCAGTTAGGAATTGTTCATCCAACACTCCTCGCTTTCCTCTCTGTGAAAACCCATCCAGGAATGATTGTCTATGCATCTATTCAATCTTTCCTGAGTCTTTTAAAACGTCATCCAACTCTTCCCTCGAATAACCTAGGACAGACGCTCCTTTGCGAATCGATCTAAACACTCCTTGAGTCTGGTGATAGTTTTTGCTGCTTGTCAGTAGCCTGTGGAATTGAGAGAACTTCCCAGGGGACTGGGATTATGTTTTACCACCTGTTTGCGGTCCCCTTGTTGCATCTGCAAGTGTGGCAGGATAGACTAATACGGTCAATAATAATCATAATTATGGCATTTCTTAAATGCTTTTTGTGTACTAAGCACTAGGGAAAATACAAGGTTATCGGCTCAGAGACCATTCCTGTTCCACACAGGGCTCACAGTTGATCGAATCCCTGTCTTATAGATAATAACAATAATAATAATGGTACTTGTTAAGTGCTTACTATGTGCCAAGCACGGTTCTAAGCACTGGGGTAGACCTGGTCCTCATCCCACATGGGGATCATGCTCTCAATCCTCATTTTTTACAGATGAGGTAACTGAGGCCCTGAGAAGTGAAGCAACTTGCCCAAGGCCACACAGCAGACACGTGGAGGCACCGGGATGAGAACCCAGGACCTTCCGACTCCCAAGCGCTCTATCCATTAAACCTCGCGGCTTCTCTGCCGCTGTGGTGGCGGCTGAGGCCCGGAGAGGATAATGACTTGCCCAAGGCCACGCAGCAGGTCAGTGACAGAACCCGGCTCTCCTGACTCCCAGTCCCGTGCTCTTTCCACTAGACCACGTGGCCTCCAGACTCTCCCTCTCCCACTTGACCTTTCCCCCTTATAAAGGAGTAAAGTGGGATTGTGTAATATAGAATGAGGCACCAGGGGAAAGAGAGGGGCAAAGATGGGGCTGAGAGATTGGGGGAGGGAGCCTTAAGCCTCAAAGGTGAGGAGGGAGCGGAGGGGACGATTTGGTCTTGGCGGTGGGATTGGGAGGGCTGAATGAGCGGGGCCACAGGAGACTGTGGGCTGGGTAGAGCAGACAGGTAACATCAGGACATTCACCGGGAGAGTGATGAAAGCTGCAGGCAGAAACCTGGGAGTCCTGCTGTTGAACCTGAATCCCGTGTGGGTGAGGGGGCGGGGTGTGCATGGAAGTGGTGGTGGTCCATCAAGTCCCCTTTGCCTTTCCCCCCTCCCAGCCTCACAGCACTTATGTACAGATCTGTAATTTTATTTATTTCTACTGATGTCTGCCTCCCCACCTTCTAAAAATAACAATAATAATAATAATACTTATGGTATTTGTTAAGCACTTACTATGTGCCGAGCACTGTTATAGGCGCTGGGGTATATACAGGGTAATCAGGTTGCCCCATGTGGGGCTCAAAGTCTTAATCCCCATTTTACAGACGAGGTAACTGAGGCACAGAGAAGTGACTTGCCCAAGGACACAAAGCAGACAAATGGTGGAACCGGGATTAGAACCCATGTCCTCTGACTCCCAACTCCATGCCCTTGCCACTAGGCCATGCTGATTCTAGACTGTAAACTCAGTGTGAGCAGGAAATGTCACTGTTTTTTGTTTTGTTGTACTTTCCCAAGCGCTTAGTACAGGGCTCTGCACACAGGAAGTGCTCAATAAATACGATTGAATGAATGAATGAATGAATGAATCTGGCAGGCCCATAATCTTTTCTCTTATGGTATTTGTTAAACGTTTACCCTCCCAAAACCCTACTTGCCATACATTACCTCTCCCACATGACTGTGTGACTTTTGGCAAGTCACTTAACTTCTCTGTGCTTCGGTTTCCTCACATATAAAATGGAGGCGATACCTGTTCTCCCTCCCTCTTAAACTGCAAATCCTGTATGGGATGGAGGCCCTGTCCAATCTGAATATCTTGTATCCACCCTAGCATTTAGCACAGTGCTTGACACATAGTAAGGGCTTAACAAATGCCTTAATAACTATTTCAAAAAATAGTTGGGTTCAGTTCAAGTGCAGACTTTGTTAAGCGCTTACTATGTTCCAGGCACTGTTCTAAGTACTGGGGTAGACACAAGCTAATCAGGTTGGATAGAGTCCGTGGCTCACATGGGGCTCACAGTCTTAATCCCCCTTTTACAGATGAGGGAACTGAGGCACAGTGAAGTGAAGTGACTTGCTCAAGAATACACCACAGGCAGGTGGCGGAGCTGGGATTAGAACCCAGGGCCTTCTGGCTCCCAGGTCCACCTGGTCCTGGGCGCCCCAATATCCCTTCTCTTTCATGAGGTCCTACTACCCTTTTCCAGTTCTCTTAAAGTAAGAAGAGAGGAAAAGCCATTACTGGGTCAAACCCACTATCCAGCCACAGCCCAGTGATCTGTATCTATGGCAACAGGATCCTTGCATGTAGTGGCCATCTTCCTGGACACTCTTGATTAGAGGTGGACCATCTAACAACTGCAACTTTCCCTCATCCCTCTTAAAGTTTTGGTACGTATCTTGGGCTTCTGTTGTCTTTTCCCAAGTGCTTAGTACGGCGCATTGCCCTCAGCAGGTGCTCAATGAATACTGTTATAACTACTGTGTTTAGAACAGTGCTTGGCACATAGTAAGGGCTTAACAAATACCATCATTATTATTATCATTATTACTGCTATGTGAAAAGCAGCATGGTCTCAAGGAAAGAGCACAGGACAGGCGGTCAGGAGACCCCACTTAATAATAATAATGATAATAATAATAATGTTGGAATTTGTTAAGTGCTTACTATGTGCCGAGCACTGTTCTAAGTGCTGGGGTAGATACAGGGTAATCAGGTTGTCCCACATGAGGCTCACAGTCTTCATCCCCATTTTACAGATGAGGTAATAGAGGCACAGAGAAGTGAAGTGCCTTGCCCCAAGTCACACAGCTGACAGATGGTGGAGCCGGGATTAGAAATCATGACCTATGACTCCTAAACCTGTGCTCTTTCCACTGAGCCACGCTGCTTCTCAATCCTGGCTCGTTAGCTGCCTGCTGGGTGACCTTGGGTGAGTCGCTTTACTTCCCATTTTTAAAGAAACTGTATTTATTGAGCAGTTACTATGTACTAGGCACTGTACTAAGAGCTGGGGTAGATACAAGCTAATCAAGTTGGACACAGTCCATGTCCCACATGAGACTCACAGTCTTAATTCCTATTCTACAGATGAGCTAACCGAGGCCCAGGGAAGGGAAGTGACTTATCCAGTGTAACACAACAGACAAGTAAGTGGCAGAGCTAGGATTAGAACCCAGGTCCTCTGACTTCCAGGTCCGTGCTCTTTCCACTAGGCCATGCTGCTTCCCTGTGTCTCAGTTTCCTCAGTTTTACCAGGCAAAATGGTGACTCAATCCCTGTTATCATCAGTCACAATCAATGGTATTTTTTGAGTACTTACTGTGTGCAGAGCATTGTACTAAACTCTTGGGAGAGTACATTACAACAGAGTTGGTAGATATGTTTCCTGCCCACAACGAGCTTACAGTCTATTCCAACTAATTTCTTTCTTACCCAGTTCTATCGCCCCAACTATCATGTTAGTACTTAGTAAGGTCCTTGGCATATAGTAAGTGCTTAACAAATATTATAATTGTTACTAAGTGCTGGAGTAGACACAAGATAATCAGGTCCCACATGTGACTCACAGATCAAGAAGGAGGGAGAACAGGTATTGAATCCCCATTTTTCAGATGAGGGTACTGAGGCCCAGAGAAGTCAAATTCATTCATTCATTCAATAGTATTTATTGAGCGCTTACTATGTGCAGAGCACTGTACTAAGCCCTTGGAATGTACAATTCAGCAACAGATAGAGACAATCCCTGCCCAATGACGGGCTCACAGTCTAACTGGGGGAGACAGACGGCAGAGCAAAACAGAATGAAACAAAACAAGACAACAATATCACGATAAATAGAATCAAGGGGATGTACACCTCATTATCAAAATAAATAGGGTAATAAATAACATATACAAATGAGCACAGTGCTGAGGGGAGGGGAAGGGGGAAGGGGAGGAGCAGAGGGTGCAGTGGGGAGGGGAGGGGGAGCAGAGGGAAAGGGGGCTCAGCCGAGGGGAGGGGAAGGGGAAAGGGGGAGGAGCAGAGGGTGGAGGGAGAGCAGGGGGAAAAGGGGGAGCTCAGTCTGGGAAGGCCTCTTGGAGGAGGTGAGCTCTCAGTAGGGCTTTGAAGAGGGGAAGAGAGTTAGTTTGGCAGAGGTGAGGAGGGAGGGCATTCCAGGACAGTGGGAGGATGTGGGCTATGGGTTGACGGCGGGACAGGCACGAACAGGGGACAGTGAGGAGGTGAGCGGCAGAGGAGCGGAGTGTACGGGGTGGGCAGTAGAAAGAGAGAAGGGAGGTGAGGTAGGAGGAGGCAAGATGATGGAGAGCTTTGAAGCCAAGGGTGAGGAGTTTTTGTTTCATATGAAGGTTGATAGGCAACCACTGGAGGTTTTTAAGGAGGGGAGTGACATGCCCAGAGCATTTCTGTAGGAAGATGATCTGAGCAGTGAAATGAAGAATAGGCTGGAGTGGGGAGAGACAGGAGGAAGGGAGATTAGAGAGAAGGCTGACACAGTAATCCAGTCGGGATATTATGAGAGTTTGTACCAGCACGATAGCCGTTTGGATGGAGAGGAAAGGGCGGATCTCGGCGATATTGTAAAGGTGAGACCGGCAGGCGTTGGTGACGGTTTGGATGTGTGGGGTGAATGAGAGAGCAGACTTACCTCAGGTCATGCAGCAGACAAGTAGCAGATCCAGGATTAGAACCTAGGTCCCCTGACTCGCAGGCCTGTGCTCTTTCCTCTAAGCCACACTGCTTCATGCTGCTTCACTTCTGTACCAACTCCGTCCTTGTGTTCTCACAACCACCCGTAGCACTTTGGTTCATATCGCCTTATATCCTCTGTTACTTAGCACTCATATTCTATCCACTTTTCCTTCATCCTTCCATCTGGAATTTATTTTAGTGTCTGTCTCCCCTGCTAGATCGAAAGCTCCTCGAGGGGCAAGATCATCTCTACTAATGCCAATGTATTTTCCCAAGTGCTCATTACAGTGAGAGGGGATTATGTCTACCAATTCTTTTGTACTCTTTCAAGTGCTCAGTACGGTGTTTTGCACACTATAGGCACTGAAGAAATACTATGAATCGATTGATTGTGCTTCTTTCCTCAGAGTCTTTGCCCTCCTTGGCCTCACTTGCCTCCTTTTATCCTTCTAGTAAACACTTTGCCCATACCCATTTGTCTGTGATTGTGTTTGCTCATTCGTGCTTCTACATAACTTTTAGGGATGAACCGTTTAATAATGATGGTATCTGTTAAGCGCTTACTATGTGCCAAGCACTGTTCTAAGTGCTTCAGTAGATACAAGGTTATCAGGTTGTCCTACATTCGTTCATTAATTCATTCAGTAGTATTTATTGAGCGCTTACTATGTGCAGAGCACTGTACTAAGCGCTTGGAATATACAATTCAGCAACAGATAGAGGCAATCCCTGCCCAGTGACGGGTTTACAGTCTAATCGGGGGAGACAGACAGACAAAAACAAGACAACATAATCACGATAAGTTTTGCAGATGAGGTAACTGAGGCACAGAGAAGTTATGTGGCCTGCCCAAAGTCACACAGCAGACAAGTGGCAGAGCCAGGATTAGAACCCACGTCCTCTGACTCCAAAGCCTGGGCTCTTTCCGTTAAGCCACGCTGCTTCCACTAAGCCACGCTGCCGTTGGCTGTATTTCTGTGCCCCTTCTTGTTCCTCTGACTGACCTCACATCTGCCAGTTCAGTGTGGGTGTCCCAACTCACTCACGAGGTTGACAGCCCCCTGAAGTCAGGGGCCATAAGTAAATAATAATGATGGTATTTGTTAAGCGCTTACTATGTGCAAAGCACTGTTCTAAGCGCTGGGGGAGATATAAGGTGATCAGGTTGTCCCACATGGGGCTCACAGTCTTAATCCCCATTTTACAAATGAGGTAACTGAGGCCCAGAGAAGTTAAGTGACCTGCCCAAAGTCACACAGCTGACAAGTGGTGGAGCCCGGATTAGAACCCATGACCTCTGACTCCCAAGCCCATGCTCTTTCCACTGAGCCATGCTGCTTAGTGATGGTAGTAATAATAATAATAATGATGAGGTATTTGTTAAGCACTTACTATGTGCCAAGCACTCTTCTAAGCGCTTTGATAGATACAAGGCTATCAGTTTGTCCCATGTGGGGCTCACAGTCTTAATCCCCATTTTTCCAGATGAGGTGACTGAGGCCCAGAGAAGTTAAGTGACTTGTCCAAAGTCACACAGCTGACTAATGGTATTTGTTAAGCGCTTATCATGTGCCAAGCACTGTTCTAAGCGCTTCGATAGTTACAAGGTTATCAGGTTGTCCCACGTGGGGCTCACAGTCTTAATCCCCATTTTTCCAGATAAGGTAACTGAGGCCCAGAGAAGTTAAGTGACTTGCCCAAAGTCACACAGCTGGCAAGTGGCGGAGCCGGGATTAGAACCCATGACCTCTGACTCCCAAGTCCAGGCTCTTTCCACTAATTCACGGTGCTTCTCGTGGTGGTGATAGTAGTAATACTAGTAATAATGGTACTTTTTGAACACCTACTGAGTCCAGTGGGCTGTGCTAAGTGTTTAGGAAATTAAAACAGAAGCATGAGACGCGTTCCCTGCCCACCAATCAATCATATTTTTGGGACGCTTATTAATAATCATGGTATTTGTTAATGTTGGTATTTGTTAAGCGCTTACTATGTGCCGAGCACTGTTCTAAGCGCTGGGGTAGACACAGGGGAATCAGGTTGTCCCACGTGGGGCTCACAGTCTTCATCCCCATTTTACAGATGAGGTAACTGAGGCACAGAGAAGTGAAGTGACTTGCCCACAGACACACAGCTGACAAGTGGCAGAGCTGGGATTCGAACTCATGACCTCTGATTCCAAAGCCCGTGCTCTTTCCACTGAGCCATGCTGCTTCCCTGAGCTATGTGCCAGGCACTGTACTAAGCGCTGGGGTGGATACAGGCAAATTGGATTAAGACACAGTCCCTGTCCCAAGTGGGGCTCACAGTCTGGATCCCATTTTACAGATGAGGTAACTGAGGCCCAGGGAAGTGAAGTGACTTGCCCGTGGTCACACGGCAGACAAGTGGCAGAGCCGGGATTAGAACCCATGACCTTTTGACTCCTAGGCCCGTGCTCTATCCATTAGGACACGCTGGATAAGGTGAGGAGAGTTGTCTTTTCCACTCTGCCCCTCCTCAAATCTCTCAATATGATGTGAGTTTGTGTGTGTGGCAGCTGTGTCTCCCATCAGACTGCCAGCCCCTCGAGGACAGGGACCATGTCTGCTCCTCTCTCTGTCCCTCCCAACAGTGCCCTGTATAGTGTGTTTGTGTATGTGAGTGACCCATCTCCTCCATCTTATTGTCAGTCCCTGGAGGACAAAGATTTTGTCTTCTCTTCCCTCTGTCCCTCCCTCCGTTGTGTGTCCCTCCCTCCATTGTGTGTCCCTCCCTCCGTTGTGTGCCCTTCCCACCTCCTCCGTCAGGTTGTCAGGCCCTCCAGGGCAGGGACTGAGTCATGCTCTTCTTCTGCCCTAATCCTCAGTGCTCTGCTCACAGTGGTCACTCAGTATGGACTGGGGACTGACTCAGACTCAGTTTCTATCTTTTTTTAATGATATTTCTTAAACATTTACTACGTGCCGGGCACCGTGCTAAGCGCTGGGGTAGATACAAGATAATCAGGTTGGACACTGTCCACATCCCAAGTAGGGCTCACAGTCGTAATCCCCTTTTCACAGGTGAAGGGAACTGAGGCATAGAGAAGAGCCCAAGGTCACACAGCAGCCATGTGGCAGAGCTGGGATTAGAACCCAGGTCCTCTGAGTCCCAGGCCTGTGCTCTTTCCACTAGGCAACACTGCTTCTTCCCTTCCTGTGTGTGTGCGTGTGTGTGTGTACACCTACAGGCGTGTGCATGTGTGTCAAACGGAGGAAACCTAGAAGAAAGACAACAGGACATGATATTATTATTAAAGCAAACATATCAACACAACAAGGGCCAACCTTTGTGTGTACATGGTGTGGCAGACACTGTCAGTCCTGCATTGGCCTGTTCAGCAATAGGTAAACCTCACCTGGAGTGGCGTCATCTCTGATTATGAAAGACAAATACAATTCAGATAGAAAATGAACACAAGCCTAGCAAGTCTGTCAGAAAACGCTTCGTCCACCCTGCCTTTCTCTGCCTCATCCTCTAGGTTAAGCTCGCTGTGGATAGGGAACATATCTATCAATTCTGTTATATTGCATCCGTATGAACCCTTCTCCGGTACTGAATAAATGAATACATATTTATAATAATGATAATAATAATGATATTTGTTAAGCACTTACTAGGTGTCAAGCACTGTTCTAAGTGCTGGGGTAGATACAAGCGAATCAGGTTGGGCACAGTCCCTATCCCACTTGGGGCTCACAGTCTTAATCCCCATTTCACAGATGAAGTAATTGAGGCCCAGAGAAGTGAAGTGACTTGCCCAAGGTCACACAGAAGACAAGTGGCAGAGCCAGGATTAGCAGCCAGGTCCTTCTGATTCCCAGGCCCGTGATTTAACCACTAGGCCATGATTCATGTCTGTCTCCCCCTCTAGACTGTAAGCTCACTGTGGGCAGGAATGCATCTGTTATATTGTTGTGTTGTACTCTCCCAGGCGCTTAGTCCAGTGTTCTACACACAGTAAGTGCTCAATAAATGCCAACAATTGGTTGGTCTCCAACCTCAGACTGCCCATCCCTTCCCCTCTGACATCTCGGGTGTCCATCGACCCTCGCCTCTCCCCCTGCCTCCCTCTGTGCAAGCCAACATCCCTCCAGTCAAAGCCATCTGAGGATCCTGCCCAGGGATTCTGCAGCGTGGCCTAGTGGATCAAGCCCGGGTCTGGGAGTCAGAGGACTTGGATTCTATTCCCGGCTCTGCCGATTTCTTGCTGTGTGACCCAGGGCAAGTCCCTTAATTTCTCTGTGCCTCAGTTTCCTCTACTGTAAAACGAGGATTCAGTACCTGTTCTCCTACCTACTTAGGTTGTGAGTCCCATGTGAGATAGGGACTGTGTCCAACCTGATTGACTGGTACCTACCCTAATGTTTAGAACAGTGCTTGACACACAGTAAGCAAGTAAAAAATACCATACCCACATGAAGATCGCAGTCTAAGTAGGAGGGAGAACAGGTATTGAAATCCCATTTTGCAGATGAGGGAAATGAGTATTTATTTATTTATATTAATGTCTGTCTCCCCCTCTAGACTGTAAGCTTGTTCTGGGCAGAGAATGTGTCTGCTGATATTTGCAGTGTACTCATCCAAGGACTTAATACAGTGCTCTGCACACAGTAAGAGCTCAATAAATATGATTGAATTAATGAATGAGGCCCAGGGAAGTGAAGTGACTTGCCCAAGGTCACACAGCAGATGAGTGGTGGAGGCAGGATTAGAACCCAGGACCTTTTGACTCCAAGGCCCAGGCTCTTTCCACCAGGCCCATGATCTTTCCACTAGGCCATGCTCCTTCTCAGTACCAAATTGAGGATGATCTTGTATGCTCTCTTGCTCCCAAGCACCAAAGTCAGTGCTCTTCATGCAGCAGGCACTCAATGCTTGAATGAAACGAAACCCTTGCAACCTTAGCTGTGGTTGCCTGCCTTTGTTCTAAGAGGACAGAAATGAAGTTTACAAAGTCACAAAGGGAGAACCCATGGAACTGTTCTTCACCAAATCCCATCCGGACAGGATGGGCAGGGGTGGGGATCAGGTCTATCCTGAACCAAAGGGACAAACACCATATTTAAAAATGTGGGGCTCACAGACTCAATCCCCATTTTACAGATGAGGGAACTAAGGCCCAGAGAAGTGAAGTGACTTGCCCGAGGCCATCCAGCAGACAAGTGGCGGATCTTGGCGGAGACAGACATTAATATAAATAAATACTCGTTTCTCTCATCTGCAAAATGGCATTTCAAAAACTGTTCTCTCTCCTACTTAGACTGTGATCCACATGTGGGTATGGTATTTTTTATGCGCTTACTATGTGTCAAGCACTGTTCTAAACCCTAGGGTAGGTACCATTCAATCAGGTTGGACAGTCCCTATCTCACATGGGACTCACAGCCTAAGTAGGTAGGAGAACAGGTACTGAATCCCCATTTTACAGTAGAGGAAACTGAGGCACAGAGAAATTAAGGGACTTGCCTTGGGTCACACAGCAAGCAATTGACGGAGCCGGGAATAGAATCCAGGTCCTTCTGACACCCAGACCCTGGGCTCTATCCACTAGGCTGTGCTGCTTCCCTACTTCCTTCCACATCGTCCCTTCCAAGCATCCTGTTGCCAGGGGTCACAGATCGAATGCTGAGCTGGATCGTGCTGCTTCTGGTCTTACATTTAATGAATGAGTCTGTGATAATCGAACATTTGTTCAACAGGGTGCGCAGTAGGAAATTTTGTCTGGAGAGTAACCTAGCGAAGAAATGAATGTCAAGTCTTAAAACTGCATAGAATGTTTTGCTTTTTTGTCATTATTAGAAACGAGAAATGATAAACATTGATCATGAAATGCTACCTCCTGTTATTGGAAAGCACATTTAAGTGGGTTCTAACTGGGATAACTTTTGTCCTTTCTTCCCAGATATTGCTCTTCCTCCACCACTAGATTAGACTCCTAATATTTGCTTTCAAGTGCCTAGTACAGTGCCTTGAACACAGTAAGGTCTCTTTATAGTGTTCTGCATGCAGTAGGCACCTGATACAGTGCTCTGCATACAGTAGGTGTTCATTCATTCATTCAATAGTATTTACTGAGCACTTACTATGTGCAGAGCACTGTACTAAGTGCTTGAAATGTACAAATAGGCAACAGATAGAGACAGTCCCTGCCCTTTGACGGGCTTACAGTCTAATCAGGGGAGACGTACAGACAAGAACAATGGCAATAAATAGAGTCGAGGGGAAGAACATCTCATAAAAACAATGGCAAATAAATAGAATCAGGGTGATGTACATCTCATTAAACAAAATAAATAGGGTGATGAAGATATATACAGTTGGGCGGACGAGTACAGTACTGAGGGGATGGGACGGGAGAGGGGGAGGAGCAGAGGGAAAGGGGGGAGAAGAGGGTTTAGCTGCGGAGAGGTGAAGGGTGGGGGGTAGAGGGAGCAGAGGGAAAAGGGGAGCTCAGTCTGGGAAGGCCTCTTGGAGGAGGTGAGCTTTAAGTAGGGATTTGAAGAGGGGAAGAGAAGTAGTTTGGCGGAGGTGAGGAGGGAGGGCATTCCGGGACCGCGGGAGGACGTGGCCCGGGGGTCGACAGCGGGATGAGCGAGACCGAGGGACGGTGAGGAGGTGGGCGGCAGAGGAGCGGAGCGTGCGGGGTGGGCAGTAGAAAGAGAGAAGGGAGGAGAGGTAGGAAGGGGCAAGGTGATGGAGAGCCTCGAAGCCTAGAATGAGAAGTTTTTGTTTTGTGCGGAGGTTGATAGGCAACCACTGGAGGTTTTTAAGAAGGGGAGTGACATGCCCAGATCGTTTCTGCAGGAAGATGAGCCGGGCAGCGGAGTGAAGAATAGACTGGAGCGGGGAGAGAGAGGTGTTCAGTACAGTGCTCTGCACATAGTAAGTGCTCAATAAATATCATTGATTGATTGATTGCATCGCAGCAGGTGTTCAGAACAGTACTTTACATGCAGTAGGCACCCATAAAGTGGTTTGCATGCAGTAGGTATTCAGTACAGTGCTCTGCATGTGGCAGGTGCTCAGTACAATGCTCTACATACAGGAGGCACCCGATACAGTGCTCTGCAGGGAGTAGATGTTCAGTACAGTGCTCTGCACACAGAAGACACCCAGTAAATGCTGTTGATATGTTGCTGTTTGTTATATAGACTCTGGAACTGGGATTCAGAAGCTCCATTCGAAACACCTAGGAACAAGTCAAGAGCTCAATACTAAACTTCTCACTGGACTACCAGGTGAAATATAACATACCTCAACAGAGAAATCCATTTATCATATGTTCTGAACGCTTACCGTGTGCGGAGCACCGTACTTTACTGCGCTTGGGAGAGTAC
The DNA here is from genome assembly GCF_004115215.2 of Ornithorhynchus anatinus. NCBI lineage: Eukaryota > Metazoa > Chordata > Mammalia > Monotremata > Ornithorhynchidae > Ornithorhynchus > Ornithorhynchus anatinus. The sequence continues at coordinate 116,269,538 of NC_041749.1, read as the reverse complement.
AATATAACAGAGTTGGTAGATGCGTTCCCTGCACACAAGGAACTTACTCTCTAGAGGGGTAGGAATACATGACAATGAATTACGGATATGCACCTAAGTGTTGTGGGGCTGAGGATGAGGGGAATAAAAGTTACAAGTCCAAATGCAACGGTGACGCAGAAGGGAGAGGGAGTAAGGGAAATTAGGGCTCAGTTGAGGAAGGCCTCTTGGAGGAGATGTGATTTTAATAAGGCTTTGAAGTTGGGTAGAGGGGTGGTCTGTCAGATAAGAAAGGGGAAGGAATTCCAGGCCAGAGGCAGGATGTGGGCGAGGGGTCGGCCATTAGGTAGACAAGATCGAGGTTCAGTGAGTAGGTCGGCAAAGCGTGTGGGCTGGGTTGTAAAGAGGAAAGGTGGTTGAGTGCTTTAAAGCCAGTGGAGAGGAGTTTCTGTTTGATGCAGAAGTGGATGGGCAATCACTAGGGGTTTTTGAGGAGTGGGGAGGTGTGGACTGAAAAATGTTTCAGAAAAATGATCTGGGCAGCAGAGTGAATTATGGACTGAAGCGGGGAGAGATGGGAGGCAGGGAGGTCAGCAAGGAGGCTGATGCTGTAAATCAAGGTGGGATAGGATAAATGCTTGGATCAATGTGGAAGCACTTTGGATGGAGAGGGAAGGGCGGATTTTATCGATGTCCTGAAGACTGGTGTCAGGATCTGGTGACAGGTTGAATATGTGGGTTGAATGAGAGAGATACGTTGAGGGTCCTCTCTCTCCCTGTCCTTCAGTACTGGCCCTAGGGAAAGGGGTTATGGGAGTGGCGAGGGTTGGGGTCGGGGGTGCCGGAGAAAAAATTCAACATCAAAGTTCACTGGAGTTTTTGCAATCAGCCAATCAATGGTATTTATTGAGTGCCTGCTATGTGCAGAACATTGCACTAAGCACTTAATGGCAGGCACTGCTGGGTTGAGAGTAAGACCCAGGCCTCAGTCAGTCAGTCTGTCAGTCAGTGAATCGTAATTATTAAATGCTTACTGCGTGCAGAGTACTGTACTAAGCACCTGGAAGAGTACAATATAACAGACGCATTTCTTGCCCACATGAGTCTACGGTCTAGAGGGGGAGGCAGACATTAATATATTAATATTATAAATAAATAAATTACAGATACGTATGTAAGTTCTGTGGGGCCAAAGGAAGGGTGAACAAGGGAGCAAATTGTGGTAAGGCAGAAGGGAGTGGGAGATGAGGAAATGAGGGCTTAGTCAGGGAAGGTCTCTTGGAGATGTGCCTTCAATAAGGCTTTGAAGGCGGGGAGAGTAACTGTCTGTCGGACATGAGGAGGGAGGGCATTCCAGGCCAGAGGCAGGATGAGGGCGAGAGGTCGGCGGCGAGGAGTGCAGTCACGTCACCCACCAAATCCCACTGCTGCCCAATCCAGGAGAAGCAGCTTTGGCTTAACAGAAGGCTCACCTCCTCCAGGAGGCCTTCCCTGACTATGCCCCCCTTTCCTCAGCTCCCACCCACCCCCCATCGCCCCGACTCGCTCCTTTTCCTCTACCCCCGTCCCCCCTCCACAGCCCTGGTGTATATATGCACGTATCTATAATTCTACTTATTTATATTAATGCCTGTTTACTTGTTTTGATGTGTATATATCTATCTATAATTCTATTTATTTATATGGATGCTCTTGATGCCTGTTTACTTGTTTTGATGTCTGTCTCCCCCCTTTTAGACTGTGAGCCCGTTGTGGACAGTGATTGTCTCTCTTTGTTGCTGAATTGTACTTTCCAAGCACTTAGTAAAGTGCTCTGCGCACAGTAAGCGCTCAATAAATACGATTGATTGAATTGAATGAATGAATGAGAAAGAGCCCAGGCCTGGGAGTCAGAGGACCTGGGTTCTAATCCCAACTCCACCACTTGCCTGTTGTGTGACCTTGGGCAAGTCCCTTCACTTCTCTGTGCCTCAGTTACCTCATCTGTAAAAGGGGGACGAAATACCTGTTCTTCTTCCCTCTTAGATTGCGAGGCCTATGTGGGACAGGGACTATGCCTGACCCGATTTATCTTACATCTAGCCCAGCAGTTAGCACAGTGCTTGGCACATAGCACGTGCTTAAAAGATGGCACCATTATTATTATTATTGCCGGCACTATCTCCTCTGGTCCAGTGGCAGCAAGGAAATCCAGCAGGGTTAGTTCAGGGGGTGTTGCAGCTACCAACCACCCCTCTCCCCACAATGGCAACGCTTTAAACAGCACCCCTGGTCCTTCTTCAGGTGGCCCGAGATGGGATAGAAAATGAAATCACATGCTTTACGGGTGTGATCCTCAGCCACTCCCCTTTCCATGGCCCCAATCAACTAATAAATGAGGACTTTGTTCCAATAAATTCCCTTTATCCAAGGGCATCGAGGTCCTTAAGGAAGACGTTCAAAGGTGGTTTTCACGCTATAAAAAAAAATGAGGAGAGAGGAGGGAGCCTGCTGGGGCAGGGCAGTGCAGAAGAGCAAGAGTTCCTGCAAAATAGACTCAGAGAACCGTAATGGAAGGCTCGGAGCTGGGAGTGTATTGGGGAAGCAATGAATTCCTGGAAAGGCCTTCCCCCAAAGGGCCCCGCCCCCTCTCCTACCCTTCGCCATGATATGTGAAGCTCCATCTTATGCTTGCTAGCAGGTCAGCAGCACCGACGGAAGTGGAAGGAACTGTAGGGGTTTCAAGAGCGGGGGTCTGCCTGACCTTACATCCCCTTACCTGCAGGGAAGGGTCCAGTGGGAATAGTTTTTACACACTTTCTCTGTGCAGAGCACCGTACTAAGCTCTGGGGTCGACACAATCCCATTCAAACGGATCAGACACAGGCCCTGTCCCACACGGGACTCATAAGCTAAGGTGGAGAGAGAACAGATATTTTATTCCAGTCAGTCAATCAGTCAGTCGATCGAATTTATCGAGCGCTTACTGTGGTAACTTAACTATGGTAACGACGGTAGTTACTAAGTGCCAAGCACTGCTCCAAGTGCCGGGGTAGATACAAGTTAATCAGGTTGGACACAGTCCCTGTCCCATATGGGGCTCACACTCTTAATTCTCATTTTACATTTGAGGTAACTGAGGCCCAGAGACGTTAAGTGACTTGTCCCAAGTCACACAGCAGACACGTGGCAGAGCCGGGATTAGAACCCAGGTCCCTCTAACCCCCAGGCCCATGTACTATCCACTAAGCTACGCTGCTTCTCTACTGTTCTCTCGTAAGTGCTTGGGAGAGCACAGTCTAAGAATATAAGACACATTCTCTGCCCGCAAAGAGTTTACAGTCCACGGTCTTAACTTCCCTGTGCCTCAGTTCTCTCATTGGCAAAATGGGGATTCAATACCCGTTCTCCCTCCTATTTAAACTGGGAGCCTCATGTGGGACCTGATTATCTTATATCTGCCCCAGAGCTCAGTTCAGGGCTTGGCAAATAGTAAATGTGCTCTGCACACAGTAAGTGCTCAATAAGTAGGATTGAATGAATGAATGAATGAAAAGTGCTTAACAAATACTACATTCATCATTATTATTAGTATTCTGTGCCAAGTAGTCAAGAGGCTCAATAAATGTTACTGTTTGATGATAATAATAATCACTGTGATATTTGTTAAGCATTTACTACGTGCCAGGAACTATACTAAGTGCTGGGGTGGATACAAGCAAAACGGGTTGGACATTGTCCCGGTCCCACATGGGGCTCACAGTCTCAATCCCCATTTACAGATGAGGTCGCTGAAACACAGAGAAGTTAGGTGACTTGCCCAAGGGCACACAGCAGATGTGTGGCAGAGCTGGAATTAGAACCCAGGTCTTCTGACTCCCAGGCCCCCACTCTTTCCACTAGGCCGCACTGCCAGTGGGTGAAGGTCACCGTCAGTAGCGTCTTCTTCAAGCATGAAGGACAACTGTGTGTATGTGTGTGTATCATCATCAGTATTCCTGGGTGCTTTATAGGGGCAAGTCCCTATTTTAAGTGCTTCAGTGACATGCGATGCTCCGTGAGTACCTCCCAGCCACCTTCACAGGCTCCAGCGGACAATAATGCAGGCAAGAGCAGCTGGGCGGTAATAGGGGGAGGCCGCTGAGGCAACACAAACTATGGTCAGGTCCTGTCACATTTAGAACACTGGGAAGCAGTGTGGCCTAGTGGACAGAGCACGGGCCTGCGAGTCAGAAGGACCTGGGCTCTGCCACTTGTCTGCTGTATGACCTTGGGCAAGTCATTTCACTACTCAGTTACCTCATCTGTAAAATGGGGATGAAGACTGTGAACCCCATGTGGGACGTGGACTGCGTCCTACTTGATTAGCTTGTATCTACTCCATTGCTTAGTATAGTGCCTGGCACATAGTAAGCGCTTAACAAATACCATAAAAAAATGGAGTTGGGGACATTGGGGCTGCACTCAGTACCATGCCTAGGCACACTGACCCCTGAATTATTTTTAGTGCTAGGATGCTCAGATGAGGAACACAGTGGGAGTGGGAGAGATGGGAATCTGTTCGCACAGAAAGCTGTGCCTGCCCAAACTCCCAAAATATCAGATGGTTCAAGAAGTGGTTCAATACATTTCCGGAAGAGGTCCAAAATGGGTTACTAGATTGAAGGGCTGGGGGACTTAGGTTGGCCCATCGCTAAAGCCTAAAAGATGGATAGCCAGGAGGGCAGCCAGCCATCAATCAATCAGTGGTATTTATTGAGTGTTTACTGTGTGCAGAGTGCTGAACTAAGTGCTTGGGAGAGTACAATATAACGGAGTTAGCAGACAGAGTTGGCACATAGTAAACAATAAATACCATAAAGAGAAACAGAGTTGGTAGAGACGTTCCCTGACCACAACAAGCTTTCAGTCTAAAGGGAGCCATTATACGGCTCCTCCGAGCATCCTGTGGCCATGGAGACAGACCACTGCACCGGATTCCATAATGAAATTCCGCATGACTCTAATTCATTCATTCAGTCGTATTTATTGAGAGCTTAATGTGCCCAGAGCACTGTACTAAGCGCTTATACTTGCCTTCTCCCTCTCTAAGAAGCTCATTGTGGGCAGGGAATGTGTCTGTTTAATGTTGTATTTTACTCTCCCAAGCGCTTAGTACAGTGCTCTGCACACAGTAAGCGTTCAATAGATATTAATAATAATAAGTGCTTGTTAAGTGCTTACTATGTGTAAAGCACTGTTCTAAGCGCTGGGGAGGATACAAGGTGACCAGGTTGTCCCACGTGGGGCTCACGGTCTTAATCCCCATTTTACAGATGAGGTAAAGAGATGAGGCACAGATAAGTTAAGTGACTTGCCCAAAGTCACACAGCTGACAAGTGGAGGAGCCAGGATTTGAACCCATGACCTCTGACGCCCAAGCCCATGCTCTTTCCACTGAGCCACGCTGCTTCTCTGCTAACCCACCAGGGACCAATGAGCCATTCTAATATCAAACATTTGAACGTTTATAAATTTTCTAACAACCCAATGGGGGTCTCTTGTCCATGAATTCAAACCATTTATCCAAACCCTCCCTGAACTTTCATTCATTCATTCAATCATATTTATTAAGCGCTTACTGTGTGCAGACTAACCGCTTGGGAAATAACAATACAAGAATAAACGGTGATAGTCCCTGCCCACTGCAAGCTCACAGTTCAGAACGGGGGGAGACAAACATCAAAACGAGTAAACAGGCATCAGTAGCATCATTACAAACAAACAGAATTATAGATATATACACATTAATAAAAATGAATAGAATTTTAAGTATAAATACGTACATATACACACAAGTGCTGTGGGGTGGGAAGGGGGGTAGAGCAAAGAAAATGAGTCGGGGTGATGGGGAGGGGAGGGGGAGCAGAGGAAAAGGGGTGCTTAGTCTGGGAAGGCCTCTTGGAGATGAGCCTTCAGTAGGGCTTTGAAGGGGGGGAAGTGTGCTAGTTTGGCGGATTTGAGGAGGGAGGGCATTCCAGGCCAGAGGTAGGTCGTGAGCCAGGGGTCGACGGCAGGACAGGCGAGAATGAGGCACTTGGCTTTGCACCCTTTATTCACCCCTCCCTCAGTCCGAAGCACTTATGTACCTATCCACAATTCATTTATTCATATTAATTTAACGTCTGTCTCCCTCTCTAGACCCCATGGGCTCATTATGGGCAGGGAAGGTGTCTGCTAACTCTCTTTTATTGTACTCTCCCATGTACTTAGTACAGTGCTTCCTACACAGTAAGTACTCAGTAAACACCACCGATCGATCGTCTCTCCTGCCCCTTCCTTTGAAAACACGGCTTCCCTCCTGCAGAGGGGAGTCTACGATGGCCAGAACACCCCTCCCTTCCTCCTATTCCTCAATCCCTTGTGCTTCCCCGAAAGGCGGCAAGGGGATTGGAGAGGGCCCCCACACTTCCACAGCCACGTCATTCACTTGGCATCTCGCAGCTGGGATTGTGACTGTACAGCCACTGATTCCGTTGTACCGTACTCTCCCAAGCGCTTAAGCGTGGCCTAGTGGATAGAGCCTGAGAGTCAGAAGGTCACGGTTTCTAATCCCGGTATCTGCCACCTGTCTGCGGTGTGACCTCAGCACTTCCCTGTGCCTCAGTTCCCTCATCTGTAAAATGGGGATCAAGACTGGGAGCCCTGTGTGGGACAAGGGCTGTATGCAACTCAATTGTCTCGTATCTAATCCAGAGTTTAGAATAATAGTAATAATGGTGGTATTTGTGAAGCGCTTACTGTGTGCAAAGCAGTCTCCTTGATTCTATTTATTGCTATTGTTCTTGTCTGTCTCCCCCGATTAGACTGTCAGCCCGTCAAAGGGCAGGGCCCGTCTCTATCTGTTACCGATCTGTACATTCCAAGCGCTTAGTACAGTGCTCTGCACATAGTAAGCGCTCAATAAATACTATTGAATGAATGTTCTAAGCGCTGGGGGGGATACCGGGTGATTGGGATGTCCCGCGTGGGGCTCCCAGTCTTCATCTCCATTTTCCAGATGAGGGAACTGAGGCCCCGAGAAGTGAAGCGACTTGCCCACACAGCTGACCAGCGGCGGAGCCGGGCTTCGAACCCATGACCTCTGACTCCTAAGCCCGGGATCTTTCCACTGAGCCACGCTGCCTGGCACACAGTAAGCGCTTAACAAATGCGAGAATTATTATTATCATTATTACGGTGCCCTGCACATCGTAAGCGCTGAAGAAATGCCCGTGAGGGATCGACCGATTGATCGCTGTGGCAAGCGCTCCCTTGGCCACAACCTCGCTGTTGCGGGGACGGGGGGGATGGGTCCGGGCTCCAGATCCAGGCAGAAGCGGTCCGCCGCCCGAGCCCAACTCCGAGAAGTAGGAGCCACCGTCCGGCCGGCCCCGCTGTAGGAGACCGGTTTGGCTCCACCCGCGACGGGGCTCTCTCGCCTCCTTCCCACCTCTTCCCAGAAGCCGAGGAGCAGCCAAGTCCTCCACATTCCCACAATCCCGAGCGGCCACGCCCCAGCACTTGAAAGAGCCATCGGGGCGCTCCCCTAGCCAACGTAGGCGCAACCAAACCGCCCCCTTCCTTTCCTTTCCTTTCCCTTCTCTTCTCTCCTCTCCCCTTTCCCTTCTTCTTCTCCCTCTTCCCTTCCCTTTCCTTCTCCTCCGCCCTCCCCGCGGCGCGCCGTCCGGCCCGCCCCCTCCCCTGCCGAAGGTGCCAAGGCCGCCGCCACTGCCTCCTTCCCATTGGCCGTTGGGCCTGTCCGTCTGGGAGGGAGTGGGTGGGCGGGGGGGGATTGTTTTCACAGCCGGAGGGTTAGGTTGTCCGCCCCTGTAGCTCGCTCTCGGCGGCGGCGGTTTAAGGTTGAGGGGCGAGTCCGGCCCGGCGGTGGCGACGACGACCACCGAGGGGACAGGGCCGGGGGCTGGGGAGGCCGGGAGCGCCGGCCCGGGCGGAGAGGAGGAGACCCGGGGCTGAGGCCGGCGGACGCGGCGGCGGCTCCGGCTCCGGCAGGCGGCCCCGGCCTGGGGGTGGAGGGCAGCGGCGGGGCAGGCCGGGCCGGGGGGCGGCGGTTCCTCTCCGGGCCGGGCTCGGCGGGCGGCGGCCAGGCCGCGGGGGTCGGAGGCGGCGGCGAGCGGGGGGCTCCGGCGGGGGCGGCGCGGGCCGGGAGGCGAGGATGACTCTGGAGTCCATGATGGCGTGTTGCCTGAGCGATGAGGTGAAGGAATCCAAGCGGATCAACGCCGAGATCGAGAAGCAACTGCGCCGGGACAAGCGGGACGCCCGACGGGAGCTGAAGCTGCTTTTACTGGGTGAGCGGAGCCCGGACCCCCCACCCCCTATCCCGCCCACCACCCTCCCCCGGTCAGGTCCCCCACTCTAGGGCCCCATTCGTCCTCTCCCTGGACCCCCTCCCCTCGCCACAGACCGGAGGGACTGCCCCCCCCCCCCAAACCTTCAGGCAGGCCTGGTCCCCTTCCCCATCCCCGGCCTCTGAAGGACTCGCCTTGTCCCCATCCTTCTCCTCGGAATAGAGCCCCTCTTGGCGAGGGGGGTTCCTAGCCGCAACCCGAGTTCATAAGAAGGACCCCCCCTTCCCCTCTGAGCCCCTCTCTTCTACCCCCCCCCCCAAACCAGAGTCCTCAGTGACCGGCCTCATGTCACCTGTCAGAGGGAGACTAGGGGCGGCTAACACCTCAAGCTACACCTGTTGCAGGTACCAAGGTTGCCAACTGTCAGTTGACGCTGTCATTAAAAGGAAGGGCTGTTGGAGAACTTTAGCCAGACAGCAAAACGTGAGGGAGATCTGTTTATTGATCTGTTCTCCAGGGCCAGTCTGTGCCTCTTGCAAACACTTCAGTATGGAGCCCAGGTTCCCTGGTGGTATTCTGCCGCCGGAAACGGCAATGGCTTGGGTGTTAGAGGCCGGCGCAGAACCCTTGGGCTTGCAAAGACGAGGGGCATCCGGAAACTATAAGGTGACACCGGGGGTGTCGATCTGTTCAGGTCCAGGACTCGCGTGCTGCTGTGTTGGAAATTTAGCGTTAAAGCGAAAGAAAGCCAGTGGTGCGTGTGGCCTCTGTTGGCCGTTCATTTGGGAAGCTTTCGTTGGTCATCTTGGGCGAAGGTGGTATCTTCAGCCAGATCAGTGTGTTCACCTCCCCTGTCCCTGGTGCTAGATCAGAGTGGACGAAGCACCTTCTCCAGGTCTTCGGGCTGTCCCCCTCTCCCACCCCACCCCCTTTCAGCAGGAGCACGGAAAGCCCCAGTTTTAAGTGGGTGGGAGGCTTAGATAAACTCAACGAAGCAACCGTTAAGCCCGGACATAAACCTAAGAGTTTGGGGGAATCTCCTAAATTGTAGCATGTACGATGCCCTCAGGTGAGAAGCGATCTCACCTGGAGGGGCAGCCACCCAATGGATGATAGGGATTTTGCCACCTCCTAGGTTCCTGGTGTCGATGTAGCCTTCACAGCCCGGCAGTGTGGGAGGCTTCCAAGCAGTGGCTCGGAAGGGTATTGATGCTAGGCACCAAATTAGAATGGTGGTGGCGGTTGGGGAAACCGAGGTATATGCTTGACGTTGCGTATCTGGGCTGTCCTTCTGATTTAAAATGGAAGCGGGGTTCAAGGATGCAGGTCGGCCCATCTCCCTCCAGCCTTGTTGTGTGTTTCGGATTTGACTGGCTGAAGTGGATTAGGCCTGGTCTGTAGTTGGATGGAAGAGCCTTGGAGGACACCCCGGAGTGTGGTGCCAAGTGGCAGGGGTAAATAGTAATAACTGTGGCATTTGTTAAGCGCTTACTATGTGCCAGACGCTGTACTGAGCGCTGGGGTGGATACAAGCAAATCTCCGAGTTGAAACGGAACGATGCTTTTCCAGGGGATTAGGGGCCGTCGTTTCCATTTCCCCGAGAATGCCATTGGGTTGCAGAGAGCTAAAGCGCTTATGAGCCCTCCAAGGATATAATGACCCTCATTTAAATGGGGTGCAAATGTCGACCCCTGATGGTCTTCTTACTGCCCGAAGCCTTCTCTCATTTCTTAAAATGTGATTTCTTTCTTTCGTTCTTTTTCTTCTTTTTTCCCCATCATTTCCTCTCTGGATCTGTTGTGGTGTTTCCAGAGTGGCTATTACAAAGCAGCTACTTTTCTGTCCTCCAGGTGGCTGGCTATATTGGTGGTTATGAAAGTAGTTCCTGTGGTGTGTGTGTGTTAACTTTGGACTCCTGAATTAGAGGTGTTATAGAAAAATGCATTAGGAGAAATCTTTTTTACTAAACAGCTTTCAGGCTGAGGTGGAACAGGTTGATGAAACCCAAAGCAAGCTTGGAATACCACTTTCGCTGGTAGAGACGCCCCTTGGCTCTCTTCCACAGATTTGAGACTGCAACCCTCCGTGTGATCTTTTTTTTTTTTTTTTTTTTTTAAAAAAAGGAATTCTGAGTGTGCCAATTGGTTTCAGCCGCTAGTATTTCTAGGCTCCTGCAAATGTCGACTACTGGTGGGGACGAGTTACTCTTTGAGTTTGAAAATCCACACATGTGCGGGAATATGTATGGATAAAATCAGTCGTTTCTCTAGTGCGCCCCAAAGTTTCCTGAGAGGTTTTCCCTGGTCTCTGAAGGATGTTGAAGAGCATATGCAATGCAACATCAGTGGTCTGTGTGTATGTGTAGTTCCAACCAGGGTGTGTGCATTCAAGAGCTTTGGAGGGGCCACAGTGTGACTGGCAGGCTTGGGGAAAAGGCGGAGGGCCTTCCGCTTCTCGTGGTTGCTTTGTCGAAAGTTTGTCAGCGTGCTTGAGTCCTGCGAGCCACGGAGAACTCGTTAGATACTCCTTGCCTTCGGTTCCCCCCCATCCGGGTTCCCTCCAGAGGAATATTAAAGCATTTCAGAGGTGCTGAGACTCCTGTGGCGGATATGGCCCTGGATAGGCGACCTTCAGCCAAAGGCAGGTGTCCTGACGACCTGCGGTTCTTCACTGTCGCCGCCTTGCCCTCTAAAAAGGTAATTGGGTTCTGGAGGGTCTGAAACTATCTGCAGGGGTAATCGATATTCTCCAACAGTATCAGTGAGGGTATTACCGTGAGCCCGAGGACTGCCGTCTGGATATTGATTCTCTTGGGGTCACCAGTTCGAGTCTCAGAGGCCGGCGACCTCATCCTGAAGTATAGCGTCTAGAATGATTCAAGTTGGTGGAGGGCGTAGTTTGCGCTTTTTTGCCTGCACTCTGGTGCATGTGGTAAAAACGTGAGGAAGTTTGTTGCACCAGATATTTAACCACAGAAGCAGTCACTTTCAGATTTGTGTGGTAGAACTGCTTTCTGTAAGAGACCAAGATTGTCAGCAGCACTAAGAGGATATTCATTTTAATCACTGTTGGTAGTGCTGGGAATTTGGAGCGCTGAGCGGCGAAAGAAGACATTAAATAAAATCCGCTGGAGAGATGTGCTCTAGTGGAATCCGCTTGTACCTTCCCCTTCAGTTTCATATGCGGTTGGACGGGTAGGACGACAAACTGGAACGTTGGGAGCTGATCGAAATTGCCATCAGTTCGGGCTAAGGTGTAGAAACCCTGATCTTGGTGGGTTTCACCTGCTTTTTTGGAAGTGTTTCTGCTGGGCTGTTTGGCTGCAGATGTGAAAGTAGTTTAGACGCCTGCGTCGTGTGACTCGGGGCAAGTTGCTTCTCTGTGCCTCTGACTCCTCATCTGTAAAATGGGGATTCAGTACTTGTTCTCCCTCCTTAGACAGTGAGCCCCACGGGGGACGGGGACTGTGTCCGACCCGATTAACTTGAAATTACCCCAAGCGCTTAGCCGCATAGTAAGCACTTAGCAAATTCCAGAAGTAGCATGACGTTGTGGATGGAGCACGGGCCTTAGAGTCAGGAGGTCATGGGTTCTAATCCCAGCTCCGCCACTTGTCTGCTATGTGACCTTGGGCAAGTAACTTCACTTCTCTATGCCTCAATTACCTCATCTGTAAAATGTGGATTGAGACTGTGAGCCCCACGTGGGACAAGGGACTGTGTCCAACCCGATTTGCTTGTTTCCAACCCAGCGCTTAGTACAGTGCCTGGCACATAGTACCTGGCACATACATTAATAATAATGTATGCATACTAACTAACCCAAGGCAAAGCTTGGGAACATGCACAGGGTTTTCTTCCATTCAGTCGTATTTCTCGAGGGCTTACTGTGTGCAGGGCACTGTACTAAGCGCTTGGAAAGTACAATTCGGCTAGAGACAATCCCTACCCAACAACGGGATCACAGTCTAGAGGGAAATTATGGTATTTGTTAAGTGCTTACGATGTGCCAAGCAAATGGGGTGGGACACAGTCCCTGTCCCACGTGGGGCTCACAGTGTCAATCCCTCTGGGTAACTGAGGCACAGAGAAGTGAAGTGACTTGCCCGAGGTCGCACAGCGGGCAACCGGTGGAGGCGGGATTAGAACCCATGACCTTCTGACTCTCCGGCTGTGCTCTATCCACTGCACCATTCTCCTTCATGAATATCTCCAGAACAGAAGGTGACCTTCTAAAGTAGTCCACGGCCCTGTGTAGTCCACCCCTCGAGCTGGAATTGATACGATTTTCCCCTAGCCATTGTCCCACTGGCTTCGCAAACACTACCTGGGGCGTCTCATTAAATGATGGGGAAGGGGTGGAGGGCAGCGATGGGCGTTGTTGAGGGTGGTGGGAGGTTGATGAGAGAGTAGGCCTTCAGGAGTTTGAGGAAAGAGGCAGAAGAGCTGGAAGTTCATCGACCATATGGAACTCCGCTTCCTCCCTCGGGCGGGCGCTCACCATAGCTTTCTGCTGCTCAGTGTGGATGGGTCGGAGACTCCCTCTGCACATCCGGGAGTTTCTGATAACCCAACATCCTTGCTATCGTAGTGACAAACTAGGAGATTGCCTAGGGTGTTCTTCGCCTATTGCTGTCTCTCTTCTTGCTCTGATTTTATTTTTTTATGGCATTTAAGCACTTACTAATTGACCGTGTGCCAGGCACTGTATTAAGGGCTGGGGTAAATACAAGATGATCGAGTTAGACCCACTCCCTGTCCCACATGGAGCTCACAGTCTCAATCTCCATTTTACAAATGAGGGAACTGAGGCCCAGTGAAGTGATTTGGCCGAGGTCCCACAACAGACAAGTGGTGGAGTTGAGATTAGAACCCAGGGCTTCTGACTTCCAGACCCGCGCTCTTTCCTCTATGCCACACCGCTTCTCTTTCCACCTTCCGCTTCTGGCCTCGTGGTTTGACTGCCTTCCACGGGCCATCCTCTCCCCTAAGATGCCAAAATTCTCTGGAGGCACTCCGCCTTACTGCAGAAGTGGAGAAAATCTCAAATTATGGAGTTGAGCCTAATGTGCACTCTCTGTGTATGTGTGTGTACACACGCACAGTCCCACGTGTGAGGACACACAAAGTGCAAGCCCATTATGAGGGGAGTTGGTTTTGACGTGGATGACACATGCTGTCATAGCTTGCTTTAAGTATATTGATCTCCACCGACATATTCCGGCTCGCTCCTTCCGTAAATTGGGTTCTACCCGTCCTGTTTCCTGGGGCCTGGTATAATGGAGAGCATTCTGATGACCTGTACTATAAATTGCTGTCCTGAAACTACAAGAACCTCTCCTGAAGTATTGAAGGGAGATTTTTTTTTTTAAATTTATTTGTATTTTTTTTTTTAAAGCAGAACTCTTAAGTCTTAAGCTTTTGGACCCGTTAGGTCATACAGGAAGGAAAGCACACCAGAAACTGCAGTCTTTGGGCAGACTTTGCCACTGGTGAACGAGATAAGATTTGTAGAGTTCATGAGGTGAAATCTTTATCATCGGTCTTTACCCTTGTCTTTCATTGCACCTATAAGACACGGAAGGTTTTCGGCCTGTCTTCCTGTAATTTATCAGTCTTATCACTGGACTCTTGCCTGCTGCAATTTATCTTTTCTTCAGTTTTTTAACGGCAAGGTGGCTGGGTGCTCTCACTGCACATCGATGGGGAGAGCGTTTGGCTCATCTTCACAGATGGTTGGATCCGCATTGCCTCTCGTCTGTTTTTGGTAGCCATAGGTCCATTAGCTTGAGTAGTGTAAAATAACAGCAATTGGTGATCGGGACGTCAGCTGGCAGACTCGCGTCTGCCGAATAGCAGGCCTGTGTGTGCAGTCCATTCATTTGGAATATATTTACGTAGTGAGTCGGAATCTCATCTTCTCCGCCAACATCATCGGGTAGTAGTGATTTGTCGTGCCTCGGATACCAAACCAATAATAATAATAATGTTGGTATTTGTTAAGCGCTTACTATGTGCAGAGCACTGTTCTAAGCGCTGGGGTAGATACAAGGTAATCGGGTTGTCCCACGTGAGGCTCACAGTCTTAATCCCCATTTTCCAGATGAGGGAACTGAGGCACAGAGAAGTGAAGTGACTTGCCCACAGTCACACGGCTGACAAGTGGCAGAGCCGGGATAATACAGCAGAGGCCATTCCAAACCTGGGCTTCTTCCAGCAATCTAACTCTCTCTCTCTCTCTCTCTCTCTCTCTCTCTCTCTCTCGGTGGACAAGATTGTCAGGTGTCCAGTCTTTATATTCCTCCTGGTCCAAAGACTTGGACTCCAATCCCAGCTCCGCCACTGGCCTACCGAGATCTGGGGCAAGGTCACTTAAGCCTCTCTGGGCCTCAGTTTCTTTATTTGCCAAATGGGACCACGAGGTACCCCCTCTCCCAACCTCTTGGATCGTGAGCCCCATTGTCTGCTTTGATTATCTTGTATCAACCTCTCTGCTTAGCACAATGCAAGGCACTTAGCAAAATGCTTAGTAGAGGCCATTATTATTATAAAACCAGCTTGGTTTTGGTTAAATAACGGAGGTGCGTGAACATTGTCTTTGGTAGTCTTCCTCTTGAAGTTCTGTGCTCTTTCCTTCTTTTGAACAAAACCCAAATTTGGCTCTTTCCACCCCAGCTACTTGATCTCCTCCTCATCACCAACATTGTTAAACGTTTGAGTTCTGTTGGGAAGAACGGCAAGGTATTTGCTAGCATGAGATTTACGGTATTTTGGTTAGCGGGGAAGTTCCCCCAAGGCAAAGTCAGTCAATTGCATTTATTGAGCGCTTATTGTGTGCAGAGCACTGTATTTAGTTCATGTCTAAGGGGAAATGGAGAGGACTAATGAAAATAGGTTTAGCAGCCTGGCAGATCACATGGAAGCAGTGGTGGCCTAGTGGAAAGAGCAAGGATCTGGGTTCTGATCCTGGTTCTTCCCCTGGCCTGCTGTATGATCTTGGGCAACTCTCTTAACTTCTCTGTGCCTCAGCTTCCTCCTCTGTAAAATGGGGATTCCGTGCCTGTTTTCCCTCCTTCAACTGTGAGTTCCATGAGAGACAGGGACTGTGTCTGACCTAATTATCTTCCACCTACCCTAGCGTTTGGGTCATAGTAAGCACTTAACAAATACCGTTATCATCATTATCAAAAGTGACTAAAGAGGAATGCGCACACCAGATCAGTAGAGTACAGTGGGAAAGTGAAGGGCAATAGGTGGATCTGAGTTGATCAAGGAAGGCTTCCTGATGGAAGTGGAGTTAGATTTCTGTGGAGTCGATTACTGTGGTGAATAATACAGAGGAAATAGGGTTATGCTACAACATGAGGGGTTTAAACTGGACAGAGAAGATTGTCAGACACTGGCCTGGATGACTGAACGAATGGTGGTTGCTTGTGTTGCCCCTCCCTCTCCCCCTTCCTTTCCTTCACCCCTTTCCTCTCCCCACTTCCCCCAATCCCTTTCTCCTCCTCTCCACCCCCCATCCCTTTCTCCTCCTCTTCCCCTCCAACCCCCCCCCCCCCACACCCCAATGATGTCTCCTCTGTAAATCTTTAAATATAGCACCTGGCCAAATAGCTTAATTGTAGTGGGGGCATGGACTAATTGACTTCCCAAGGTTCCTTCTAGCCAGAGGAGCCTCTGTTGCCTTTGAAACTGAGTCTGGGAAAATTGCCTCTTTCTTTCAAGGAGCCCAAAGTTTTTGTTGTTGTTTGTTGGTTGTTGTTTTTTTTTAAAAAAACAAAACAACTTTCTCCCACCTCCTTGCATCACTCTCATGGCCCAGGTAGGGGCTGGAATTTTCTAGAGGAAAAACAAGCACAAAGAGGTTGTGATTTGTCCCAGGGAGTAGTTTTGGGTGGCGACTGGACTGGAACTCAAATCCCCCAACTGCTGGTTTGATGCCAAGCACACTATGCCGTCTTGGCACCGGCCTGCCCCAGACTCTCGTTCGACGATGTCCTAATGGTGATGGATGGGGAGACGCACCTGGTGGCAGGGAGCATCAGGCACCCGAAGGAACGATCCCAGGGCTGGGAGTTATTGGTTTTTGTAATATGGAGTAAAGGCTGACTCTGCTGCCAGCTTCACTTTTTTTTTTTTTTAGCCTTTGGGCTTGTGTTTGAGTTTCTTCACTTGATGTTGCAGTGTGTGCTTTAGAGAGAGACAGAGACAAAGAGAGAGAGAGAGTGCAAGCAGTTCTGCTGTTGCAGGAGAGACTCTTTGCAGACTGGGAGTCTGGATGCAGGAACTTATCTCCTGATTTTCTTCCTTCATCTCCTTCCCCACCTTGTGAAGGGAATGCCAGGCAAGTACAGTATTTAACCTGGAATGTGAGAAGATCTCCCCATCAACCCGCTGGGGAATTTAGTAGAAAAGGAATAATCTCTGATTACTTACTGGTTTTTTTTCCTTGTGGACTTGGGCTGTTAATTACCCAGGTATCCATTCCCCCACCCCTTCCCCCCCACCCGACTCCACCTTCCCATCCTCCTAGCTTACTGAAGGTTGACTTCTTTATGCCTTGAAGAGTAATGTCCTTGCAGGTAGGTTCTGTTTTGTTTTTGTTTTTTGGCAGATCACTTTTGGGGCTGGTGGGGAGGGGTGCTTACATCAGCGCTTAGAAGAGTGTTTGACACATATTAAGCGCTTAACAGATACCATAATTATTTATCCTCCCACAACATCAATCTAAAACACCCATGCAAAAATATTGGTAATTGATGTTGGTGAGTCGATCAGTGCCTGTCTCCAGTGCGTTGTGCAGGTCCCAGTTTTTCAAGCAGCCCATTACCTACTCTGGATCCCGCAGTGGTTAACAAGGACGTGACACCTCACTGCTTAGCCATGATTCCCCCGCCGTCTGCTTCTTCCCCCCCCCCCCCAGGATTTGCCATTTTCCCTCTGTAGGGTCCCAGCTAATGTTGCGTTGTCCAGACTGAGCTGCTTCTAGTCGATGGCCAGGACTCCATAAGGCCTGCCTGGTGTTTTCCCACTTCTCTCTCTAGCCACAGTTCCCGCTGCTGGTCCCTGTAAGCCCTCACCAAGGCAACGAGTTCTCCTTTGGATCCCGGCTCTCTCCTCTCCCAGTGCAGCTGCTGCCCCGTCCCTGAGATTTAGACGCAGTCTTTCTTGGAAAGTCCCAGCAGGTGGCTTTAGCCTTCTTCTGAAGAAGAAAAATGATCTACTCTACTTAAATTATCTTTCTCTCAGGTTACTCTGCAATCATGGATCTGAAGACTTTCCCCCGGGCTCTTATGCTTTACTACCAACCACCACCACCATTACTAATACCTTGAATTTATATCGCGCTTTTATTTTTTCAGAGTGCTTTTACATCAGTGATCTCATTTTATCTCCACACCATCCTTTTAAGGTAGGTATTATTATCCCCATTTTACACATGAGGCAAGTGAGGCACAGGAAGGTTACGTCACTTGCCTCAGGTCGCCCCGCAAGCCAGTGCAGATCTGGAACTAGAACCCAGATCTCCTGGCACTCAGCCATGTGCCCGTCCCATTAGGTCTTCCTACCGATATCGTTGTGGTTGTTGTTGCTGTTGCTATTAATTTTTTTTTTTTACGCTCTCTGGTCTTGGTGGTGATGCCTTCACCTGGGGTTTCGAAACATCTTCTGTAAAATGGACTTAGGGCTTGCTGCTTTTCCTTTGAGTCAGTTGGGAGAAATGGTTTCCTTTGGAGCCTTTCAAAGTCATTCAGCTCCAATGACAAAGTTCACTCGGCTGGTGCTCCTGTTGCATGGTGGTCAGTGAACGTCTCTGGCCACGCATGTCTTGCCTTATGCTGTCGAGTTGTCTCCGACCCATAGCGATGCCTTGGACACATCTCTCCCAGAACGCCCCACCTCCATCAGCAATCGTTCTGGTAGCGTATCCATAGAGTTTTCTTGGTAAAAATCCGGAAGTGGTTTACCATTGCCTCCTTCTGCGCAGTAAACTTGAGTCTCCACTGTCACTCTCTCCCGTGCCACTGCTGCCCAGCACAGGTGAGATTTGACTTGTGGCAGATTGCCTTCCACTTGCTAACCACTGCCCAAGCTAGGAATGGAATGGACAAGTCTCTGCTTGATTCTCCCTCCCGTAGTCGAGACTGGTAGAGTACTGGAAACTCTCAAGGTGTGACCCTGAGAGGGGCTCTGGCCACGCTGGGGACCCCTAAATTCCTTACTGCTCTTCCAGGCTCACATTTCAAATAGCTGTCCCTACCTGTGTTTTCTGGAGTACCCATCTACATCCCAACTCTCTCCTTGAAGACCTTCCCAGCCTGCCCATCAGTTGGGCCACGTGGATTTCCTGAGCCGTTATCTTCAGGATGGGTGGTGGGAAAGCTGGAGTCCCTGGGATTCCCAAGAATTGGCCCTGACCTAACACCCTATGTGAGAGACCAATATTGTTAATTTAATTCATGTCATTTATCGATGTCTTTGGAGCGCCTATGCGCCGCCCTTCCTGGGTCAGACCAGCAGTGTCCATCCGGTCCAGGGTGCTGTCTCCACGGCAACAGAAATACTGTGACAGTTGCCCTCCTGGACAATGCATCCATAGTCATAGACTGGACTCTCAAATTTGCATAGCTTTTTCCCTTTAGGTCTCTTTACTTTCCCTCCAATAGTCCGCTCTAGATCGCTTGCCCAATTCTCCAGATCCTTCTTGACCTGACTGGTTTTTTTGACCTGCCCAATTAATGGAAGCAAATTGCCATTTCTCATGTAGAACCTGCCATCCTCAAACTTCAACCATGACCCCCTCAATCCAGGGCCATGGGGTCTGGTGAGTGGCAGCTCTGGATTGCCCCAGTCTTGCCCCCATCATGATTTGGACAGCCACAACCCCTCTCTGCCTGCGTCTTTCCTGGTTGAAGAATGCTCCTCTTATCTTGTCAGTCTTTATCCATCTGGAGTATTTTTCTCATCTTCCCAATCCTTTAGATTGCCTTTCTCTGCACCTTGTCTGTTGCTCTCTGCTTTCTCTCCCCTCTTCTCCCTCTCGACTTGTCCATTAAAAGGTATAGACCCAACTTGCAAAGTCTGACATCTGCCTGTCATCTCTTGCTGTGTGTGTGTGTGTGTGTGTATGTGTGTGTGTGTGTGCGTGCATACCCTTCTCTTTGTATTTCCCCCATCTTAAATACAAGGAACTTGTGGATCGGAAGTGTTCCTGAGTACCCAACTTGTGCTTTGTACATTATGAGAACTTAATAAATGTTAATATTGGTAACCCAGGAGTTATCTGGGTAGTAAAGTCCCCTCTGTTTGTGACTTCTCTCCCCCTTTCCCATCTCTCCAGCCCCCCTCTCCCCTCCTGCATTCCTAGAAAGCTGATCAGAAATGCTTTCACTTTCCCTTACCTTCCAGTTATGGGGGTTTATTTCAGATGACTGTTACTGCTGTTTAAATATTTGACTGCCAGCAGTGTATGAGGTGCTGTATGAGAACTTGAAGTAGACTACTACCAGCTTCTCCTTTGCTTGCCGTACATTTTATTCTACCTTTAATTATTTTACCACTGGATTCTTTGTTGTCAAAAGTCTTCTCTCCTGCCTCTCCCCCTAAATCTTCCCTCTCCCCTTTGTACATTCCTATTAGAAAACTAAAGCTTTCCGGTTTAACTGAGGCCCGAGTGATACCTTCGTCTTTAACGTATATCTACTTATCTCTTCCTGTGATTCACTGGGTGTAAATGCTGTAGCAAATTTGTAGAACTTTCCTTTTAGGTTACCAGATACTGAGTTCTCTTTCCCATCCCATTTTGACATTGCTGCTTGAGGTGACTAGCCACTTTTTTAATATTCTGATTATTGGAAAACATGGAGGACTGAAATCCTGTTTCTCCCCCACACCCCCAGCTGTAATGTAGCGGGTGGTTTCACCCTCCTCTCTCTTAAGTCTCTTTGTGGAGCCACGGAAAGCAGCGAACGAGGCCGAGTGTGAGTCTTTCCTGCTCTTCATTGTTCACCTCCTACTGTGGGTGCTAAGGGTTGTGGCCCAGAGCGGGAAGCAGGAGAGGGGAACCTGAGAATGAAATACTGAGAAATTGGTATCTGAAGTGCTTTAGGTGTCAGGATGCCAAGAACTGGCCAGTGTTTGAGCCCTTGAGGGCTCTCTTCAGGGAGTTGTTCTGGGTAGGGTGGTGGTGGTTGAGGGGTAAAGGGGGCAGCAGGGAACCATCTGTTCCTCAAACCTTGATTTGAAGACCAGAGTTCACTCTCCTCTTTTGGTGCCATTCGCCCAGCCTTGCCTGACTCTGGTGGAGATTGGGGTAGGAGAGCCCTGCCCCGTCAGGGTTGGTGCCAAACTTGGTCAGATTGGACGTGGTTCATTTGGAGTGACACTTGTTCCTGGGGAAGGCTGGTGTGGCGGGTCTGTTCAGGACTCATCTTCGCCGGCGTCATCAGCATCCTCTCACCGGATGCTCCCGAGGGCCTAGGACGGCATGGAGTGCACACCCATTTTTGGCCGCGAACTGTGCCAACCTGGGGGATGGACGAGACGTTTGTACAAGATGTGCTTGCCACCCTCCAAGAGCTCCCAGTCTAGTGAGAGAGATGGTCACCCAGAGAGAAGATCGTCAGCAGTGGCTTACCTAGCTCAATGATCCACCTCCGGTCATCTCTTTTCCCAGCATGTGTGACAGCGCCTTTTTCTTGTCTTGTTTCTCCTCCCCCCCCCCGACCCCCCCCGGCTTGCAGGCACCGGAGAGAGTGGCAAGAGCACGTTTATCAAACAAATGAGGATAATCCACGGCTCCGGCTACTCCGAAGAGGACAAGAGGGGTTTCACCAAGTTGGTATACCAGAACATCTTCACTGCCATGCAGTCCATGATCAGGGCCATGGAGACCCTGAAGATCCTCTACAAGTACGAACAGAACAAGGTGAGCCGGACCAGCCGGTCCTATGCCGCTGAGGGGCTGGGGCGGCCCTCGCTCCCGGGTGGTTTGGGAAGTGCTGCGGTGGTCCATGGTCCTTGGCCTCCCAATTGTCCTCTTCCCTCAAGCTGTCTCCCGGCAGTTGGCCACCCTAAGGTATGTTTGGAATAACCCCCCTTTGCCCCCCCCCACCTCCCCCCAATCCCCCGGTATACTTGGCATACCCATCAGCTTGAGGTCATGGATGCCTGGTGTAGGAGTTCTGTCAAGGTGGCCCCGGGCCCAGAAGTGCCAGCTAGAGGAAGGCAGTTGGGCCTGACAACTCTTAAGCTGCTTCTAGCCTGCCCAGGAGCTGCATGAAGACTCTTCTGCTGCTCTGGCCTCTCCGGGGGATTGATTGAACCTGGAGGGGGCCGGGAACCTCTGGAAGAAGCAAACTGCCCGGACGTCTCAGAGCCGAGCCAACTCTCCGAAAGTGTGGCGAGGCCAGGGCTGCTCTTCTCGGAGGCCCGGATTTTCCCAGAGGGCAGACGGATGCTGGCACCCTTCCGGAGGCCTCTGCGCCCTTGGTGGCAGCACCCGCTCGTATTGCCGGAGCTGAAGGCCGGACGACTTGCCTTGTATTGATCTCCGTTTTTCAAGGGCTTTCAACTCCGCCACAGAAATCTGCTTTGGGCTGGAGCCAGGCACGGGAGGAGCGAATTTTTGTACCAAATATGGTTTCAATTAATCCAATTCATTTTAGGGCTCAAATCCGCCAACAAGCTCGACTTCAGATACCGTTTCCAGCTGTAACCTGGTTCCTCTTATTTCCCCCTCTTCCCTCCCTTCTTCCACTCCCCCAGTTATATTTTTACGAGCAATTGCTCCATCGTTGACTGAGATACGTTCCAGAAGAACAATTAGTGGCCACCCGGCAGAGTTGGGCTCCCTCGGTTCTGGGATGGAGCAGGAGACCTCACCTTTTACCTCCTGAATGTTGGTGGCAATCTCGATCGGGTGAACCGTCCCCGAAGATGGTGGCAGGGGCCTCTTGGGGTGGGGGGAGGGCAGATGGCCTGTGTTAAGGGAGTTAGTTGTCTCAGCCTGTCAGTGGTATTTATTGAGCGCTTTGTATGTGCAGAGCACTGTACTAAGCACTTGGGAGAGTACAGTATAACAGAGTTGGTTGACACGTTCCCTGTCCACAACAGGCTTACAGTCTAGAGTGGGAGACACACATTAATATAAATAAATTTATGGATATGTACAAAAATGCTGTGGGGCTGAGGAAGGGGTGAATATAGGGTGCAAACCCAAGTGCAAGGGTGATGCAGAGGGAGTGGGAGAAGAGGAACTGTGGCATGTCATTCTTTATTGTTGTATTGTACTTTCCCAGCATTTAGTACAGTGCTTGGCACACAGTAAGCGCTCAATAAGTACCATTGAATGAATGAATGGCCTATTTGGAGAAGGTCTCTTGGAGTAGATGTCCCTTCAGTAAAGCTTTGAAGCGGGGAAGAGTAGCCGTCTCTTAGATATGAGAGGTAGGGTGTTCCAGGTCAGAGGCAGGGTGTGGGCGAGAGGGCACCGGTGAGATGAGATCGAGGTTCAGTGAGTAGGTTGGCATTAGAGGAGTGAAATGAGTGGGCTGGGTTGTAGTAGGAAAGCAGCGAGGTAACGTAGGAGGGAGCAAGGTGATTGAGTGTTCTAAAGCCAAGGGTAAGGAGTTTCTGTTTGATGCGGAGGCAGATGGGCAACCCCTAGAGGTTCTTGAGGAATGGGGAAACATGAACTGAGCATTTATAGAAAAATGATCCAGGCAGCAGAGTGAAGTTTGGACTGGAGTGGGGAGAGACTGAAGGCAGGGAGATCAGCGAAGAGGCTGATGCAGTAATCAAAGTGGCATAGGATAAGTGCTTGGATTAACACGGTAGCAGTTTGGATGGAGAGGAAAGGGTGGGTTTTAGCGATGTGAAGGTTGAACTGACAGGATTTAGTGACAAATCGAATAGGTGGGTTGAATGAGAGAGATGAGTTGAGGATACTGCCAAGCTTATGGGCTTGTGAGACAGGAAGAAAGGTGGTCCTGTTTACAGTGACAGGAAAGTTGGGGAGGACAGGGTTTGAGTGGGAAGATAAGGAGTTCTGTTTTGGACATGTGAAGTCTGAGTTATCGGTGGGACATCCAAGTAGAGATGTCCTGAAGGCAGGAGGAAATATGAGACTGCAGAGAAGGAGAGCGATCAGGGCTGGAGATGTAGATTTAGGAATTATTTGCAAAGAGGTGGTAGTTGAAGTCATTGGAGCAAATGAGTTCTCCAAGGGAGTGGATGTAGATGGAGAATAGAAGGGGACCAGAACTGAGCTTTGAAGGACTCCCACAAGTTAGGGAGGCAGAGGAGGGGTCTGCAAGAGACACTGAGAATGAGTGGCCAGAGAGATGAGAAGAGAACCAGGAGAGGACAGTGTCAGTAAAGTCAAGATTGGAACATGTTTTCAGGAGAAGGGAGTGGTTGACTGAAGGCTGCTGAGGGGTCAAGGAGGATTAAGATGTATTAGAAGCTGTTGGATTTGGAAAGAAGGAGCTCATTTGTGACCTTTGTGAGGGCAGTTTCTGTGGAGTGAAGGGGGTGGAAGCCAGGTTGGAGAGGGTCAAATAGAGGAACAGGAGACATTAATATAGACAATTCTTCCAAGGAGTTTGGAGAGGAATGGTAGGAGGGAAACGAAATAACTGGAGGGAGCCATGGGGTCAAGGGAGGGGTGTTTTTAGGATGGGGAGACATGAGCATGTTTGAAAGCAGTAGGAGAGAAAGCCATTGGAGAGTGAACAGTTGAAGATGGTGGTCAGGGAGGGAAAAAGGGAGGAGTGCTTTTGATAAAGTGTGAAGTGGTAGGGTCCAAGGCACAGGTGGAGGGGGTCGCTTTTGGAGAAGGCAGATCTCTTGTGATACCCTGGGAAAGATGGGAGAGCTGAAGGGGCAGGAGGAAGGAGGGACTGGAGAGAAGTGGAAATTTTAGGGAGATCACATCAGACAGTTTGTTTTCTCAAAGTACGTGGCTGGGTCGTTAGGGACAAGAGATGTGGGAGGCAGTAGAGTGGGAGTTTGAGAAAGAAATTAAACGTTTTGAACAACTGGCGAGGGCAGTGGGCATGGGAGTCAATGAGGATGGAGAAAATAATTTTGCCAGGCAGAGTTAAAGCACGCAGGGATGGACTTGAGGCAATAATAATAATAATTATGGTATTTAAGCGCTTACTGTGTGCCAAGCTCTGTTCTATGTGCTGGTGTAGAAATAAGGTGAGCAGGTTGTCTCACATGGGGCTCACAGTCTTAATCCCCATTTTACAGATGAGGTAACAGGCACAGAGAAGTTAAGTGACTTGCCCAAAGTCACACAAGCTGACAAGTGGTGGAGCTGGGATGAGAACCCACGACTTCTGACTCCCAAACCCGTGTTCTTTCCACTAAGCCATGCTGCTTCTCAGTGGTACAGGGTACAGGTAGATGAGGTTGGCTTGCTGTCTAGATTTTCGTCAGCAATACTCTGCAGAATGTGCACAGGAGTGAAGGGAACAGATTGTAGAGGTAATCAAGGGCTGGGGGTAAATGATATGAGGTCGAGTGAGTTGATTTCAGTAGAGAGGGTGGTGTCAAGAACATCAGTTTGGTCACTGAAGGAAGGTTGATTGGGTCGGGACACAAAACGAGGTATGATGACTTGAGAAAATCGGGTGGGGTCAAAAGATCAGAGGTCTCTGGGGGAACAGGACAGATTTGCATAGAGGCAAATGTGGTGTGTGGGAGAGAAGGCAAGTGAGGAGGTTGCACATTTCATAGTTGGTAAGGGTAGAGGTTGTACCGTACCTAACAGTAATACTAATAATTATGGTATTTAAGCGCTTACTATGTGCAAGGCACTCTACTAAGCGCTCAAGCAGAGATGATGAGGTCAAATATGCATCTCAAGTTGGTTAGTAGGAGAGGTGGGGTGGAGCAAGAGGTCAGTGGAGTTGAGGAGCGATTGAAAGCGGACAATGGAAGGGTCATCGGGATCGTCTTTGTGATGTCGAATTCATCCAGGATCAATGTAGGGATGGAGAAAGAGTAATAGAGAGATGGAGAAAGAGCCTA
This sequence comes from Ornithorhynchus anatinus, assembly GCF_004115215.2. Taxonomy (NCBI): domain Eukaryota; kingdom Metazoa; phylum Chordata; class Mammalia; order Monotremata; family Ornithorhynchidae; genus Ornithorhynchus; species Ornithorhynchus anatinus. The sequence goes on along the minus strand of NC_041749.1, from coordinate 116,244,207 downwards.
GTGTCCACTCTGCTGTCTGGGAGATTGGTTTGTCCCAAAGCTGGGCTTAGTTGAGGCAAGGGACGGGATGTTGTGGGTTGAAATCTGTGCGACTGTGGTTGGGGTGGTGGAAGAATGTACTGCAACCTTGGGATACAAGCCAAGCAAGTTTCTGCTGGTCCTTGAAGGGGCTCCGAAGAGATCGGACAATCTCATTTCATCTAAAGAGGTTTCTGGGCCCATTCGGAGAGTGCCCCCTTGTCACCCCAATCTCCCGAGGGTGGCTGGTCACCGGTGCTCCCTCTCTCGGACTACTTCCCAGAATTGCCTAGTGTTGTCCGGCGGGAACGGGGGAGCGCGAGCTGATCCCTGACCTTGACGAGCAAGTCTGGAGAGAGGGGTTGCTGTCATTCCGGAGACTGAATGACTGGGGCTTGACTTGATCCTTGTGGGTTAGGGCTGGAATTCTATCCAGGAAACCACTCCTTCTGGGTCCCTTGATTGGCTGTTCAGACGGAAACTTCCCCTCTGTTCTCCCCCCACCACCAAAGGGTACAGAAGTGCCGAGGCCAAACGGTGTTAGCCTCTCCCTGCTGGCTTATGTGCCCCCTATCCTCCAATCGCTCCGTGGTGGCAGTGCGGGAGGCCCAATTGAGCCTTTCTTCCAGCTGACAAATATTCAACTGAAAGTTGGGTGGTTAATTTGGTAACCGGCAGTTTGCACATTGCTGCTCTGTTGGGTTGAAACTTGTCATCTTCCCAGTTTGACTAACGGCCCCAGAGTGCGATTTTGTCTGCCAGAGCCAGATCCGGGCCTGGCTCACCGGCTTTCCCGTTTCCCTTTGTCTCAGGCCAACGCCCTGCTGATCCGGGAGGTGGATGTAGAAAAGGTCACAACGTTTGAGCAGCCATATGTAAGTGCAATTAAGACTCTGTGGAATGACCCTGGAATCCAGGAGTGTTACGACCGAAGGCGAGAATACCAGCTCTCCGATTCAGCTAAATAGTAAGTGCGTGAACTGTCTGACGCACTGGAACCTGATTGTGTAAAGTCCCGATTGTCTGGGCTGCATTCCGAAATTTCAAATAACCGTCCTACTTTTGGTCCTGCAGTACGAATCCTTCCTTCCACCTTTTGGACACGCTTCTGGGGGATAGTTATGAACTCCCTCCTGGTCCTTTCTGGATTTGGGCTAATCCGGAGGACAGAACCTGTGTGCCCAAGTGTCTGGTTTGAATTTTGAGGCCCCGGTGCCCACCTGTCACTTCACCAAAAGTGAAGTGGGCCCTGTGCCAAGAAACTCATGATGATGGTAGCCGAGAATGGGGTATCCGACCATCGTCGCTCTTTCCCAATCCACCGACTGGCTGGTTCCCCGCCCCGGGCTGACTTTGCATCAAGCCTTCCCCCCAGCTGGCCACATTTGGGGCAGAGAGATGGCAACGCCGCCTTCCTGGGAGCCAAGTGGAGAAGTAGGGTTGGTTGTGAACAGACCTGCTAGGACTCCCTGGCCACGTCTCGACCCCGGGCCGAGATTACTTAGTGCCTTTGAGACTGACCGTTGGAGGGCATTAAGACTTGAACCAGGAATTCCGGCAACCGGTCCTTAAATTCCCTGGGTTTGGAGTGATAAGGTGGTCTGGGAGTCGCTGGATTGAAGTCAGTGAAGCTCTTAGTGGGCAGGGAATGTGTCTATTACATTGTTGTATTGTACTCTCCCAAGTGCTTAGTACAGCGCTCTGCCCACAGTAAGCGCTGAGTAAATAGGATTGAGTGATGCTTGCAAGTGGGCGTGGCTTGGGAGTTGTCCCATTCCTGAGCAAAATCAGCATCCGGCTTCTACTTTGGGCCCCAGGAGAGTGGGGTGAGTGTCCACACCCCCAAGTGCCACAGCTGTCACCTGCAGATGAGAGTGCGAGAGGCAGAGAGACTGTGTGTCTTTCTCTGGCCGAGTGCCACTCTGCCTCCCCACCTTCTTCCACTCGGCTCGGAAGTGGGATGGAGCCTTGGGCTTTGAGTGGTGGAGGAATTAAATTCCGGATGTGATGGGTCTGTCTGCCTGTGTCTCCTCCCTCCCCCTGCCTTTGCTTTGTAGTCAATTAGGGAAGCAGCGTGGCTCAGTGGAAAGAGCCTGGGCTTCGGAGTCAGTGGTCATGAGTTCGACTCCCGGCTCTGCCACTTGTCAGCTGTGTGACTGTGGGCAAGTCACTTAACTTCTCTGTGCCTCAGTTACCTCATCTGTAAAATGGGGATTAACTGTGAGCCTCATGTGGGGCAACCTGATTAACCTGTATCTACCCCAGCGCTTAGAACAGTGCTCTGCACATAGTAAGCGCTTAACAAATACCAACATTATTATTATTATGTCATACTTAATGAGTGCTTACTGGGTGCAGAGTACTGTACTAAGCCCATAAGAGAGTACAGTAGAGCAGAGCTGCCCACAAGGAGCTTCAAGTCAAGATGGAGGAGCTTCCAGTCTTGAGTCACCCATCTTCCTCTGCTTGTCTTTCAGCTACCTTACTGACGTAGACCGAATTGCCACCATAGGGTACCTACCGACTCAACAGGATGTGCTGCGGGTGCGAGTCCCCACCACTGGGATCATAGAGTACCCTTTCGACCTAGAGAACATCATTTTCAGGTACCAAACCCCCACCCTCCCGGGAAGGCGGCCGCCTATCCCGAGCCAGGCGAGAGAGTGAGCTAGCCGGCCCGGGCCCACGGGGCATTCGGTGTTTTCAGCCCAGGCCGAGCCTCCTGGACTCAACAAGCCCAACGAAGGTTTGATTAGGATAGGGTCGGGGCCCTGCCAACTCTACCGTTTGCCTCTTCAGGAGGTGGGGAAAGCGCTTCTTAATTCGTGCACTCACCTCACAAAGGAGCGCCCCCCCACCCCACCAAAATTGGTCTTCTCCATTTGCTCCCCCAACACAAGGGGCTTGTACCTCACCTGAGCAGGTAGGCATATCTCAGCGGGCTCCCATCCAAAAGAGTTGAACCCCTTTGATGGTCAGCCAGGCAAACTTCCGACAGATAGAAACTCCTGCTTCAGGGAGCATCTTATTGGAGCTCGTAGAGTCTGAAAGAAATCATTAGGTTTGAAAACGGTCGTGGGAGAGAGGTCCATAATGGGTTCTAGAGGGAAAGTTAGGGATGCTAGATGGCCCATCCCTAGCTGTTAGGGTGGGTGTCAAGGAGGGCAACCACCACATGGTTTCTGTGAGCACCCTGTTGCCACGGAGACAGACCACCGGGCTGGCAGGATCACTGGTGTAACCCAATAATGATGCTGCTTCTGTTCTTCTGGAGAGTTGACCTATAAGCGTTCCTTTCCATTCCCGAGCCCAGTCCAAAGTCCTGGCCGAGGGCTAGTGTAGCAGTCCTTAAGGGAGTGTGATAGGTGGGGCCAAGTCCAGCACTGCTGGCATCTCTTTCAGGATGAGCCCCAGACGAGTTCATTAGGGCCCTGGAACCCCAGAGATCGACCTGGCAGTTGTGGGCCACTGACCATTTGCTGCTGATTTTTCTCTCTGTTCGGTAGGGAGTGTGTGGCTACTGGATAGATTCTTATCCTTTTGACCTGGGGAAAGCCTGTCGGGCATTAGGAAATCTTTGCTCTCTGTGGGTTATCTCGGGGTGCTAGGCCCAGCTGATGAGCTAGTTTTGAGGTCACTGGGGGACACCGGGTTCTGTTTCGCAACTGGAGGATTCAACTGCCAGAGGGCGAGGGTGCAGTCAAGTTGGTCACAACCCAAGTAGGGGTGAGAGGGTTGGGTTTAGGAACTTGCATCTCCGGAATCTGTGACAGGTGTGCGTGTTCTGTGACCGCAGGGATCGCAGGCCCTCGAGGAATCAGAGATCTCCCTGCCCTTCGCTCCTCAGGCCCTAGCCTGGGCTTGGTCTGGGCTGGTCCAAGGCTCTGAACTGGGCTTTGAAAAGGGCTGTGTTGCTGTTCCCCAATTGAGAGTGCAGGGGGTGGAGGGAAACTTAACCAGAACTGGTCCTGGTAGCAACCGATTCAATGTGTGTTTGTGGGTTTTTCCATCCCCCAGAATGGTAGATGTTGGCGGTCAGAGATCGGAACGGAGGAAGTGGATCCACTGCTTTGAAAATGTGACCTCCATCATGTTTTTAGTAGCCCTTAGTGAATATGACCAAGTTCTGGTGGAGTCGGATAATGAGGTGAGAGCCTGGGGAGGGCCCCTGCCTGGGTAGGGGTTGGGGAGCCAGACCTGTCTGTCTCTCTTGGCTTTCCCACTACCGCCGTCAAAACCATCACAGAGCAGTGTCTTGGGGGCTAAGTGGGTTGCCCCGCCCCAGCTAGGATGCTGAATTTGTGGCGCCGAATGAATCATCCATTCTCCGGAACAGATAGATCTCTCCAACGTGGGTGGGTGGGTCTATTTATTACCCTCTTCCTTCTCTGAGGTTATGTCGAGAGTGCTGATTTAAGCCTAGAGAAATTCTTTTTTTCCCCTCTCTCGAGCCGGTCTGACTCTGGCCCACCCCCATACCATCACCAGGGGCGCTGGATGAGCTTCATGTTACTCCGAATAGGTTTCTCCCCAGCAGGCAGGTGGGCAGGCAAGTGGATGGGCAGGACACCTGCCTAGGACACCAGTAGAATTATGACCCGCAAAGTAGTAAACCAACGAGCCGTGAGTAGCTCCGGACCGTGGCCAGCCTCAGCAGGGCACTCTGACTGCTGCTTCCCAGAGCGTTCACTTGGGATCAAGGCGAGGTCACTGACGGACACCCTCTTCACCTCCATGCATCAGGCCGCCGCGGGCTGGGTCATGGGGACCTATTGTGGTCTGCAGCTGCCCCAGCTGGGCCCAGTCTGGGTTGACTCTGTTCTGGACTCCTCCCTGCCACCTGAAGGCTTTACAGATGTTCCCAATAAAGCTGCAGTTGGCACCTTTGCCAAGCCTGGGGATTCAATTTCTTGTGAATACCTTATTATTATTACTACTACTATTACTACCACTAATAATAATAATGGTGATTTTTGTTAAGCACTTACTCTGTGCCAAGCACTGTACTAAGTATTGGGGTAGATAAAGATCATAAAGTGCCTCGTGAGGGAGGGAAGGGAGAACGGGTATTGAATCTATTTTGCAGATGAAGGAATTGAGGCACAGGGAAGTGAAGTGACTTGCCCCAGCTCACAGAGCAGACAAGTGGCAGAGCTGGGATTAGAACCCAGGTCCTCTGACTCCCAAGCCCAGGCCCTTTCTACTAAGCTACACTGCTCAGGCTGCTTCTTGCAGCCAGGGGGTAGGTTCCCAATTGAAGTCCAACCACACACACACATCTCCCCCTCTCCCCCTGCCCCCCACCATACACACGCAGGGACATTAACCTGGGGAGGGACAAAGTTACAACCAGCCTCCACGTGCACTGAGAACAGACCAGTCTCCCTGGCCGTTGTGAACATCTCTGAGTCTGAAGGAAAGAACCGAAATCTGATGTGGCCTTTTGGCAGTTTGTCTGGTGCTCACCAGCAGTGGTAGAACAGAGTCAGTTATGGGAGGGTTTTGTGTGGGAGGACAGAATCGCCCAGCTCCTGCTGTTGTCCGTGTATGTTGATCTCTTCTTTCCTTCCCTCCACTCTCTTCTCTCCCCACCCCAACCGGGTTAGAACCGAATGGAAGAGAGTAAAGCCCTCTTTCGGACCATTATCACCTACCCTTGGTTCCAAAATTCCTCAGTCATCCTCTTCCTCAACAAGAAGGACCTCCTGGAAGACAAGATCTTGTATTCCCACCTCGTGGACTATTTCCCAGAGTTTGATGGTGAGTGTCCTTGCTGGATTCAGCACAAACGAGCTGTGGAAGCCACGGGAGGAGGAGATGGTGGGGTGGGGCAGGGCCCACCCAGGGTTGCCGACCGGCGGGCTGCCGATCCAGATGGGAAAGGAGACGTGGTGGATTGGGTCAAGCCTTTGGTTCAGCTGGAGGGGGTTGTCGGTTGGCTTGAAAGAGGGTGCTGCAGTGGGTCCCACAGTTGGGATCGAGGAGCTGCCCCAGCCCGAGGCATATGGAAGAATAGAGGATTAGAGGGACTCCGGGCCCCAGCCCAAGCCCAAAGAAGGAGAGGCCTTGGCTGTCTTGGATCGGGGCACCTGTGGAGAAAGATGAGAGGACAGAGGAGAGTTGGGAGGCAGAGCAGGTAGATGTTGATCGGAATGAGTTAAGTGCTGCTGTTCGAGGGCCAGTGAAGCAGGTCAGGCCTCAGTGAAGCGTTTGGGTCAGAAATGCTAAGAATAATGATATGTGTTCAGTGCTTTCTGTGTGCCAGGCACTGTGCTGTGAGCCAGGGGACCTAGTAAACCGTCAGGTCAGGAGCAGTCCCTGTCCAGCATGGGGCTCGCGGTCTAAGGGGGAGGGAAAACAGGTAGAGAATCCCCATTTTGCAGGTGAGGAATCTGGGGCCCAGAGAAATGAAGGGATTCGCCTAAGGTCCCACAGCTGGCAGGGGGCAGAGTTGGGATGAGAACCCAGGTTCCCTGACTGGAAGGCCCGGGCTCTTTCCACTAAGCCATGCTGCTTCTCTAAGGTTGGTAGAGGGAGTCTCCTGGTTCTCCCATCTTTCTGACCTTTCTGATCTTTCTGACCACTCCATCTCCATCTCTTTCACTGCCTCCCTCTCCCTGTGAGAGTCCTTCAAGACTCAGTTCTGGATCACCTTCTCTTTGCCACCTACACCCACTCTCTAGGGGAGCTCATCCGCTACCAGGCTTCAACTGCCACCTCTACACAGTTGATTCCCGAATCTAGCCTGCTAACCCCAACCCTTCTGCCATCTCACATTTCCTCCCGCCTCCAGGACATCTTTGCATGTAAGTCCCTCTGGTGCCCTTTGCTCCACATGTCCAAAACGAAACTCCTCATCTTCCTGTCCTCCACCTAACTTTCCCACTGCAGTTGACAGCCCTCCTCTGTCTCTCAAACCTGTAACCTTGGCATTACCCTTGACTTCTCTCTCTCTCTCTCTTCCCCTCACGCATATTCAATCTGTTACTAAATCTCATCAGTTCTATCTTCGCAACATCTTCAGAATCCGCTCTTCCTCTGCAGGCAAACTGCCATGCCGGTCCAAGAGTTTGTCATATCCCACCTCGACTCCACTACTGCATCAGCCTCCTTGCTTCCAGCCTCTCCCTTCCCTCCCCCATCCCCCCCCATTTATACTTCACTTTGCTGCCCAGATCATTTTTCCAAATATCATCCTGCTGTGCACTTCTCCCCATTCTGTAAAAGCTTTCAATGATTACCTATTCCTCTTCCTGACCACCAAAAACTCTTTACTTTCAGGCAATCACCGCCCCCCCCCAACACCAATTTCTCTTCTTGCCTCTCCTGCTACACCCCAACTCACATCCTTTGTTCCTCTTGAGCCAGTCTGGTCAATGTGCCTCATCCTTGTCTCTTGCCTCCAACCTCTTGCTCTTGTCCTCCCTCCTGCCTGGAACTCTCTCTTCCTCCTCTGATCTGGCAGACCAAGGTCCTCCTGAAATCATATGGAGGCCTTCAAGCACCCTATTTTCTCCACTCACCATTTCCCCTCATATCTGCCACTTCAGCACTTCCATATCACTAAAACAGTTGGGTATTTCACCCCTGACCCCACTCTGTAGCACTTAGGTACATAAATTTACACTCATGCCTCCCCTACCTGTATTTTTATTTTAGTGTCTTTCTCCCCTGCTAGACTGCAAGCCCCTCGAGGGCAGGGATCATGTCTGTTGATTATTGAACCCTTCCAGCGCTTAGTCTAGGGCTCTGCACAGAACAATCAATCAGTCAATGGTATTTATTGAGCACTTACTATGTGCAGAGCACTGTACTAAGTGTTTGGGAGAGCATAACAGAATTAGCAGACATGTTCCCTGCCCATAATGAGCTTACAGTTTAGAGAGTATTAAGTAAGGGCTCCATCTGTTGATAGTGACTGATTGTACTCTCCCAAGTGCGTAGTACAGTGCCTTGCACATAGCAAGCGCTCAATAAATACCATCGATTTGATTGATATTGATCAATCCAGATTGATAGACTGTGACACCTAAAGTAGTCAAATAGAACCTCGTTCCCCCCCCCTTCCCCGGTCCACTGGGGGATGGCCTGGGTCTCTGCTGGTCCGTCACTCCGTTGTGCCAGTAAGCGTTGGCCTGTGGTAACTCTGGAGAAGATTGAGAAGCAGCTTGGCCTAGTTCATTCATTCATTCATTCATTCAATAGTATTTATTGAGCGCTTACTATGTGCAGAGCACTGTACTAAGCGCTTGGGATGAACAAGTCGGCAACAGATAGAGACAGTCCCTGCCGTTTGACGGGCTTACAGTCTAATCGGGGGAGACGGACAGACGAGAACAATGGCAATAAACAGCGTCAAGGGGAAGAACATCTCGTAAAAACAATGGCAACTAAATAGAATCGAGGCGATGTACAATTCATTAACAAAATAAATAGGGTAATGAAAATATATACAGTTGAGCGGACGAGTACAGTGCTGTGGGGATGGGAAGGGAGAGGTGGAGGAGCAGAGGGAAAAGGGGAAAATGAGGCTTTAGCTGCGGAGAGGTAAAGGGGGGATGGCAGAGGGAGTAGAGGGGGAAGAGGAGCTCAGTCTGGGAACGCCTCTTGGAGGAGGTGATTTTTAAGTAGGGTTTTGAAGAGGGAAAGAGAATCAGTTTGGCGGAGGTGAGGAGGGAGGGCGTTCCGGACCGCGGGAGGACGTGACCCAGGGGTCGACGGCGGGATAGGCGAGACCGAGGGACGGTGAGGAGGTGGGCGGCAGAGGAGCGGAGCGTGCGGGGTGGGCGGTAGAAAGAGAGAAGAGAGGAGAGGTAGGAAGGGGCAAGGTGATGGAGAGCCTTGAAGTCTAGAGTGAGGAGTTTTTGTTTGGAGCGGAGGTCGATAGGCAACCACTGGAGTTGTTTAAGAAGGGGAGTGACATGCCCAGATCGTTTCTGCAGGAAGATGAGCCGGGCAGCGGAGTGAAGAATAGACCGGAGCGGGGCGAGAGAGGAGGAAGGGAGGTCAGAGAGAAGGCTGACACAGTAGTCTAGCCGGGATATAACGAGAGCCCGTAATAGTAAGGTACCCGTTTGGGTGGAGAGGAAAGGGCGGATCTTGGCGATATTGTAGAGGTGAAACCGGCAGGTCTTGGTAATGGATAGGATGTGTGGGGTGAACGAGAGGGACGAGTCAAGGATGACACCGAGATTGCGGGCCTGAGAGACGGGAAGGATGGTCGTGCCATCGATGGTGATAGAGAAGTCTGGGAGAGGACCGGGTTTGGGAGGGAAGATGAGGAGCTCAGTCTTGCTCATGTTGAGTTTTAGGTGGCGGGCCGACATCCAGGTGGAGACGTCCCGGAGGCAGGAGGAGATGCGAGCCCGAAGGGAGGGGGAGAGGACAGGGGCGGAGATGTAGATCTGCGTGTCATCTGCGTAGAGATGGTAGTCAAAGCCGTGAGAGCGGATGAGTTCACCGAGGGAGTGAGTGTAAATGGAGAACAGAAGAGGGCCAAGAACTGACCCTTGAGGAACTCCAACAGTTAAAGGATGGGAGGGGGAGGAGGCTCCAGCGAAGGAGACCGAGAATGATCGGCCAGAGAGGTAAGAGGAGAACCAGGAGAGGACAGAGTCCGTGAAGCCAAGGTGAGATAAGGTATGGAGGAGGAGGGGATGGTCGACAGTGTCAAAGGCAGCAGAGAGGTCAAGGAGGATCAGAATGGAGTAGGAGCCATTGGATTTGGCAAGAAGGAGGTCATGGGTGACCTTAGAGAGAGCAGTCTCGGTAGAGTGGAGGGGACGGAAGCCAGATTGGAGGGGGTCTAGGAGAGAATGGGAGTTAAGGAATTCTAGGCATCGATTGTAGATGACTCGTTCTAGGATTTTGGAAAGGAAGGGTAGTAGGGAGATAGGACGATAACTGGAGGGGGAAGTGGGGTCAAGAGCGGGTTTTTTTAGGATGGGGGAGACGTGGGCATGTTTGAAGGCAGAGGGGAAGGAGCCCTTGGAGATTGAGTGGTTAAAAATAGAAGTTAAGGAAGGGAGGAGGGCAGGGGCGATGGTTTTAAGAAGGTGAGAGGGAATGGGGTCCGAGGCGCAGGTGGAGGGGGTGGCACTTGCGAGGAGGGAGGAGATCTCCTCTGAGGATACTGCAGGGAAGGATGGGAAAGTAGGGGAGGGGGTCGGTGGGGGGGGAGGGGAGAGGCGGAGGGGTGACTTTGGGGAGCTCAGACCTGATCGTGTTGATTTTCGTGAGGAAATAGGTGGCCGGATCATTGGGGGTGAGAGATGGGGGAGGGGGAGGAACAGGGGGCCTAAGGAGAGAGTTAAAGGTCCGGAACAATCGGCGGGGGTGACGGGCATGGGTGTCGATGAGGGAGGAGAAGAAGCTTTGCCTGGCGGAGGAGAGGGCAGAGTTAAGGCAGGAAAGGATAAATTTGAAGTGTGTGAGGTCGGCTTGGTGCTTGGACTTTCGCCAGCAGCGCTCAGCAGCTCGAGCATAGGAGCGTAGGAGGCGGACGGAGGAGGTGATCCGGGGCTGTGGGTTAGTGGAGCGAGAGCGGCGGAGGGAAAGGGGGGCGAGAGAGTCGAGATGAGTAGAGAGGGTGGAGTTGAGAGCGGAGACCTGATCGTCGAGAGTGGGAAGAGAGGACAGGGCGGCAAGGTGAGGAGAGATGCTATTGGAAAGACGGATGGGATCGAGAGAGCGGAGGTCTCTGTGGGGCAGTAGCGAAGATTTGCAGGGGGAGGGAGTGTGAGAGATGAGGCAGGTGAGAAGGTTATGGTCAGAGAGAGGGATTTCAGAGTTGGTGAGGGAGGAGATAGTGCAGCGGTAGGAGATGACGAGATCGAGGGTGTGACCGAGTCGGTGAGTGGGCGCGGTATGGTGGAGGAGGAGGTCGGCAGAGTCGAGGAGGGATAGCAGGCGGGCGGCAGAGGAGTGGTCGGGTACATCCGTATGGATGTTGAAGTCTCCAAGGATCAGAGTGGGCAGAGAGAAGGAGAGAAGGAAGGTGAGAAAGGGGTCAAGGTGGTTGAAGAAGTCGGAGGTGGGAGCACAGGCCTGGGAGTCGGAAGGATCTGGGTTCTAATCCTGGCTCCTCCACTTTCGTCAGAGTCACTCACACGGACCAAAATGGATTTTTGGGGCCTCATCCTATTACCCTGCCTTGGCTCGCTCCTACAGAGTTGTGAACCGGCAGGGAAATGGCCGTCAGATGGGAGGAGGAGCCAAACTGCCCCCCTCCCCTTCTGCCTTGCTGATCGAGCACCTGGTGTGTGCAGAGCCCTGTACTAGGTGCTTGGGAACATATGACAGAAGGAAAGGCCACGATCCCGGCCCGGGAGACGTTTACTTCAAAGAGAATCCAACCAGAAATGTGGAAAGTGCTTTTTCATTTTCCAAAGTACTTTGACTCCACAGCCAGTTCTTGTAGAATATGGGGGCTGGGCCTTTACAGAACCACCCCCCACGAGAAGGGGAAACTGGTGCCTGAGCCTCAGCCACGCACGTGCACCTACTGGTTTCTTCCAATGCCACATCATGCTGTATCCAAGCAGATGTGCAGTGATCAGCAGAACGTTCCCCGATTCTGTCCTTGTGCCGACTGGGAGAACTGAGTCAACAGATCTCGTTTGGGCTGTCCAGTGGCCCTGCGAAGTAGGAAGGACCCTCCGCAAACAGTGGCTTCGCCTTTCAAGTACGGGGGGCACCTAGATGTATATGCGAAGGAATGGGGCGGGGGGGGGGGGGCGCGTCAGGAAACGGAGGCCCAGAATGGCTAACTGGCTCGTCAGTGGTCACCCAGCAGGCCAGTGGCCAGGTTCAGATGAGAACCCAAGGTCAACTGACCCCTGAACCCATGGCATTTCCCCAAGAATGGGCTGCCACCCCCAGGCTCAGGCGGCTAGTCTCCAAATAATAATGATGGTATTTGGTAAGTGCTTACTATATGCCAGGCACTGTACCAAGTGCTGGGGTGCATACAAGCAAATGGAGTTAGGCACGGTCCCTGTCCCATTTGGGGCTCACAGTCTCAACCCCCATTTTAAGGATGAAGTAACAGGCCCAGTGAAGTGACTTGCCCAAGGTCACACAGCAGTTAAGTGACAGAACCGGGATTAGAACCCATTGCCTTCTGCCTCCCAGGCCCAGGCTCTATCCACTACACTATGCTGCTTCTCCAAATGAGCTCGCTAGTCTCGGACCAGTGGGAAGCTGTACCCGTTGCCCCAGGGGGTGTTCCTGCCTCAGACTCCAAACCTTTCAGGGCCCAACCACAGCAGGAGATGGTTATTTGAAGCCCTTAAATTGGAGGAGTTTCAGCCGTTAATCTATCATCAGTCAATCAGTGGCATTGATCGAGCACAGACTGTGAGCAAAACACGGTACTAAGGGCCTTGTGGGGTACAGTACGATAGAGTTGGGAGACACGATCCTCGCCCTCAAGGAGGTTCCCAGTCTAGTGCGGTAATAGACAGGGGGTAGTCCCGGCTCTCGCCTCCTACAGGCATCAAGGCCTGTGGACGTGGGTGTCCAAAATGGCTGAGAAGGGACGTTGAGGTATTGTATCGATTTGGCCAGAAAGGAAGCTTGGGCTGTGTGAGCCGTTGGCTAGGTTCCCAAACTGGGAAGCCCCAGAGTGCATCCAGAAAGAGCAACAGGAGAGAGCCTGGGTCCTAGGTATAAAGGGTGAAGGAATTGGGAGTTGTTCCACCTGGAGAAGGACAAGCACGGGGCTTTAAAAATAATAATAATAGTAATAATTATGGTATTTAGTAAGCACTTACTATGTGCCAGGCACTGTACTAAGTGCTGTGGTGGGAACAAGCAAATTGGGTTGGACACAGTTCCTGTCCCACTTGGGACTCACAGGCTTAATCCCCATTTTACAGATGAGGTAACTGAAGCACAGAGAAGTGAAGTGAATTGCCCAAGGTCACACAACGGACAGAGAAGCAGCGTGGCTCAGTGCAAAGAGCACGGGCTTTGGAGTCAGGGCTCATGAGTTCGAATCCCAGCTCTGCCACTTGTCAGCTGTGTGACTGGGCAAGTCACTTAACTTCTCTGTGCCTCAGTTCCCTCATCTATAAAATGGGGATTAAGACTGTGAGCCCCACGTGGGACAACCTGATTCCCCTGTGTCTACCCCAGCGCTTAGAACAGTGCTCTGCACATAGTAAGCGCGTAACAAATACCAACATTATTAAGTGACAGAGCCAGGATTAGAATCCAAGTCTGACTGACTCCCAGGCCCATGCTCTCTCCACTAGGTCATGCTGTTGCCGATTTGTACATTCCAAGCGCTTAGTACAGTGCTCTGAACATAGTAAGCACTCAAAAAATACTATTGAATGAATGAATGAATGCTGCCTCTCTTGAGTGCTTACTGTTTGCGGAGCACTGGAATAAGCACTTGGAAGAGTCCAGTACAATAGAGGCGGTAGAGGTGAAGTGTGCTTTCGAACGAGACGCTGACCGGTGGTTATCGGCTGCAGGGGAAAGGCTCACCCTTGGGCCACGGGCGGAGTCCTGACTTTGACCCTCCCCCTCCTCAGGGTCACGGTTGGGGTGGGGGTGTGGGGGGCTGCCCTGACCAATTCCATACCTGAATCGATGAGGTGCACACAACCATCTGCCTGATCGGCTTAGGCATCGTTGACCTCCTGGCGACAGAGGGCTGAATCAGATGAGCCGACCTCTTGGGACTCCCCTTCTGAGGGGAATCGTATCCTGTTGGCACTGTCTTGGGTGTTCCCTTGGGTGGGTGGGCTGATGATGATGGCGGTGTTTGTTAAGCGCTTACTGTGTGCCAAGCACTGTTTTAAGCGATAGGGCAGATACAAGGTATTCAGGTTGTCCCACGTGGGGCTCATGGTCTTAATCCCCATTTTACAGATGAGGTAACTGAGGCACAGAGAAGTCAAGTGACTTGCCCAAAGTCACACAGCTGTTAAGGGGCGGAGGCGGGATTAGAACCCATGACCTCTGACTCCCAAACCCGTGCTCTCTCCACTAAGCCACGCTGCTCCTGCCAGGTGGGTTGAAGGCGCAGCCAGGTGCTGCGGGCAGAAGGGAGGTGATGTATTTCGTTAGCGTGGCCGCCCTTTTTGGGCCCTCTCGTTTCCCACCTTCATCCCTTAGCCCTTGCTTGGTGCCATGCCCAGAGCTGCTCTTCCCAGCTCTCTCTGCACCTGCGACTTGGCCATCTTGGTGGCTTAAGTAAGCCTTTGGCCTTCTTCGCTGCCAGACCTGTGAGTAGTCCGCCAGGCAGGCTGTCACCAGGTGGAGGTTTGTGCTACAGGGCCAGCCCCAGTGGAAAAGGGCTGGACGTGACCGTGGCTTTGATGATTCTTATCATCCTCCTTGTCATCCAAGTAACGATATCAAGCGCTTACTGCGTGTTCAGTGCCGAGAACCAGTGTGCCTAGTGGATAGAGCCCAGACCCAAGAGTCGGAAGGACCTGAGTTCCAATTCCAGCTCCACTTATCTGCTGTGTCACCTTGTGCAAGTCACTTAGCTTCTCTGTGCCTTGGTTACTTTATCTGTAAAATGGCGGTTAAGACTGTGAGCCCTATGTGGGACAGGGACTGTGTCCAACCTGATCAGCTTATATCTATCCCTGTGCTTAGTACAGTGCCTGGCACATAGTAAGTGCTTAACAAGTACCATTGAAAAAAAGGTGCCAAGTAATCAACTCGGTCACGATTCCTGTGCCACCTGGTCAGGGCTCGGGGTCGAAGAGCAGGGACGGGAAGCTGCGTGCCCTTCAGTCGGAGAGGAAATTCTGACACTTTGGCTGTCTTGTCCCTTTGGTCCGTGTTAGTCTGGCTGTTTCGGGGGCCCGGCTTTGCGATCGGTAGCCCCGGACCGCCACCTCCCTGAGTGTTCGCTTTCTCTCTCCCCACTCGGGCTGTCGGAACGAGGAGGGGGTGGGTCTGGTAGCTACCTGAAGTGAGACGGAGCGCCGGGGAGAGAAAGGAACAGACATTCCCACTGGGATGGCAAGCTTCCTAGAGGTGTTTGGGTGGGGCGTGGTTGGCAAGGGGAAACGGCCACAGTGAAGGATGAGATGGGGTTTGAAGTTGAGGGGTTGTGTTCATCGCCAAGACCCAAGAGGGCAAGACGCTGGCCTGAGGCTTGGCTCCCCCTCCCTCCAGAAGTTCGCAGGAGGGAGACCCCAGTAGGGTCCCCACAGCTAGAGTTTAGAGGGAGGAGAGGATGGCAGGAGGGTGAGGGTCACTCAGGGCTTCCTGGAGGAGGGAGGCTTTGAGCTGAAATATCAGGAGGGAACGGTAGCTCCCTTCTGCTGGCCAGCCTGGATAAGGCTTGGCGACGGAGAGGGAAGATTTGGGGGACGGCAAGGAATAGGTTAGTGTGAGCTGGAAGTAGTGAAGCGAATGGGTCCAAACATGGCCAGTTGAAGGTGATTTTAGCTAGCGGCCAGCTGCTCGGGAGAGGAGCCAGGAAGCTTGTACACCGTCATCCAAGGGCCAGTTCACCGGGGCCTGGACAAGGGGATTCAGCCGTGGAGATCGTGAACAATTGGTCCCGAAGAGCCCCAGGTTGACGTCGCTAGTTAGAGATAGGCCGGTGGGCTGATTGACCGAATGGCTGGAGAGCAGTTCCTCCATGGATGAGTCAGGCTCCCTCTTCACTTTCTGAGCAGCATTGCCAGGCGGAGGGGACCGAGACGGGGGAAGCAGCGGGGGTGGGGTGAGCAGCAGCAGCTCCCCAGACCCTAACCCTCACCCTTCTCCCGTTACTGCCCCAGGACCACAGAGGGATGCCCAGGCCGCCCGGGAGTTCATCCTCAAGATGTTTGTGGATTTAAACCCAGACAGCGATAAAATCATCTACTCTCACTTCACATGTGCCACAGACACGGAGAACATCCGTTTCGTCTTTGCTGCCGTCAAGGACACCATCCTCCAGCTGAACCTGAAAGAGTATAACTTGGTCTGACCCTGTTCTCTTCCCTGGGCGCCGAGAAGAGATTCCCCTCCTTTTCCCCCCCGAACCCCTCCAAAAAACAAAATGAAAAAAAAACCAAAAAAAAGGCAAAATTTACGGGAAAAAAAATCTTTCATTTTTAATGATGTAATGATTGCAAATTGTCTGATCTGTGGAGTGGCGAATTTGCTCAGTGTTATTCTGAATCTCATCTTTCCGGCCACAGAGTAGTTGATTTATTCCCCCCCCTTCCCCTCCCTCTTTTTAACAAATGGCTTTTATTTCACAATTATCACCACACCTCATGCACCTCTTAATCTTTTGCCAACTGTAAAGGCTTCTCTTGGGCTTGACTTTTTGTTTTTTTAACTCCCATACCTAGTTTGGTTTTGATTCTCTCCCCGGTCCACATCTTCAGCCCTCGGCTACATTTATGTGAACTCACTGAACTGCGGGCATGCAGAGCGCCCCTGTAAGCCCCACGAAGCCTCCACCACGAACGCTTGCTTTTTCCAAGTCCGTGCACCACGGTTCACTGGGATGAGGAGGGCAACCCTGCTCTTCCCTACGTCAATGGCTGCCAAAAAGAAAAATTAGCCAATGGCCAGCCAAGCGACCAAAAAGAAGCCATCGCTCTTCCATCCTTCAGTGTACCGTTCATTCCGGGTTATTGTTTTCTTCCCAATTATAAAACATACTGAGACTGATTTTTTTTTTTTAAATTATTGATGTTGTCTATGTAGTTTGCTCCACGCTGGGTTTCCATTTGGTGGACTGCAAAACGTGTGATCTGCCAAGCAGGGGAAATGTCTAACTCTGAGATTTTTCAAAGCAAATATAGGTTTCGTTGATTGGAGAGAAGGCCTGCCCACTCCCCCCCAACCTTCCCAAAGCAAAGGGAAAATGAACCCCCAAGTATCTTCAGGGTTTGGCTGGATTAGGGAGGCACGGGGGCTTCTCTGTTTCTGTAACATGCTGAATCTCAGTTGTTCTCACACTTTATGCCAGAGAGGGTCAGGCACTCCGAAGAAAGTTAACCCTCCAGGCTAGCTCCGGTTCCCTGGACTTGGGAGGTGGGAAGAGGTGAGGTTAGTAAACCGGGGAACTGAAATGTATCCTAAATTGAAACAAAAAGATGAGAAAAGGAGGGAGAAATTCATTGTGTGTTTGTGTGTGTGTGTGTGTGGGAGGGGGGAGGTTTTTTGGGGGGGTCTTTGGGTCTTTTTGGAACGAGGAGGAAAAGTTCTCTAGAGCCTCTTAGGACTATTCTTGAGGAGCTGTTGTAGTCTAATGGGATGTGGACTCTGCTCAAAGCACTTGCACAGATATTCATTCCAGAGCTGCCCAACATCTGGGAATCAGAAGCATCACCACAGGCACGCCCCCACATTTTCTGGGGTGCCCACCTGTTGCTAAAGAAGGCGCCTGGCCCCAGGGATGGGTATGTGGCCAGAGCGAGAAAAGTCGGGGGAAGGGGGGAATGCCCAATCTGATTTGAGCCAGGGTCCACTTTGTCATCTTAATCCGAGGCCTCCGGTGGGGCCAGACACTCGTGCCGCCTCGGGTGCCCCCTGGGTCAGGCGCCAGCTACGGCCGCCGGCGGCTGTTCGCTGGGAACGTGTCGGGTCCGGAGCCCTCGGCTGAACCTGCTTCTGGGAGGGGTGAGCCTCCTCCTCCTTGCCGGCCTCCCCCGGCGATAGCACTTAGGAGGCTGAAAGACCCATTGTTTCATTCAGTAATATTTATTGAGCACTTACTGTGTGCAGAGCACTGTACTAAGCGCTTGGGAGAGTACAATACAACAGACACATTCCCTGCCCACGCTGAGTCTAGAGGTGGCGAGACAGACAATCCTGTCCCCGATTACATGGTCTGAGGTAGGGTGAACAGGGTCAGAGAGATTTTTCTGTAGACAGAACACTACATCCAGGTGGGTTTGGGGTTGCCTTCTGTTTTTGCATGCTGGAAAAATGAAAAAAAGAAAAAAGAAAAGGCAAGCCAACGGCCCAAGCGGCCTTTGATCTGGAACACTAAGTAGTGGGTCGGACTCGCTCTGGGTTTTGTTTTTTTTTCGGTAATTCCCTCAGACTTCCCTCCTGCTTTCCATGTAATCAGTGAGGGGAGCCACCACTGGATTCCCAAAGCACTTGGGGAGATGCACGGCTGAGAGCAAACTGGGTCAGCAAGAAGCTCGGGACCAAAGAGGAAGGACCATGCCGGGTCGGGGGCAGCAGCTCCATTCCTGATGGGGCCAGACAGCCCTGAACCAAGTCTTACTGTCTTCCGTCTTTCCGCCCAAAGAGTCGTTTTTGGTGCCCAGGTTGTATTCAAGAGGATTTTGAGCATAAACTTTCAAAACGCCAAAAAGACCCCCAACTCTTTATTAGGGAGCAGATGGTGCTAGACCCTGTGCCCGCTAGCCTTTTTCGGGCTAGCGGTTGGCACTGGAAACTCGAGTTCTCAGCAGCTTCAGGCTATGCTAGATGGATCCTGCCCAGGGTGGCCTCGTCTCTCCCTCCAAGGCCAGTCTACTATCCTCAAAGAAAAGACCTTTTGGGGGGCAGCTGTTTGACAGAGAAGTCTCCTTCCACCCTCGAAGGGTTGCCCAGCAGCTGTGCCCTCTTTCCCTGAGCCAGTGCTACCCGTGCCACGTGTGGAACCAGACCAGCCTGGGGAAAGTACAGTTGATTTCCCAGCAGGGGAATGAACGAATAAATACCAGTTAATCAGTGGCATTTATTGAGCACCGACTGTGTGCAGAGCACAGCATTAAAGGCTTGGGAGAGTCTAACGCAATAGAGTCGGTAGGCATGATCTCTTCCCCTCAAGGAGCTGACTG
Organism: Ornithorhynchus anatinus; assembly: GCF_004115215.2. Taxonomy (NCBI): domain Eukaryota; kingdom Metazoa; phylum Chordata; class Mammalia; order Monotremata; family Ornithorhynchidae; genus Ornithorhynchus; species Ornithorhynchus anatinus. Next base: position 116,225,413 of record NC_041749.1, on the reverse strand, counting down.
GTGGAAACCCAGGCCGGTTGCAGATCGGGTAACACCCCAACTTGGGGTGAGAGCATAGAGACAAGAATCACCATGGGGGAGCCCCACCTAGCTCCTCCACTAGCCTCTCCTCAGCTCATTCCCATCTGTAGGTGCGGGTTTTTTTATTCCTTATTTTTTGCCTCCTCCACTAGACGTTTTCAGCTTGTGCTGACCACGTCCACAATCGAGAATCAGGGCGTCAGGGTTCCCAAGAGGGTAAAATCTGTAATGCGGCTCCTCCCCGGCCCTGGTTGTTGTGGGGGGGACTTATAGGTCTGTCTTTTTTTTATATCTATCTATATATATATATATATATATAAAAACCATCTAGTTGTGCCAATGCCCCCTTTAGTGCAAAAGACTTTTCCGAGTGCCATTGTGGTGGAAACAATTTGGTTATACTTGTATATTCTACCATCCTGATTCAAGATAATTTCAACATTATCCTATTTAAAAAGATACTATATAAAATGCTGTTTTTAAACCTTGTCATTTGAAATGCATGTATTGTTGTGTGTGTGGTGGGATGGGGAGGGTGGGCTGGGGATGGGGCAGAGGGGGAGGAGTTTTGGAATGTTGCTCAAGGTGCCTCATGGCTCCCAGCCGCTCCCACCCATCCGGACGGTTTGGGGAGGGAGCGGGAGGGAAGGGTGGTGTGGCCCTTGGGACCTGAGGCTCTGCTGCCTGGGCCCCGACCTTTATTCCAGAAGTACCCAATGGAAATTGATTTTCATATCTTTCTCCTGAAATAAATTCTCTGTTTCAAATTGGAATAAATTTTGTTCCTAAATGCTCTGGCACATTTGGCCTTATTTCCAGCGGCGGCGAAAGGTCGGGAAGGCCCCGGCGTTGGCGCGGAGACCCGGACCGTCCAGATGTTTCGCCAAGACCTCCATGACATCGTGTGCATCAGGCCGGGCATGTGGTGTGACTCGCGAGGTCCCACACCTCAAACATCGGCAGAGGTCCATCCGAGCTCCGGGATCCTAGGGCGTTTTGCTCGGGAGTCCCCTCCCCCTCACTCGCTCCGGAGCAGTGGCTCCATCCCCCTGAACCCCTCCTCCATCCTCCCAGTCCCCCTGAACTCAGGCACGGCTTCCGAACCTCGAGACTCGGTGGCTGCGGACCCGAGGCGGAGAGAGACTCTATGCAGAAAATCAAAATCCCTGACAGAAAGGCGGCCGGAGCCGTGTCTGTACTGGCCGGGGACCAGGACAGCTGAAAACCAGCCAAATGACCACCCTAGTATTGTGTGAGGAGGAGCTGTCTTCCCCTAAGGACCCGACAACCCAAGGAGTTCCTCCAGTCCGGCGCGGAGGTCCTGGGAAAGGAGACCTGTGGTTTTACACGAAACATGGCTAAGGGAGCAAAATCCTGCCCCTGCCCCATGTGGACAATAACTCAGCCACTCTAGGCTGGGGGAGGGGTGGGAGTGGGTCTTCTTCTCTCTCCCGTTCCCCACCAGACGCTGCTTCCTCCCACAGCAGCGAAAGGAGCCAAAGCAGCATCCCAGCTTTAAAGACCAAATCTCCACCGAGCCTGGCCGATCTCTCTTCACCTCCCTCATGCGGCTTGAGGAGCAGCGTGGCCTAGTGGAAAGAGGCTGGGCCTGGGAGTCAGGAGGACCTGGGTTCTAGTCCCTGCTCCACCACTTGCCTGCTGTGGGACCTTGGGCAAGTCACACCTCTGGGCCTCAGTTACTTCATCTGTAAAATGGGTATTAAGGCTGAACCCCATGTTGGACACGGACTGTGTCCAACCTGATTATCTTGTATCTAATTCAGCGCTTAATACGATTAAAAACAACAACCCCTCCCCCCCCCACTCCCAAATCTTCCCATGGTGGGAAGATGAAATGAGATCATTGGAAGGCGCCCGGGCCCTGGAGTCAGGGGACCTGAATTGTAATCCCTGCTCTGCCACTCACTAGCTGTGTGACCCTGGGCAAGTCACTTGACTGCCCTGTGCCTCAGTTTCTTTATCCGTCAAATGGGGAGTTGATACGTGTTCTCCCTCCTACAGTGTGGGATGGGGACTGTGTCAGACCTGATTATCTTGTTTCTAGCCCAGCACTTAGAACAGTGCTTGGCAAGTAGTAAGCAGTTAACACATTCCACAATTCATCTTTTTTATTGAGGTGGAAGTGCTTTGGAAAATAAAAGAAGCAGTGTGTGACCCCCCCCCGCCCCGGGGGCCTTGCATGGGGCTCACACATGGGGCTTAGATTGTGAGTCCCTGTGAGATCTGTTTATCTCGTATCTCCCTCAGCGCTTAGTACAGTGCTGGGTGCGCTTAACATATACTATTATTATTGGTAGCATTATTATTATTAATAAAAATGCTCTACAAATACATAGTGTTATTAACTCTCTTGGTAGAGAACTGTGCAGGCCCCTTGGAAGCAGTGAGTTCAAACTCACTTTGGATTGATGCCTGATGTGGGTTCAACCTGACAGCCGGGCCTTTGGTATGTAGCCTCTTGCTGCGTTGGGGATAGGTCTCGTGTTCTAATCCTGTTTCGCCACTGGTCTGCTGTGTGTCCTTGGGCAAATCGCTTCACTTCTCTGGGCCTCAGTTCCCTCATCTGTAAAATGGGGATTAAGACTGTGTGTTTCCCACGTGGGACAGGGCCTGTGTCCAACCCGATTTGCTTGTAACCAACCCAACGCTCAGTACAGTGCCTGGCACACAGTAAGCGCTTAACAAGTACCATGATTGTATGCACAAGAAGCAGCGTGGCTCAGTGGAAAGAGCCTGGGCTTGGGAGTCAGAGGTCATAGGTTCGAATCCCGGCTCTGCCACTTGTCAGCTGTGTGACTGTGGGCAAGTCACTTCATTCATTCATTCGATAGTATTTATTGAGTGCTTACTATGTGCAGAGCACTGTACTAAGCGCTTGGAATGGACAAATCGGCAACAGATAGAGACAGTCCCTGCCCTTTGACGGGCTTACAGTCTAATCGGGGGAGACAGAAAAGAACAATGGCAATAGATAGAGTCAAGGGGACGAACATCTCATTAAAACAATAGCAAATAAATAGAATCAGGGCGATGCACATCTCATTAAACAAAATAAATAGGCTGATGAAGATATATACAGTTGAGCGGACAAGTACAGTGCTGAGGGGATGGGACGGGAGAGGGGGAGGAGCAGAGGGAGAGGGGAGAGAAGAGGGTTTAACTGCGGAGAGGTGAAGAGGGGTAGAGGGAGCAGAGGGCCTCATCTGTAAAATGGGGATTAAGACTGTGAGCCTCACGTGGGACAACCTGATTCCCCTGTATCTCCCCCAGCGCTTAGAACAGTGCTCTCCACGTAGTGAGCGCTTAACAAATACCAACATTATTATTATTATTCCGGATCGGCCGTCAGCAAACGTGGCCGAGGTTGAGCCTGGCTGTGAGCTCCCAGAATGGCCGCTAGGTGTCGTTGTAAAGCAGCTGTCGGGGCTCGAATGCCCCTGGGCTTTGCAGAGTGATCAATAATAATTATTGTGGCATTTGTTAAGTGCTTATTGGGTGCTAGACACTGTACTAAAGGCTGGGGCAGACCCAAGCTAATCAGGTTGGACACAGTCTCTGAAGCAGCGTGGCTCAGTGGAAAGAGCACGGGCTTGGGAGTCATTCAATAGTATTTATAATAATAATAATAATGTTGGTATTTGTTAAGCGCTTACTATGTGCAGAGCACTGTTCTAAGCGGTGGGGTAGACATAGGGGAATCAGGTTGTCCCACGTGGGGCTCACAGTTAATCCCCATTTTACAGATGAGGTAACTGAGGCCCAGAGAAGTTAAGTGACTTGCCCACAGTCACACAGCTGACAAATGGCAGAGCCGGGAGTCGAACCCATGACCTCTGACTCCGAAGCCCAGGCTCTTTTCCACTGAGCCACGCTGCGCTTACTATGTGCAGAGCACTGTACTAAACGCTTGGAATGTACAAATCGGCAACAGATAGAGACAGTCCCTACCCTTTGACGGGCTTACAGTCTAATCGGTCAGAGGTCATGGGTTCAAATCCCCCATCTGCCACTTGTCAGCTGTGTGACTGTGGGCACGTCACTTCTCTGGGCCTCAGTGACCTCATCTGGAAAATGGGGATTAAGATTGTGTGAGCCTCACGTGGGACAACCTGATTACCCTGTATCTACCCCAGCTCTTAGAACAGTGCTCTGCACATAGTAAGCGCTTAACAAATACCAACATTATTATTATGTCCCACATGGGACTCACAGTGTTTGCCCCAGTTTACAGATGAGGGAACTGAGGCCCAGAGAAGTTAAGTGACTTGCCCAGGGTCACACAGCAGGCAAGTGGCAGAGCCGAGACTAGATTCCAGGTCCTCTGACTGCCAGGCCCTTGCTTCAACCTCTAGGCCATGCTGTATACCAGACACTGTACTAAGCGCTGGGTTAGATTCAAGATCATCAGGTCCCAAATGGGGCTCACAGTCTAAGTAGGAGGGAGAACGGGTATTGAATCTCCAGTTTGCAGATAAGGAAAGCTAGGCTTAGAGAAGTGAAGTGACTTGACCAAGGTCATCCAGCAGGTAAATGGTGGAGCCAGGATTAGAACCCAGGTCCTCTGGTCCGAATTCTTTCCATTAGGCCATTCTGCTTCCTAGACTTCGTGGGCCATGGACTGGGATGAAATTTCAGGCCTGCCCTGAGCCCCATTGCGTACCTGCTGTTGGTCCAGTGGGACGAACATTACCCTCTGCACACAGTATTATTATTATTATCGAGCTCCGTCGAGTCACTTCCGATTTGTAGCGATTCTATGGATGTATTCTCTCCAGAACGTCCTATCTTTCGCCACAGTCCGTAACCTTGCTAACGGTTCTTCCATTACTGTTGTTACAGTTTCTGCGCTGGACAAATACTCTTGGTTAACTGGAGATCAGGAAGAATCAGGGGACTCAGATCCTAGTCCCGGTTCTGCCTGCTGGGGCTGTGCCCTCAGTGGTGAAGGATTCTGACCAAAGACCCAGCCAGGCCATTTCATAAGGTGGTTGGGTCCAGCGAGAGTCCGGTAAAGCAACCGGCTGCCGAGGTCACCGTCTTCTGGGTCACGGCATCGGCTGTGTGCTGCGGTCACTTCAGCCGTCACTGGGTCCTACGTGTAAAAAGCCTCCACGTGCCCTTTGCCATGGGCCACACCCCTGCCCGCCTACCCCCTCGTCACACTCCGGGCCCTCCGGGAACCCGGCGGGCAGGAGAGGAGAGAGGGCGCGAGTGGAGCTGTGCCAACCGCTAAAGCTAAAATCAACTCCTCCCTCAGGTTTTTACGAGATGTTCTTCCCCTTGACGCTGTTTACTGCCATTGTTCTTGTCTGTCCGTCTCCCCCGATTAGACTGTAAGCCCGTCAAACGGCAGGGACTGTCTCTATCTGTTGCCGACTTGTTCATCCCAAGCGCTTAGTACAGTGCTCTGCACATAGTAAGCGCTCAATAAATACTATTGAATTGAATGAATGAAAGTTCTAGGTCCTGAAATCTCAAGGCCCAAGACTCACCCGTTATTCCTGATGGGATGTTGACAACTGGCCCATTGTCCACCCAGCCTTCAGGGAGGAGCAGGGATTCATTTCCTCCACTCTGGATTGTACTTCCAAGAAATCCTGAGCACACTCTTGTTTTGTCCTACCAGCATCCCTGAGGAAAAACCAGTTCAGAGAAGGTGAGCTCTAGATTTAAGTCTTCACCAGAGATCTCGCCCTTCTCCTGCCTGTCTCTCTCGCTACATTCATCGCGAGACCAGGCTGACACTGCTCACTGTGAAACTCCACCCATATGTGTTGTTGAGAGACTATTATTATTATTGTTATTATTATGAGACCAGAGTGGAGCTGCTTCTGCTTCCCAGAACTTGAGTTTAGGGCTGGTAGGAGAAGAGAGGAAAAGAATAGCCTGCTACCAGCATTGACTTTTTACTGAAATGGTGAGAGTTTGCTCTGCACCATCCACACTCTCTCACTCCCAATAGCGGAATGAAAGCAGTGGCTGGTGAGGAGAGGAGAGAAAGGGCAGAATAAGAAAGAGGGAAACAAATATCCTGAAGGAAGAGGGTCTTGGGTGGCTGGGGGAAAGAAGATCAAGTCAGTAGAGAAGCATTGCTATCTTCCTTATCTGTCTCCCCCTCTAGACTGTAAGCTTGTTGTGGGCAGGGAATATGTCCATTTATTGTTGTATTGCACTCTCTGAAGCACTTAGGACAGTGCTTTGCACACAGTTGGTGGACCCAGAGGGTCCCAGGCTGCATTTGGCTGAAACCTTGAACCCTTTCAAGCAGATCCTCGCGACCCCACGATCCTTTTCCGTGATGGAACATCTCGACCGCAAGACCTGAACCCTGTGGGGACAAAGTTCAGGCTCCAAACTCAGAAACAAAACCTTTGTACTGACTAGGAGTGAAAGTCAAAATATTTTCTTCCTGTAATGGCTCCTACTTACTTTCATGTGTACAATGCCGAACTTGCTTTCTAATGTGAGAGTTTGGTTTCAATTGGGATTTTGAATGGAAAACCTTCCCTCTCCAAACACAAGACGGAGGTGGGTGGGGGTGCTCCTTGATGGTGGGGATCGTGTATTTTACTTCTGTCTGAAACCATTTGAGACCATCAGTAGGTCTGGGTTCGTGAAATTACTAAGCAAATTTGACTGCTCCAAAAAGATTTCTGAGGGTACTTTAGAGCACGGGCCTAGGAGTTGGGGGATCTGGGTTCTAATCCTACTCTGCCACTTGTCTGCTGTGTGACCTCAGACAAGTCACTTCACTTCTCTGTGCCTCAGTTACCTCATCTGTAAAATGGGGATTGAGACTATGAGACAGACCCACAAGGGACAGGGACTGAGACCAACTCGACTGGCTTGTAACCGCCCCAGTGCTTAGTACAGTGCCTGGCGCATAGTGAGCACTGGACAAATACCAGCATTATTACAAATATCACGAAAACAGAAAATATTATGGCTGATCGGGTCAGAGCCCAGAATGTCCTGTCTGAGCCAATCCCCATAGCCAATGGAGTAAAGCAACCTGAAGGGCGGCATTAGAATTAATTCATTCATTCACTTAACCATATTTACTGAGCACTTGCTCTGTGCAGAGCACTGTACTAAACACTTGGGAGAGTAAAAATATAACAACAAACAGACAAGAATTCGATTTCACACCTCCGGAAAATTCTTCCAATTCAATGGACTCCTTGCACCATCCCAAATCCTGGAAACAGTCATCTGGGTACAGGAATTTTTGAATGATTGTTTCCAGGATTATGGATGATGGTCTCAAATGGTTTCAGACAAAAGAAGTAAAAGATGCAATCCCCATTGTCCAGGAGCACCTCCCTCTCCCTCTTGTGTTTGGAGAGGGAAAGTTTTCCGTTCAAAAACCCAACTGAAGCTCAACTCCAAAGCGACTTCAACGCCACACACCTGAAAGTAAGCAAGAGCCATTACAGGAGGAAAATATTTTGACTTTCACTCCTGGTCAGCACAAAGGTTTCGTTTCTGAGTTTTGAGGCTCAACTTTACCCACATGGTCCAGGACCTGCAGTCGAGATGTTCCATCAGGGAAAAGGATTGTGGGACTGTGAGGATCTGCTTGAAAGAGGACAAGGGTTCAGAGCTGAGAAGCTGAGAAGTTCAGTGCTGAGAAGCAGCATGGCTCCGCGGAAAGCGCCGGGGCTTGGGAGTCCGAGGTCATGGGTTCCAATCCTGCCTCTGCCGCTTGTCAGCTGTGTGACCTTGGGCAAGTCACTTAACATCTCTGTGCCTCAGTTACCTCATCTGTAAAATGGGGGTGAAGACCGTGAGCCCTACATGGGACGACCTGATTACCTTGTATCTACTCCAGCGCTTAGAACAGTGCTTGGCACATAGTAAATACTTAACAAATATCAACATTATTATCATTATTATTATTCAGCCAAATTCAGCCTGGGACCCAGAGGGAAAACAGCAGTACTTCTCTCCTGGCTCGGCCTTCTTCCTCCCAGGTAGGCACGCTGCACTCAGTAAGTGCCAGATACAGTGCCTTGCCCATGGTAGACTCCTAATACAGCACTCTGCACAGTAATAATAATAATAGCAATTATGGTATTTGTTAAGGACTTACTATGTGCGAGGTACTGTGCGAAGCACTAGGGTGGATATAAGCAAATGGGGTTGGATACGGTCCCTGTCCCATGTGGGGCTCATGGTCTCAATCGCCATTTTACAGATGAGGCCCATGAGGCACAGAGAAGTGAAGTGACTTGCCCAAGATCACACAGCAGACAAGTGGTGGAGCCGGGATTAGAACCCATGATCTTCTGACTCCCCGACCCATGCTCTGTCCATTAATAATGTTGGTATTTGTTAAGCGCTTACTATGTGCCGAGCACTGTTCTAAGCGCTGGGGTAGACATAGGGGAATCAGGTTGTCCCACGTGGGGCTCACAGTCTTAATCCCCATTTTACAGATGAGGGAACTGAGGCACAGAGAAGTTAAGTGACTTGCCCACAGTCACACAGCCGACAAGTGGCAGAGCTGGGATTCGAACTCATGAGCCCTGACTCCAAAGCCCATGCTCTTTCCACTGAGCCACGCTGCTTCATTAGGCCATGCTGCTTCTCAGTACCCTGCTCTGCACACAGTAGGTCCTCAGTCAATACTTTTCTTGCCTCAGTGTCCATCCAGTTTCATCCAGGGTGGGGCACATGGGATGTTTGCCATGGGTGCGCTCCCCACTCAGTCACTAATGCCCCCACCGCCCCTTGCCTCTGTCTCCTCTTTTTTTGCTGAGCGGTAGCAACATGGGAGGGCAGCTTGGGGCAGGGAATGCAGAGGTCCAAGAAAGGGTCACTTGGTGGTCACAAGAAACAGGAACCCTGCTGCAACTGAGAGGTCCTTTCTTGGACCTCTGAAGCCAGAAGTCTGAATTAAGCCAGGAATTAAATACTACGACTACTACTACTAATAATTGTGGTATTTCATTCATTCATTCTATCAGATTTATTGAGCACTTACTGTGTGCAGAGCACTGTTAAGCACTTACTAGGTTGCAGCCACTGTAATAATAATAATAATAATGTTGGTATTTGTTAAGCGCTTACTATGTGCAGAGCACTGTTCTAAGCGCTGGGGAGACACGGGGGAATCAGGTTGTCCCACATGGGGCTCACAGTCTTAATCCCCATTTTACAGATGAGGTAACTGAGGCCCAGAGAAGTTAAGTGACTTGCCCACAGTCACACAGCTGACAAGTGGCAGAGCTGGGATTCGAACTCATGACCTCTGACTCCAAAGCCCATGCTCTTTCCACTGAGCCATGCTGCTTCTCATACTGGGGTGTATACAAGCAAATCGGGTTGAACACAGTCCCTGTTTCCCCTGGGGCTCATAGTTTTAATCCCCATTTTACAGATGAGGTAACTGAGGCACAGAGAAATTAAGTGACTTGCCCAAAGTCACACAGCAGAGCAGGGGCGGAGCCGGTAAGCTCGTTGTGGGCAGAGAATATGTCTACCAACTCTATTATACTGTAGGCATCCAAGCACTCTGTATAGTGTTCTGTACATAGTAAGTGTTCAATAAATATGGTCGACTGATTGATTCCCTCCAAAGCCCTGCCTCCACATGCCGTGGATCTGCAGTCTATTATTCATGATTCACATGTCTTCCTAAACCCAAAAAAATTAATGAAACCTATCCAGAACTTTGATTTGTGCCAGTGATGCTTCCAGTGTGTAATAGTAGTGGTGGCAATGGTAGCGGAAGCATTTATTGAGCACCCACTTGGTGCCGGCCACTATTCTAGGCGCTTGGGAAGGACAGAATACACAGATCTCCCCCATGTGAATGAAAGCTCCTCATGGGCAGGGAATATACTTTGTGTTTGTGTTGTACTTTCCCAAGCGTTTAGTACAGTGCCTTTGCTACTATTGTCACTATTTCCACGATTATCGTTGTATTTATTGAGTATTTACTACGTGCTAAGCACTGTATTTAGCACTGGGATGGATACAAGATAAACCAGGTTGGAGAAGCAGCGTGACCGAGTGGAAAGAGCATGGGCCTGCAAGTCGGAGGACCTGGGTTCTAATTCCAGTTCCCCCACTCGAATGCTGTGTGACCTTGGGCAAGTCACTTCACTTCTCTGTGCCTGCTAAATGGGGATTAAGGCTGTGAACTCCATAGGGGACAGGGAGTGTCCAACCCGATTAGTTGTATCGACCCCAGTGTTTAGTACAGTGCCCGGAACGCAGTAAGCACTTCACAAGGGCCATTAAAGAAAAGAATCCAACACAATCCCTGCCTTACCGAGGGCTCACATTCTAAGTGGGGGGAGACAAAGAGATAGAACAACTAGACTATGGGGTGACAAATCTTTGGCTCTTAATTATAAGTCCATTTTCATCCCCGATTTTGTTGGTGTTGGAAAGGACCTCCCAGTGTCATTGAATCCAATCCACTGCCTCCAAACAGAACCGCAGCTTTGTTATCTGAAGCAGATGGATGCGGAAGAAAGGGGAGGTGCTCCTACTCTTTAAAAGTCTAGCCAAATGCGGCAGATTTCCCTTCAATTTCTTTGCAGAAGTACCTCAGAAACTTTTTCTCTGAGATATCAAGATCCATCTTTCCAGAGAACAAAGCAGTTGGTTGAAATTACAGCAGAAGAGATTCCAGTTAGATATCTGGAAGAACTTCCTGACAGTTAGGGTGGTGACCTCCAAGACAGGCCCGGGCCAGCCTCAGGAATAGGGTGACTCACCACATTTGCCTCTGTGTTACTAGGGGAAAGTTCTTCACCTATTTAGGGGTGGGGCAGAGGGGTGAAATGACTAGCAAGTCCAAGAAAGGTCTGGGGAGATTCATGGACGACAGGTCTATAATGGGTTACTAGAGCAGCATGGTGTAGTGGATAGAGCACGGGCCTGGGAGTCAGAAAGGCCTGGGTTCTAATCCCGGCTCCACCATTTGTCCGCTGTGTGACCTTGGACAAGTCACTTAACTTGTCTGTACCTCAATTGCCTCATCTGAAAAATGGGGATTAAGACAGTGATCCCCATGTGGAACAGGGACTGTGTCCAACCTGATTTTCTTGTATCCACCCCAGCACTTAGTACAGTGCCTGGCACATAGTAAGTGTTTAACAAGACATTATTATTATTATCACTCAACCCTTCCAGCTCTGCCTACACATTTCCCAAATCCACTCCTTCCTCTCCATTCACACAGCTGCCTCCCTGGCCCAAGTGCTTGTCAGTTTCCATGCAGGTCTCCTCTCTCCTCATCCCAGTCCACACTACACGAGGCTGCCCGGCTCACTTTCTTGAAGTGTTGCCGGACACATGTCTCTCCACTCCTCAAAGCCCCACTCTGGCTTCCCATTTCTCTCTGAATCAAACAAAAACTTGGCTTCAAGCTTGGTTCCTCCCAAGTGCGCCATCACAGCTTGCCTCTCTTCTGCCTCTCCCAACTCCAACTTTTTGCTTACATTACTTCCCTGCCCCCAGATCCACCATACCACTGCTCTTCCGGTCTTCAAAGCCCTTCTAAATAATGATGGTACTTGTTAAGCGCTTGCTATGTGCCAAGCACTGTTCTAAGCCCTGGGGTAATGTTGGTATTTGTTAAGCGCTTACTATGTGCCGAGCACTGTTCTAAGCGCTGGGGTAGACATAGGGGAATCAGGTTGTCCCACGTGGAACTCACAGTCTTAATCCCCATTTTACAGATGAGGGAACTGAGGCACGGAGAAGTTAAGTGACTTACCCACAGTCACACAGCCGACAAGTGGCAGAGCTGGGATTCGAACTCATGAGCCCTGACTCCAAAGCCCATGCTCTTTCCACTGAGCCACGCTGCTTCTCAAGATACAAGGTATTCAGGTTGTCCCACGGGGTGGGAGGGGGTGTCACAGTCTTAATCCCCATTTTAAAGATGAGGTAACTGAGGCACAGAGAAGAGAAGTGACTTGCCCAAAGTCACACAGCTGATCAGTGGAGGAGCTGGGATTAGAACCCACAACCTCTGACTCCCAAGCCCGTGCTCTTTCCATTAAGCCACGATGCTTCTCAAAATCCCACCTCCCACCTCCTCCTTCAGGAAGCCTTCCCCTAACATTCATAGCCCCCGAGTCAAGTCAACCCTTAGCACTTATGTGTTTTATTTTATTTCCTATCCTCATGTAGATGTGTATATTTTTTATTTGGATTTTCATTAGTATAGTCACTGGTTTATTCTACTTCTTCATCCCGATATTCTCAAACCACTTCCCGTTATACCCTCCTTCATGTACTATTTATAAATTGTTTTTGTCTGTTTGTCTCTTCCTTGAGGGCAGGGAGCATGTGTCTTCTTTCTGGCGGGCACTCCTAAGGCCATAGTACAGTGCTTTGTACTCAGTAGGTGTTCGGTACATGACACCAAAGGATTGATTGGGTATGAGTTGGTCCCATCCACAGCTATAGTGATGGGTGTCCTCCCTCATTACACAGTGTCTCCAAGCATCCTGTTGCCATAGAGACAGAACATCGGGTTGGATGGGCCATGGTTCTGGCTCGGGAATGACAGCCCGTGGACTTTGGGTCTTTTAGGTACCACTCTCTCTGTGCAGGTTTACATCTCTCCCACTTTAATTCCAATCTCCTCCTCTGTCTTCTGGGATAAAGGATGGTGTTCTGGAAAAAAAGCTGAGATGATGCCATGTATAAAATTGAGAGAGGTCTCGGTTGGAGGAGGGAAGGGGAGAAAGGGGGCGTTTTAAGAAAATAACCCTGAACTTATTCATTCCAGAAGAGTACATTTCCAGGAAAGATGGTTGGAAATAAAACTTTCCTCTATTCCTAATAACCCGAGTAATTATCAAAGGGGAAAACGGAGCAAGGTCAAGTAGGGTCGGGGCGGGGAAGAGGGGGAAAGCTGGAACTCTAGCTTTTGGGATTCTCTGTTGGTCTTTCAGATCATCCTCTCCCTTTCTTTCTGTCTGTCCCTCCTCCCTCTTTCCTTCTGCTCCTTCCCACACAGGACCCTGTCTTCCTCCCACCCCTTGCCATCTTTTCCTCCCTTCCCCACTTTCCACCCTTCTCCCCATCCTTTCCCTTATCTCCTCCTCCCTCCTTCCCTGATTTCTCTTCCCTCTCCCCAACTCTAAGTTCTCTCGCTTGGATGAAGCCCGGATGAGGTTGCAGACAAGCGCAGGGTAGGGGAGGGGGAATCAGTTCCCTGCTGTAGGTGGAAGATGGAAGAGGGCATGAGCCAGGGATGGGATAGCGTAAGGGTCTGAGAGGAAATGCCTCCATTTCCTGCCTTAGGCTAGCTCAGAACCGAGGCCCTCTCTGGAGCCTTTGCTTGGTTCTGCTTTTTGTTAGTCCCAAAGTAGGAAGTCAGAGGGCCTCAAGAAGGGGTGGAGAAGGGTGGGGGGAGGAAGAGAAAGAAGGGGGAGAAAAACGAAGTGGGGGTAGGTGCCTCTAGATCACTGCAGTCAGCGATACGGGGACCCAGCTTGGGGGGCCGGCTCACTTCTCCCATCCAAAGCAGGGGCAGCCTGGCACGGAGGCAGGGAGTTGGACTGGATGACCCCTACGATCAGTGACTTCCACCCATTTCATTGCAAAGGGTGGGCAGGCAGGCCACAAGCTCCTCCTCTCCCTCCATCTGCTGGCTTGGGCTTCCACCGCAGGTGCGGGCCGCTGTCCCATGGCTGGGCCGTTTAGGGTTTGTAGTCTGTAGAGGAGCTTATCGAAACCGTTGGAAAGAAAGGGTGGGGGAGGGGAAAGAGGAGCCTGTGGGGTCAGGACGTCTGGGTCCAATTCATCCCGTCGGGGGCTGAACTCGGGAGCGCAGAAGGCGGGGGGGAATTGAGGGGGGTGATAGGTCTCTCCAGTCAAGAGCCCCTCCTGGCCTCCCCTCAAGGGACAGAAGCTCCAAGGCCCCGGGCTCTGCGCGCTCTTGTCTCGCGCGTGGCCTCTCCCGCGGCTCGGGCTGCTTGGATTTGGAAGCTCAGTTTCCCCTCCGGAAATTACTCGGTTCCCTTTATTAACAAGGCTTGGAAAAAGGGGGAGAGGGTGAAGGGTGTGAAGAGGGAGAAGTCAAAGGCCTGAAGGATGGGGAGAATGAAGGGCCGGAGGGGCTCCACCCCTCCAGCGAAGGTGCACCCCAAAATCTGAGTCAGGGGGAGCCACCCTGCGCCTTCTGGGGAGGGAGGGCGTGCGCGCTGAGAAGTTGTTGGTTCATGAATGAGGAAGAAGCCAGCTATGTGGTGACGGCACATGAGTCTACATGTGGTTTAGACTTTTTTTCCCCGCGTGTGTGTGTGTGTGCGCTCGTGTGTGTGTATGTGTGTGCGTGGCTTTTGGCTCCGCCGCCGCCACCGCCGCCGCCGCCGCCGCTGCAGAGCGGGAGGGTGGGTTTACTGGTGAGGTTGCCGTTCGCCGCCACGACTGCTAACCTGTTGAGCTGGGTCTGGGGAGTGTCCTCGTCCTCCTCTTCCTCTCCTCCTCCTCCGCGCCCCCGCTTTTCTAACTTCTCCTCCACCCTCCCCGCCCCCTCCGTCCCCCTCCACTCCTCCCGTCCCCACCCCCCGCCGCCCCGTCCACTCCTCCCCACCGTCCGCCCCGCGCCCCGTCCCACCGTCGCCGCCCCGATCGGAGAGGGGGCCCCGCTGCTCCGGGCCAGGGAGCCGGGCTAGCCGGGGCTTCCGCCGGGGCTGCCCGTTTCGCTGGTGGAGTCCGGGCCGCCGGACCGGCCGCTCCGCCTGCGGGGGTGGCGAGGGGCCCGCTTCGGAGAAGCGAAGTTCAGCGAGCCTTTTGAAGCCATCGAAAGTCCGTCCTCTTCCCCCAACCCCATCTCTCCCCCCTCAGCGGTGGCTGGCTCCGGGGCTTCCTCTTGAGCCGGACGGGCCCCGGGGGGAAGCGGGGGGGCGGTTGGCCGGCCGGCCCCGAGGCCACCGGGGCCGGGGAGCGGGCCGGGCCGGGGATGCCCCCGGCTGGTGCCCCGTGAGCTCTCGCCGCCGCCCGCCCCGCCCCAGCCCGATGCCATGGCCGGCTCCTGGCTCTGCCCCTGGTGGTCCTGGTGCCTGACCGAGGACGAGAAGGCGGCCGCCAGGATCGATCGGGAGATCAACAAAATCCTCATGGAGCAGAAGAAGAGAGACCGGGGGGAGCTGAAGCTGCTCCTGCTGGGTGAGTGCCCGCCGAGGACGGGGAAAGAGTGCGTGTGTGTGTGTTTGGGGTCCGGTCGGGCCGGCGGGAGGTTCCCGTCGGACCCTGGTTGTTGGGAATGTGGGAGGGATCCACGGATCGGTCCTCGGGACCAAGAGTAAGAGCCAAAGGATTGTTTCTCAGTGATCTCACTTGTTCTCATATCATCCCTGCCAGGTGCCAGCTTTAGGGAGGGGCCGAGGGAATTCTCCCCATTTTCTAGAGGGAGAGACAGGCCCGGAGTGGTTAAGTAACTTGCCCGGGAACACACAGCCGAGCCCCAGCTGGAACTCAGCTCTCCTGATGCCCAGTCCTGGGCCGTCCACTTGACTCTGCCGGTCCCTCCGCCGGCAGCCTCGTTCCCTGTTCTCCCTTTCCCGTTGCCGCCAACTTGGTGACGGATGAGCCTTCCGAGTCTCCCGAGCTGTCCGATCCAGCCGCGAGCCCCGGGCAGACAAGTCCCGGCCACACAGGAGCCCTCTCATCTCGGCTCATCCCCCGCTGAGGGACTCCCTGGCCCAACCGATAAATCGATCCATCGGTGATATTTAATGAGTCCTTACTGTGGGCAGAGCATCGCACTAAGCACTTGGGAGAGCACGATGCAAAAGAGTCGGTCTAGATGATCCCTGCCCACAGGGACGCACAGACTGGAAGGGGGAGGCAGAAATTAAAATACATTATAGACGGCTCCGTATGCAAGTGCTGAGGCCCGACCCAGAAGAGACTCCCACAGCACCGATGAACCCAGGCCCTCCCTTGGAGCCGGGAAGGGCGGCAATCAGAAAAACCTCTCTTACAAGAAAGGGCTTTGGGAGATCCCCTGCCAGGCTGCACTCTCCGGTGAGGAAGGCAAACCCCAGCCACCGAAGGGAACCCAAACCAGCTAGAAGCCTGGTCTTGGGGTCTTCTCTTTCTCCAATCAGTCCCTTTCAGTTCCTTGGTCCTCCCTGATTTCAGGGTCCACTGAAGAGTTTCCCATGAGGCACGAGAAAGAGTGAACTGGGCCATGATCAGATTTGCATGCCGTTTTCATGGGCCACCATGGATCTGCTGTCTAGTCTCCAGTCACTTTCGGGATCAAATGCCAATCTTGTTCTGTGCCTGTGGCTTGACTTTCCCCTTCCGGTATCCTGCTCCCTCTCCCAGCCTACATCAGGTGCAGCAGAAGAGACCCAGGGATCCTGGACAACTCAGGGAGAGCGGGGAAAGCGGGAGGGAGAAGCAAGTAAAAACCTGTCCAGGCTTCAACACTGGGGCCTGACCTGGGCCGAGGCCCAGGAGAGAGGCCCTGCGCTGGCCCCGAAGATGGACTGGCCTGTGAGGCTGGACCTCTCTTCCCAGTGGGGGTTGGGCTATGCAGGCAGGGTGAGCTCGGGGGGCTCCTGGGACTTGTAACCTTGGGGACCTCCAAGGGATTGCCACACATGTCCAGTTCTCTTGCCCTTGCCCAGGGCTCCGAGGAGACCCCAAACAGGGGTGGGCGTGGAGCCACCATCCCTGGCCGGGAATCCTGGACACGACTCATTTTGGGTTCCACCATCTAAGAGCATTCCCCAACCCGCCCCTGCCCTCCGGGCCGGTCAGCTTGGACTCTGAGGGGGACATTGACCTGCTCCCAGTCTTGTGGGGACCAGCGGGCTTCCTGGCTCCTGGATCTGACTGAGATGTGTCACTATTCAGAGTGGAGGGGCTTGGGTCCACCTTTCACTCATTCCTGCTCGGCTGGCTCCCCTAGACTGGAATCTAGGGGAGTGCCCGAGGAGGCGGGGGTCGAGGCTACTGGAAAGAGTATCTGGAAAGAGATTCGGAGGACCTGGGTTCTAATCCCAGCTGCGCCATTTGAGTGCTGGGTGAATTTGGGCAAATTGCTTCACTTCTTTGTGCCTCAGTTTCCTCATCTGTTAATA
This sequence comes from Ornithorhynchus anatinus, assembly GCF_004115215.2. Lineage (NCBI taxonomy): Eukaryota > Metazoa > Chordata > Mammalia > Monotremata > Ornithorhynchidae > Ornithorhynchus > Ornithorhynchus anatinus. The sequence continues at coordinate 116,208,299 of NC_041749.1, read as the reverse complement.
GGGGATTCAATCCTAATCCCTCCTACTTAGGCTGTGAGCCCTATGTGGACAGAGACTGTGTCCAACCTGATGATCTTGTATCTCCCTCAGTGCTTAGTACAGTGCTTGGCCCAAAGTAAGTGCTTTTATTACTCTCCTCAGCCCACAAACCTGTTCTAGGGATGAGGGGGGTGATCCGGCCAGCTCTCTGTCAGCTTCCTCTCGGGAACTGTCATCATGAGTCACAATCTCCTTGGGTAGGAAGGGCCCTTGAGAGATCATTCCAGCCAATCCCCTGCCTCCAGGCCACACTAACCCCAGACCATTCCAGATCAATGAGACTCCTTCTTGGGACTGAGCTTCTTCCACCTTCCTGTCTAACTACATTCCAGTGTCTAACAACTCTCGACACCTGAAAGTTCTTCCCTCTATCTAACCCAAATTCCTCTTGCTGCAGCCCAGGCCCGTTTCCTCTTGTAAGGTCCTCCACGCAGGTGGAGAAGAACTGAAGGCCCTGCCCTATAGCTGCTTATTTCCCCGTCAGAGGGAAGTTACACTTTACCTCCCCCAACCCCCTCCCACCCCCAGGCCCTCACCATCCAGCTGACGTCAGTGGCTACAGGAATGCAGTGACTTCAGCTGCTCCCCAGGCCCCTGGCCGGGTGTGGGGAGATTGGGCCCTTCTGGAGCAGGCCCTTTTGGCGGGCTCCTCCATGGAGACCCAAACCTATTGGACCCAGGACCCAGCCCCAGCTCCAGGACCTAGACCCAGCTCCAGCCCTAGCCCTAGCCCCAGAACCTGGCCTCAGGACCCAGCCCAGATCTAGCCTCAGCCTCAGCCATTGCTTCCAGTGGCACCCTCTGTGCCCCAGATGTGGTCTCTTCAGGGAAGGGGTCAAGATCTCAAATAGGCCCATAGACCTGGTCCAGGACCTAGACCCAAAAACCTTTACCAATTTGTCCAAGTGGGGAAGAGACCCAGGAGCTGGGGTGCAAGAGGGAACCGGGCTAGTGGCCTAAACCATCTTTGTATTCAGTCGTGGGTCTTCTCTCTCTTCCTCCTCTTCCTCCTTCTTCTCCTCCTCCTCCTTCCCCTCCTTCTCCTCCTTCTCCTCCTCCTCCTCCTCCTCCATTAATGGAGGATTGTAAGTTTCCCCACTAGATTATCAGCTCCTTGAGGGCAGAGATCGGGTCTACTAACTCTATTGTGTCAAACTCTTCCAAGCGCTTAGTCCGGTAGTCTGCACACAGTAGGGACTCAGTAAATACCACTGATTAATTGATTTATTACTGTTTGCTATACTGGGAGAGTACAGTAGAAGCAAATGACATGGTCCCTGCTTTCAAAGAGCACTCCTCCTCCTCTTCTCCTCCTCCTCCTCTTCCTCCTCCTCCTTTTTTTCATCTGCCTCTTCTTTCTCCTTCTCTTCCCCCTACCCTCCTGTTCCTCCTTCTTTTCCTTCTCCTTGTCCTCCTTCTCCACCACTAGCACTGGCACCTCATCTTCCTCCTCCTCCTCCTCCTCCTCCTGCCTCTTCTTTCTCCTTCTCCCCCCCTGCCCCTTACTCCTTCCTTTCCTTCTCCTTGTCCTCCCCCATTACCACCACCTCCACTACCTCTTCTTCTTCCTCCTTCTCTCCCCCTCTCCTCTTCCCCCTCCTCCTCTCCCCCTCCCCTTCCTCCCTCTCCTCTTCCTCCCCCCTCCTCTTACCCCTCCCAAGCTCCTTCCTCATTCTGTGTCCACAGCCTTCTCCTCCTTCCCCATTCCCTCTCTTCCCTCTTTGCTACTCCCCACCCTTCCTTCCTGGAACCAGCCCTGGGGGTAGGGTGGGAAGGAGGGGGAGAAGATTAAGAAGGTTTCCAGCCTTCCTCTCCCCCCCCTTAACCCATCCACAAGGCCTGGGGTCTTGCCTGTCCCAATGAGACCCGACCACAGTGAGGCAAGGGACTTATTACAGCTCCAGGGCTTCAGGAATACTAGTCCAATGGACAGGGCCCTATGGCCTGGGAGCCAGGAGCCCAGACCTCTGGACTAAGCTGTGCCGCTAATCTGCTGTGTGACCTTGGGCAAGTCAGTGAACCACTCTGGGCTTCGGTTCCTCCGGCTGTAAAACCAGAGCTGATTTTAGGAGAAGGAGAACCATGCAGTTCCCTGGGGCTGCCAAATTGAAAGCTTAGCACAGCAGACACTCAATAAATACTCTTGATTGACCAATCAAGAGTCCGGTCCATTTTGCAACGTACACGGATAAAAGCGAGGAAACCAAATAGTCCAATTTCTGGCCCTGTTTTCTACGACAGTCAGAATTCTGTAGCTGAAACGGCTAAAGCGTAAACCGATGTAGCAGAATTATTCCTTTGAACCGCCCCCCCTCCCGACCCCCACCCCCAACCCCCACCCCATCTGGCTCCATCAACCCCCACCTAGGGGGAGCCTGAGCTAATGGGTTTGAAGATTGAGCGGGGATGGGGGAAGCTGGTAGGGGAGGCAGTCAAGGACCTCCAAATGTCTGGAATTGGCCCAGTGTCAAATGGGATGGGAGAAAAGAAGGGTGCGGGAGCAGCCCATTCCCACTGTCTTCCTATTGGCCACAAGTCTCAACCAGTGAAAGCCCTGTGTTTCTCAGATCGACATCTCTGGCCCCTTCAGCAAATGATTCTGTAGATTACAGTGCAAAGCCACATAGCACTGCAGTCGCCTTTGGGTGAAATGGCTTCTTCCGAATCACCGAGTTAGTGGGCAACAAGAGATTAGATGCTCGAGGGCTTGGTTTTGGGGACAAATAATTTACTTCAAACCTACATGGGAGAGGTTGGGAGTCTCTTAGCATCTCTCTCCCCCAGTCGCTGTCTCCTCCTGTTTCTCTTATCCCACGTCCTCCGATCCCTTGCTCTTGTCCTATCCTATCGGCATCTCTCCGAGGCACTCACTGCTTGATTGAGGTCGGGGAAAGGGACAGCACAGGGAGCAAGGGCTCCGGGATCCCTAGTCACCGGGACCTCCCCCCCGGTCAGGAGATCCAGGTCTGTGGGGCTAAGGAGGACCCCCACAGCCTTTTGGGCAGAACTGGCAGCCCATCCCCTCTTCTCCTGGCCTCTCCTGACACGCTGCAGCTCCCTGGCCCGGCTCCAGAAACTCCAAGACTTCTCTCGGTCCCTCCAGATTCTGGGGCCAGGCTGAGGCTCCTCTTGGCCCAGCCTGGCTCCGAAGCCCAGCTGGGGTGAGTCAGGACCCGCCCCCACCCCCGTCACCCCGGGCAGGGCCCGGCAGCTGGGGGGTGCGCAGGGGTGAGGCGAGTGCTCGGGCTCGGGCTCAGGAGCCACTGCGGTGGCTTTGTAAAGCCCACCGTCCCTCCTTTCCCCCCACCGCCTGAGCAGCAGCAACCACAGCTCAGCTTGTCCGGCCGGGCCCGGCCTGGGGGCTGTAGCCTCTGCTGCTTGGCTGGTGGCAGAGGTGGCAGCAGAAGACGGAGGCGGCAGTACAGAGCTGAAGGTGAGATTCCCTCCTCACCCCATCTCCCTTTTGTGCTCCTCCCCCATCTCCCTCTATTCCTTCTCACCTTTCTCACCCCTCTCTTCCCTGTTTCCCTCTCACTGCCCAGACCAGCTCCAGCATGCCAATTACTCAGATCTCCCTTGATCCCCTTTCTTCATTTCAGGTGACACTGTTCTCTTCTGACTTGAAGTTTTAGGGTCATAGCCAGCTTGACTGGTGCAGCTACAAATGCTTGCTGGTTCTTTATTTTCTGCCTCCTTCTGGGTTCAGTGTGCATTTGCCCGAGTGAGAAAACCACTGGGTCTCCTGGGGGTTGGTAGATATATCCGATGTTCCCTGTTTGGGTGAGTCTGTGTCTTCTGACATCGTGCTGTGGGAAATTCTGTGTGTTGACAGCATCCATGGGGTGGGCAGTTCGGACTCCAGTTAGGCAGAGGGCGGGTGGCAACTCGAAATCTGTCTGGGCAGTGATGGGTGGCAGGCTTATGGCCCATCTGGATGATGGAAGTGAAGGCCCTGGAGAGAGCCATTGTCGTGAGCTCCAGGTACCAGTATGAAAGGCCAGAGGGACGATAGTCCCACCGCTGCTGCAAAATTAGAAACTGGCCACCATTAATCCTCACTGGGGAGAATCCATGGGCAGGTCATTGAAAGTTTAGTGCTCCATATATATATACATGCACACACACACACACACACACACACACACACGCCTGCTCCACAGGGGAGATGTGGGGACTATGCCCCCAAGTTTTCTGATCTGGACTCCCTCACCCCAAGTCTCGGACAAAGACCTGAGAGTTGCCAATTGTGGTTGAAGAGACCCAAATTGGTGGCTTGTTCACCTGGCCTGTTGACTCTGTGAAGCCTGTACCTTCTTAAACCTCATCCCCCCTAAAATCCTTGCCCCCTTCTCACCCCCGTGCTGCAATTGAAAAGTTGGCATGTCTGTACATCTACATATGAATAGATATAATACCATGATTTTTATGTAGCAAAGCTGCATGCCCTAGTGGAAAAAGCCCAGGAGGCAGAAAGCTTGGGTTCTAATGCTGATTTCTCCACTTGCCTGCTGTGTGACCTTGGGCAAGTCACTTCACTTCTCTGGGCCTCAGTTCTCTCATCTGTAAAATGGGGATTCAATACCTGTTCTCCCTCCCCCTTAGACCGTGAGCCTCATGTAGAACAGGGACTGTGTCTGACCTGACTATCCTATATCTACCCCAGTGCTTAGGACAGTGCTTGGCATGTAGTAAGCACTTAACAAATGCCACTATTCTTATTATAGTGCTTTTATTGCCAAAACGCTTTTACATTCCTTAGGTTATTTTGTCCTCACAACAACCCTGTGAGGTAGGGAAAGGCAGGTATTGTTAATGCCCTTTTGCGGATACGGAAACTGAGGCACAGAGCGGTTAAGCAACTTGCCCCAAATTATACGGCAGTAAATGGCAGATCTGAGATTCCAAGCCGAGTCTCCTGACCCCCAGATCCATACTCTTTCTCCGCTGCACCAGTCGTATTTATTAAGTGCTTACTGTTCGTGGAGCAGTGTACTAAGTGCTTGGGAGAGTACAATAAAACAGAATTGGGAGACACATTTCCTGCTCACAACAAGCATATAGTCTAGAGTCTCACACCACATGCACATAGCCACCCACTTAGATATAATGACTGAATTTATTAAGAACAGGACCTATGAGAAGCAGCGTGGTCTAGCAGAAATAGCCTGGGCCTGCAAGTCCAAGGCCCTAAGTTCTCATCCTGGCTCTCCCACCTGCCTGCTGTGTGACCCTTGGGCAAGTCACTTCCCTTCTTCTGTGTTTCAGTTCCCTCAGCTGTAAAATGGGGATTCAATACCCTTTTTCCCTCTTAATAGACTGCGAGTCCCATGTGGGACAGTGACTGTGTCTGACCTGATGACTGATCTATCCCAGTGCTAAGTACGGTATTTGGCACAGAGGAAGCACTTAACAAATATGATGATGATTATTATTATCGATAATAATGATAATAAGCACTCCTAGGTGCCAGGCTCCCATGCAAAGCACTGAGATGGAACCCTGTTCTCTTCAGAGAAGCAGCGTGGCTCAGGGGAAAGAGCACGGGCTTTGGAGTCAGAGGTCATGGGTTCGAATCCCGGCTCTGCCACTTGTCAGCTGTGTGACAGTGGGCAAGTCACTTAACTTCTCTGGGCCTCAGTTACCTCATCTGTAAAATGGGGATTAAGACTGTGAGCCCCACGTGGGACAACCAGATTCCCCTGTGTCTACCCCAGCGCTTAGAACAGTGCTCTGCACATAGTAAGCGCTTAACAAATGCCAACATTATTATGCTCATATACCTGTTGCCCCTATATGTTAAACTACCTCCACATTTAGGTCTAGGTCAGTTTACGGACTCTAATCCCACTTTGGGGAGGTGGAGAGGTTGTAGGGGAGAGCCCCACATGGTCACTGACTGCTCTGCTCTTGGGGGGGTGGTCCCCCATCTCTCCCCACCAGGCACAGGAGAGAGTGGGAAGAGCACATTCATTAAGCAGATGCGCATCATCCACGGGGCAGGCTACTCAGAGGAGGACCGCAGGGGCTTTGCCCCGCTCGTGTACCGGAACATCTTTGCCTCCATGCAGACCCTGATCGAGGCCATGGACCACCTGCAGATTGCCTACCACAGACAGGAGAACAAGGTGAGTCTGGGGGACCTGAGGGGGCCAGTGAGAGTAGAGCCAGGAGGGAGGAGGGAAAAGAGGCCCGAGGGTGGGTGGTGGAAGGGGTAAACACAACAGAATTCCTCATGGTCTAGCAGAAAAAGCTCGGATCTGGGAGTCAGAGGCCCCAGGTTCTAATTCTGGTTTTGCCACTTGTCTATGGTGTGACCTTGGGCAAGTCACTTGACTTCTCTGGGCCTCAACTTTCTCATCTGTAAAATGGGGATTCAATCCTTGTTATCCCTCCTACGTCAACTGTGAACCCCATGTGGGACAGGGACTGTGTCGACCTGATTAACTTGTATCTACCCTAGCGCTTAATACTGTGCTGGACACATGGTAAGTGCTTAATAAATACCATCGTAATAATAATCCCCTGGAGTCCATCTATCCATCAATCAATCAGTGGTATTTATGGATCACTTTTTGTATATGGAGCACTGTACTAAGCACTTGGGAGAGTACAATATAATACAATTGGTAGATATCATCCCTGCCCACAAGGAGCTTATCTACTAGGGGAGATACACTGAAACAAAATACAGATAGGGGAAATGACTGAGAATTTGGGAAAGTAGCCACTTCCTTTGGGTATATATATTTGCATGATATTTACATAGATCTGCATAGGTTCTAGATGGATTTGGAAACCAAGTCCTTTGGGAGTTTTACATAGATCAGCATGTGTTACAAATCAGTCTGCGCTCTCCTTCTGCCTAGAATCTTCGGTTGTTGTGCACAGAAGTTACACAGATAAGCTTGTACCATAAATTGCTCTACCCATTTTGTGGCCTTTGTACATTTGAGGGGATTTTGCTCTGAAGGCATTGCACTTTGGGATTTTGGGATGGTGGTAACAATAGTAGTAATAGTAATAATAATTGTGGCATTCGTTAAGCGCTTATTATGTGCCAGGCACATATGGGGTGAATATGAGCAAATCGGTTGGAGACAGTCCCTGTTCCATGTGGGTCTCACAGTCTTAATCCCCATTTTACGGATGAGGGAACTGAGACACAGAGAAGTGAAGTGACAGCAGACAAGTGGCGGAGTTGAGATTAGAAACCATGACCTTCTGACTCCCAGGCCCATGCTCTATCCATTACGCCATGCTGCTTCCCCTAGTAGTAATAGTGGAGGTAATAATAAGAAGAAAAAGAACAATAATCATTGTTAAGCACTTGCTATGTGTCAAGCACTGTCCTAAACTCTGGGATAGTACAAGATAATCAGTTCCCACATGGGCTCCCAATCTTAAGTAGGAGAGAGAACAGGTATTGAATCCCCATTTTACAGGTGAGGTAACTGAGGCACAGAGAAGTGACCTGCTCAAGGTCACACAGTAGACAAGTGGTGAAGCCAGAGTTAGAACCCAGGTCCTCTGACTCCAGGGCCTGGGCTCTCTCAATTGGCCCACGCTGCTTCTCTATCACTAATAGTAGTGAGAATCATCGTAATAGTAATTATCGAACATCCTCTGAGTGCAATGCACTGTACTAAGTGTGTGAAAAACTACAATGGAATTTCTCATGTCCTCCACTTGCTTTTTTTCCACCACAAACTCTCCTTCTCTCAGCTGACTTGAATCATTTAACTCCTCTGTGCCTTAGTTACCTCATCTATAAAATGGGGATTGACAGTGAGCCCCATGTGGGACATGGACTGTGTCATTCATTCATTCAATCATATTTATTGAGCGTGTACTGTGTGCAGAGCACTGTACTAAGCACTTGTAAAGTACAATTCAGCAACAAATAGAGACAATCCCTACCCAACAATGGGCTCACAATCTATACGGGGGGAGACAGACAACGAAACAAAACAAAGCAAGTAAACAGGCATCAGTAGCATCGATATAAATAAATAGAATTATAGCTATATGCACATCGTTAATAAAATAAATAGAATAATAAATATGTACATATATACACAAGTGCTGTGGGGTGGGGAGGGGGGTATAGCAGAGGGAGGTAGTTGGGGCAATGGGGAAGGAAGAGCAGAGGAAAAGGGGGGCTTAAACTGGACTCACTGTCCAACCTGATTAACCTCTATCTACCACAGCTACAGTGCCTGGCACATAGTAAGCGCTTAACAAATACCATTAAAAAAAAAAATCCCTGCAGTTCCCTGTCATTCTTCCCTCCTGGCACTGCCAGTTCCTGAAATAGCTGATATCTCTAGGGCCTTGAGCCCCAGGCCAAAAGTCCCCAGTTTAGGGACTGCCATTAGCCTCTCCTCCATCTTTTATTCTCTAGTCAGCATTTATATCCTCCACCGCACACAGAACACCTAATCCCTCATTTCTCCACCCCTTGCACCCTCCCCTCTGGTTCGCCTATGCACCTGGATCTGTACCCTGTAAGCTCTTTGACACTTACCTCACCTCCAGCCCCACAGTACTTATATACTCATCCTCATTCTCTGCTATTCTCTTTTCTGTAATTCACTGTCTGTCTCCCTCACTAAACTGGAAGCTCCTTAAGGGCAGGAAACAGGTCTACCAATTTTACTATACTGTACTTTCCCAAGCACTTAGTACAGTGCTCTGTACACAGGACACGCTCAGTAAATACCATTGATTGATGATTGCTAGGGACCGGCACTGGAAGGCCTGGCCTCCTCTGGGGTTTCTCCTCTTCTGTGCAAGGGTTTTCTGCTCCAGTTTCCCTCTGATCTCCAGTTAAGGTGACCAGAGATCTCGATTTGGGTAGGATCCACCCACCTTCAGAGTCTCTGCCTACAATCAACCAATCAATCCATGGTACTGTGTGCAGAGCACTGTACTAAGTGCTTAAGAAGAGTACAGTACAACAGAGTTGGGGGACACATTCCCTGCCCAGAAAGCGTTTACAGGCTAGAGGGGGAGACAGATATTAATATAAATAAATAAATTACAGGTATGTCCATATGCACTGTGGGGCTGAGGGTGGGGTGAGCATCAGGTGCTTAAAGGGGACAGATGTAAGTGCATAGGTGACCCAAAAGGAAGAGGGAATAGGGGAAGCGAGGGCTTCGCTGGGGAAGGTCTCTTGGAGGAGATGTGATTTTTAATAAGGTTTTGAAGGTGGGGAGAGTGGTGGTCTCTTGGATATGAAGGGGGGGCGGGTGTTCCAGGACAGAGGGCGGACGTGGGCAAGGGGTCAGCAGCAGGATAGATGAGATTGGGGTACAGTGAGTACGTTGGCATTAGAAGAGTGAAATGTATGGGCTGGGCTGCAGGAGGAGAGCAGCGAGGTGAGGTAAGAGGGGGCAAGGTGATTGAGTGCTTAAAAGAGCTCCTGCTTGATACTGAGGTAGATGAGCTACCCGAATCGAAGGAACCCGCTTGAGGCCAGGGTGGCGAGACAAAAGCCACCGTGGGGACAACTCTTACTCCTACTCTCCTTCCTTCTCCTCCTCTTTCTCATCCTCTCCCTCCTTCTACTCCTCCTCTTCCTCCTCCTCCTTCCTCAGTGAGGGCAGCAGCAGTCGCTACCCTCATCACCACGGCTCTATTGGCCTGTTGGGGCCAGAGAAGGGAGTGTCTAACACAGCCCGAAACGCCTCATCTGCCTGTACCACTAACTCCTCTCCCAGGCCCAGAGGCTCAGTTTTAGTTGGCCTGACTGGCCACAGTTGCCTCTAGCCCTGGGCTCCTTCCCTCTCTCCTTTCACTCTTGCTTCTTCTTTGCCCCTCTAGACTGTGAGCTCTTTGTGAGCAGTGAATGTGTCTGTTGTTGTATTGTACTCTCCCAAGCGCTTAGTACAGTGTTTTGCACACAGTAAGTGCTCAATAATGATGGTATTTGTTAAGCGCTTACTATGTGCAAAGCATGACTGACTGACTGAATGAAATGCTTTCTCTGACCCCACCCATTCTTTTGGGTCCTGATCCCCTGGAGGCCCCACTCCCATCCCGTTTAAGGCGGACAGATTTCTGATCACCTTTTCACAAAGAAACCATTTATTCCACTTTCTTCTAGGCATCCAAAAAACAGATTAGATAAATCATAAAATTGTAGACCTGGGTCCTTGTGACCTCTCAGAAACTGGGTAGCGAGCCTGAAGGAAACGAAGCAGAAGGATTCAAGAAAAGTCTCTTCTTGATGGGCCCGATGGTGTTGGACACTGACGAGCAAGACTGAGGAGAGACTGAATCCGTTCTCCGATATAGATTACGGGAGGCCCTTCGGGAGGCAGAAGGAGGGACGAGATGGCCCTTCCCTGCCCCTCACCTCCTGAGGAGTCTCAGTTGCTGTTCCCCATTGCTTCTTCCATCCTCCCTCCCCAGCGCCACGCCCTCTTGGTCATGAGCATGGATGCCTACAAGGTCGTGACTTTCGACAAGCCGTATGCCAACGCCATCAAGAGGCTGTGGAAGGATGCGGGGATCCGGGCCTGTTACGAGAGACGCCGTGAATTTCACCTCCTGGACTCAGCCGTGTAGTGAGTCCCGTGGGGCAGCAGGGGCTGGGGAGGGCATCTGGGGTGGGTGGGAGTTGTCTAGGGAGGGTGTCCAGGATCCAGGAGTAAGTTTAGGGTCTCGGTCTGCAGAGTAGTAATAAAAATGATGGTGGTGTGGGTTAAGTGCTTACTATGTGCCAAACACTGTACTGAGCTCTGGGGGGAGATCCAAGTCGAACAGATTACCTGATTATCTGCAGTTACCTGTCCAACCTGGAGCGCATCACTGAGGATGACTACATCCCCACGGCCCAGGATGTTCTCAGAAGCCGCATGCCCACAACGGGTATCAACGAGTACTGCTTCTCCGTCCAGAAGACCAATCTGAGGTAATCCACTGCCCTTACACTGGAGCCTGGTTTGATGCCTCCCCTTCCTTCTGGCCATGCCATGGACCTTGAGGGCTCCAGCCCGCCCCCATGCCACCTCCGGGGTCCCATCCCTGGCCCCGCCGCCCCCCCCCCCGGGCCCCCTGGGGGCCTTGGATATAGGAAGAGCTCCTCATCTTTTCTCCCAAGCCCGGTCCTCTCCCTGACTTCCCTATCACCGTGGACGGTACAACTATCCTTCCCGTCTCTGAGGCCCGCAACCTCGGTGTCATCTTTGACTCAGCTCTCTCGTTCACCCCACACATCCGATCCGTTACCAAGACCTGCCAGTCTCACCTTCATAATATCGCCAAGATCCGCCCTTTCCTCTCCACCCAAACGGCTACCTTACTGCTACAGGCTCTAGTAATATCCCGGCTAGATTACTGTGTCTGCCTTCTCTCTCATCTCCCTTCCTCCTCTCTCTCCCCGCTCCAGTCTATTCTTCACTCCGCTGCCCAGCTCATCTTCCTGCAGAAATGCTCTGGGCATGTCACTCCCCTTCTTAAAAACCTCCAGTGGTTGCCTATCAACCTCCGCACAAAACAAAAACTTCTCACTCTAAGCTTCAAGGCTCTCCATCACCTTGCCCCTTCCTACCTCTCCTCCCTTCTCTCTTTCTACTGCCCACCCCACATGCTCCGCTCCTCTGCCGCCCACCTCCTCACCATCCCTCGGTCTCGCGTATACCGCCGTCGACCCCTGGGCCACGTCCTCCCGCGGTCCTGGAATGCCCTCCCTCCTCACCTCCGTCAAACTAATTCTCTTCCCCTCTTCAAAACCCTACTTAAAACTCACCTCCTCCAAGAGGCCTTCCCAGACTGAGCTCCCCTTTTCCCTCTGCTCCCTCTACCACCCCCTTCACCTCTCCGCAGCTAAACCCACTTCTCCCCCCCCCCCCGCTGCTCCTCCCCCTCTCCCGTCCCATCCCCTCAGCACTGTACTTGTCCGCTCAACTGTATATATCTTCATCAGCCTATTTATTTTGTTTCAGCGTGGCTCAGTGGAAAGAGCACGGGCTTTGGAGTCAGGGCTCATGAGTTCGAATCCCAGCTCTGCCACTTGTCGGCTGTGTGACTGTGGGCAAGTCACTTAACTTCTCTGGGCCTCAGTTCCCTCATCTGTAAAATGGGGATTAAGATTGTGAGCCCCACGTGGGACAACCTGATTCCCCTATGTCTACCCCAGCACTTAGAACAGTGCTCGGCACATAGTAAGCGCTTAACAAATACCAACATTATTAACATTATTATTTAATGAGATGCACATCACCCTGATTCTATTTATTTGCTATTGTTTTAATGAGATGTTCTTCCCCTCGACTCTATTTATTGCCATTGTTCTTGTCTGTCCGTCTCCCCCGATTAGACTGTAAGCCCGTCAAAGGGCAGGGACCGTCTCTATCTGTTACCGTTTTGTACATTCCAAGCGCTTAGTACGGTGCTCTGCACATAGTAAGCGCTCAATAAATACTATTGAATGAATGAATGATACATCCAGCAGTGGTGGCAGGAAGCCTAACTGACAGGGTGGAAATCCCTAGCACTGCTGCTGCTGCTGCTTTTGTGGTTTGAGTTGTGCCCGCAGGACTCCTGCTGCCTCTGCCTGGGTCGGGGTGGCGGCATTGCCATCTGGCCCATGCCAGTGGAGCTCCTGCCATCGTCACCTTGGGGGCAGCAGCATCGGGAGCCCCACTATGGTGGTTTGGGCAGGGCCGGGGAGTCAGAAGGTCATAGGTTCTAATCCCGGCTCTGCCACTTGTCTGCTGTGTGACCTTGGGCAAGTCACTTCACTTCTCGGGGCCTCAGATACCTCATCTGTGAAATGGGGATTGAGAATGTGAGCCCCACATGGGACAGGGATTGCGTCCAACCCAATTTGCTTGTATCCATCCCCGTGCTTAATACAGTGTCTGGCACATAGTTAAGCGCTTAACAAATACCGTTAATATTATTATTATTATTATTGCGGACTTGGCTTCGAATCCCAGCTCTGCCACTTGTCTGCTGTGTGACCTTGGGCAAGTCGATTCATTTCTCTGCACCTCAGTTACCTCACCTTTAAAATGGGGATTAAGACTGTGAACCCCTTGTGGGACATGGACCATATCCAACCTGATTAGTTTGTATCTATCCCATTGCTTAGTACAGTGCCTGGCACAGAGTAAGTACTTAACAAATACTATAAACAGGGACGGCAACAGCAGCCTCCACAGCTGCTCCTGCCAGGTGAGTAGTGTCTGCGGTGTGTGAATCTGTGTCTGGGTATTCTCTGTGTGGCCCCTGTCCCCTCCTCCCTCCAGTTCTCTGGCCCCCCTTCTTTTTCTGCCCCTCCTCTTTATCTCTGGCTTTCTCTGGTCCTGCCCCTCGCAAACCCCACCCCTGGCCCTCTTTGAGCTACCAAAATGTGGTCCCCTTGCTCAGAAAATATGAGCAGGTCAGTTCTGTGATGGGATGGGGGAGAGCTGAGGGCTCAGGTCGCTCACCCCCGCTTCGCGGTGCAGTGCTGGGTCCCCAGAACTGAGGTTAGAGAAGGTGTTCATCAGGGTCATAGGTCACCTGTGGAAAGGGCCAAAGGGAGAAGAACTGAGAAGAAGTTGAGTGAGATCCCAAGAGATCTTAGCAAGGTCAGAATCTTGGGGGAGGAACACCTTCAGTAGGTGGAGATTTTTACCCCCCCCTCCTCTTCCTCACTTCTCCTCCTTCTCATCCACCCCCCATCACCCAACCCAGTCCCACAGCTTGATATGGGATGAACAGGAGTCGGTCAAGTCAGTCAATCGTATTTATTGAGTGCTTAGTGTTTGCAGAGCACTGTACTAAGCTCTTGGGAGAGTACAATACAACAATAAACAGACACATCCCCTGCCCACAACAAGCTTACAGTCTAGATTAAGCTAGACAGGAGGGAATGGGCCTCTACTGAAGCAGGTGGGATCGCAGCTAGACACAAGGGAAAGCTTTCTGCCAGACAGATGTACATGTGGACTCCCATTCTCTGAAGAGAGACATTTAGAAACTCAATCAATCAATCAATCCCTCAGCATGGCATTTAGACCTTGTCTTTACCCTAAAAGTCTCTGTTGTCTCAAAGATAAACAAATTTGCCCAGGAGGATTTGGTTGTTCACCTGTCCAGAGTCAGGGGGCTGGACCACACGACCTCTTTGAGGTCCCATCCTGCACCAGGATTCTAGGATTCGACAGCTGCTGAAGATGCCAAAGGACCATTAAAGGACTGGGTTTCCACACCCCAGCAAGGCCGTGCCGGGGGCGCCGGGACAAGCATCAATGGGGGTCACGTTGGCCCCACCTGTTTCAGAGCCTGACCTGTCCAGAAGGTCCCTCTCTGAAACCCCATATGCTCCCTCTGGCTCTTTCCCCACCCCCCACCACACCAAGCTGAGGCCAGAGGCTTCTAATCTCTTACTAAATCTCACCAGATCCTGTTCCAACATTTCCTGTAGCAGCAGGGGGCCATCAGGCCACCCAATGTTAGGCGGACGGGTGGGGCAGCTGCGGCAGAAAATCCCTCCTCAGGAAATGACGTGGGGCTGCTATCGGTGACCCATATTTCTAAGAAGCCAGAACAGGAAGAGCGAAGCCGCTTGGCCGTGACTGCTGTCGAGGTGGGCCGGGGCAAGCGGAGCTACTCGGGCACACCTAGCCTTTCACCTTATCTCAGGGGAGCTTTCTGTTCAGGAGAGTCTCCTGGGAAGGCCCCTGGCTTCCCAGAGGAAAGGATATGGAGAGGATGACCTCTCCCATCAACGTTGTCTTAGTTCCCCTTTCAGGTCCCCTTGGCCCCTCGTTGAACCCAAACTGTCACTGATACTGTGGATTGGCTGCCTGCAACTCCCTCGGCCCAGCAGCTTGGTTTTCCTACCACAGTGCCCTGGGATGGATGAACTCAGGCCAGGCCACAGCCGAGTGGCGGTTAGGATGCTGTTGGCCTCCTGGCCACATTAGAGTCAGGGCGGGAGGGGCCGATCCAGGGCGGCGGGCGGGGGATGAAGGGGGAACCCACCTCCCCACCTCCACAGAGGAGCCCAAGGGCCCGGGTGGGTTCTGGGAAAGCACAGATGCCAAGGGCTCTGAGGAGCAGATGAGCTCCTAGGGGGAAAAAGGGTGAGGTAACTGGAAGAGGATGAGCTCTGTGTAAAGAGTAGAGACCCTAGAGCAGAGCTTTGAGGGGTCCCCAGAGTTGGAGGCTAGAGGCGGCAAAGGAGCCAGCCCTGCAAAAGATACAGAAGGTGCAACCAGAGAGGTATTAGAAAGACCAGGAGAGAACTGTGTCAGTAATTCCAAAGTTGGATAGTATTTCCAATAGAAAGGAGCGTCAAAGGCAGCTGATGGGCCCAGGAGACTTAGGATAGTACAGACTTATCAAGGAGAAAAACAGCATGGCTTAGTGGAAAGAGCCCGGGCCTGGGAGTCAGAGGACCTGGGTTCTAATCCCAGCTCCGCCTCCTGCCTGCTGTGTGACTTGCCCAAGGCCGAGCTTGATTTCCCAGTGCCTCCGTTTCCTCATCTGTAAAATGGGGATTAAATTGTACTCCCTCAAGCTTGGACTGTGAGTCCCATGTGGGACAGGGATGGTGTTTTGCACCTACCCCAGCACTTAGTACATAAAGTAATGCTTAACAAGTATGACCAAAAGAAAAAAAGAGTGGGGGCCTGGAGTCCCCTCTGGGGCATGCCGTGGAGTGGGGTATCTGGAAACAACCCATCTGCTCCAGGCCTGTTGGAAAATTCGTGTCCACCCGTGTCCAGGTCTCCCGTTCTCTGCTCTTCCCAAACAAACCCCCAACTGTCCCTCACTTGTGCCTTCCCCACATCACACCTGCTCACCCCTATCTCCTCCAAGCTTCCCCAAACCTCCCGTCTTTGAAAACCCTCCTCCAGGAAGCCTTCCAGAATTGACCTTCTACTTTCCTGGTCATGCATCCTCTTTGAACTCTTAATGTTCTTATTTGTTTGTTATTTATTTCCAATTGCTATATTTACCCTCTTATGTTGATCACATCTACAAAATCTCACTCTTTTTTAATGGTTGTTTATTTGTTAGTTTGTATCTTTTTAGCTTCCCCATTAGATTGTAAGCTCCTTGAGAGCAGAGATTGCATTTTATACTTCTGTATGTCTCCAAGTGCCTAATACAGTCAGGCGTTCAGTACGGTGCTCTGCACACTGTAGGCACACAGCACAGAGCTCTGCATCCACCAGCTGCTCAGTAGACTGCTCAGCGCACGACAGGTGCTTAGTAGAGGGTTCTGCACCCATCAAGCTCAGGATTAGTCTTCTCTAGGCCCACGGTGGGCATTCAGTTCAGTGCTCTACACCCAGCAGGTTTTCATTATAATGCTGTGCATACCGCAGGCACTCAGTACAATGCTCTGCATATGGCAGGCACTCAGTACAGAGCTCTGTATGCAGCAGGCACTTGGTACAGTGCCCTGCATCCAGCAGATGCTCAACATAGTGCACTGAATAGTAGGTGCTCAGTACAATGCGCCGCTTATAGCAGGTGCTCAGTACATCAGCACCGCTCACAGAGGGCATTCGGTACAGTGCTCTGTCCATAGCAGGCACTCAATCGGATGCTCTGCACACCAGAGGCACTCAGTATGGTACTCTGTGCACTGCAGGTGCTCAGTACGGTCCTCTGCCCTCCCCAAGCAGCCAGCAGACGTGAGCTCCATCAGTACTGTGGCTGATAATAATCATCCTCCAGGACTAGAGCTCTCCCGAACCGCAAGCAACCTGTGTTCGGCTCTCACTGTCTCTGGCTCCCTGCAGTGCAACTCCGACCCGGAGCCCAGCTCTGGAGAGAGGGCCAGGTTCCAGGCAAATGATGGTTCTCCGGAACCCCTGACGACTCTGTGCTCTGCCCCACACAGGATCGTGGATGTCGGGGGCCAGAAGTCAGAACGCAAGAAATGGATTCACTGCTTTGAGAACGTCATCGCCCTCATCTACCTGGCCTCCCTCAGCGAGTATGACCAGTGCCTCGAGGAGAATAACCAGGAGGTGAGCGGGAGGCCCGAGCGGGGAAAGACGACAGCTCCCCCCACCGCGTTCTGTGGCCGGACTCCTTGCCCCCTGGTTCCTCTTCTCCCTCTCCCCAAGCTTCAACCTGGAGCCGCCCCACGTCACCCGAAGCCTTCTTGTCCCCTGAGGAGGAAGACCCAGGAGATTCTGAGAGAGTTCCAGAGACAGGTCTGTCCGAGGATGGCCTGCCCAAGTGGTCTAGGCAGGCTAACCGAACCTGACGGCTTCCGATTAACCTCGCCAACCAAGGAAAGCAATGGCATGGATAATAAAGAACCACGGAGGATACAAATGTAGAAGCCAGCTGGTGCCCATGGCGGGGGCGCTTGAGGGAGGGAGCCCAAGAATCCTTCTGCCCGATGTTGGGGAGGTAGCCCCGGGAAAACCACTGAACTGGACTCTGAAGGTCACGGCATGGCAAAAGGTCAGAGGAAAGGCAGGGGCAGCTGATAGGAGTGTAGAATCCACCGCAGATAATCCACAAAGTGGATAATCGCCTGTACAGTCAGTAGAACCTGAGTATAACATCATTTCTTTGAAATGTCAGCCTGACTAGAGCCATTGGCTTCACCAAAGTCCCAGAAGATTAGCCAGGAGAGCCTTCTTTGTACAGCACTGGGTTCCTTGGATGTTGTAGCCAGTTTCTACTGGTTTTTTCAATCACATCAGTGCCGTCTTCTTCAAGTTCAAAGTACAACCCTCTCGCTCTCTTTCTCTCTTTCTCCTGTTCTCTCTTACTGGAATAGAAAAAAATTAATGTATCCAAGAGATTTTTATTATTCCAAGCTACCTTGCTTGCTGCAGATTATACCATCTATGATGCTAAGATTGTACACAAAAAGTTTCATCTTCAAGAGCAAGTTAGGTAATGGATCCAAGCCATAGTATAGGGACAAACTCAAGAATCTGTTGAAAAACAGATGGTCTAGGTTATACTGGTGCAAACAGAATGCAGATATTCCGCTTTTTGCTACAGTTAATAAACAGGGGGGCATCTGGCTGAATGGGAAGGGAAGCAGTGTGGTCTAGTGAGAAGAGCACTGGTCTGGGAGTCAGGAGACCTGGGTTTTCATTCCAGTTCTGCTGCTTATCTACCTGCCACGGGACCTTGGATCAAGCCACTTCACTGCTCCGGCCCTCAGCTTCCCCATCTGTCAAATAAGAATGAAATCCCTGTTCTCCCTCCCCCTTGAACTGAGAGTCCCTTATGGGACAGGGACTGGGTCCAACCTGCGCTTAGCACAGTGCTTGGCACACAGCAAGTGCTTAACCCCAGTTATTATGGGAATATCTGTAGAACACATGCAGAGAAGATGGAGAAGTATGTAGGTCTTCCCGATGGAGGAGCTGAAAATGAACATGGAGACAGAACAGATCCCAGCAGCCTGAAGCCATTGGACGATTTAGATGTTCTCCTGCTGGGAGGCAGGGGATTGGACCAGATGATTCCTCGAGGTCCCTTCGAGTTCTGGGACTTGGGGCTGGTTTCAATCCAGAAGGCAGAGTTCTTCTGAAGCCGGAAATTTCAGATGCCAATTTCAGATGGGCTTGGCTCATATTGTAACTTGGAAAGATCAGATTCATCTGGAAAATGAAAAGCTCCTCCTCTGCCTCCTCCTCAGTCAATCGGTCGATGAGATTTATTGAGCTCTTACTGTGTGCAGAGCAGTCAGTCAGTCAAAGGTATTTATTGAGCATTTACCGTGTGCAGAGCACTGTACTACGTGCTTGGGAGAGCACAATACAGTGGTAGATCCGATTGCTGCCTTCTAGGTGCTGACGGTCTACAATCCTCCTTCCCCTCTTCCCTCCCTCCGCTCCGCCCCTCCTCCCCGACCTTCTCCTCTTTCTCCTCCTAAATCCCTGTTTAATAATAACAGAACCGGATGAAGGAGAGCCTGGCTTTGTTTGGCACCATCCTGGAACTGCCATGGTTTAAGAGCACGTCCGTCATCCTCTTCCTCAACAAGACAGACATCCTGGAAGAGAAGATCCCATCCTCGGACCTGGCCACATATTTCCCCAGTTTCCCTGGTGAGTCCTGTCTCTACCATCCAAGTGCTGCATGGAAAGGTCTCAAGTAAAGGGCTAGGTTGGGAGTGAGGTCTCCCGGCAGGGTGGAATGTACTTATTAAAGCACTTTTACCATGTGCAAAGTCCAACCTAATAATAATAATAATAATTGTGGTATTTCCCAAGCACTGTGCCAAGCACTGTACTAAGCACTGGGGTAGATGAGGCTCACATTCTAAGTAAGAGGGAGAACAGGTATTGAATCCCCATTTTGCAGATGAGGGAACTGAGGCACCGAGAAGTGAAGTGACCAAGGTCACACAGCAGGTGAGATTAGAATGCAGGTCCTCTGACTCCCTGGTCTGGGCTCTTTCCACTAGACCAGATTGCTTTGCTCTGGAACAGTCCTGAGCTGTTGGTTCCAAAGAGGGTGGGAGTGGGTTTGCAGTGACTTTGTGGGGGATTTTCAGGTTGTTCATTTCATGGTAAAAATCTCCCAACTCTGGCTTGTCCTTCCCTTCCCCTACCCCATGCCCCCTAGGCATAGAAAATCAACTGCTTCTCAGTGGCAGCCAGGTGACCTTTCTCCCTCCCTGCCTTCCCTCTGCCCCCTGACTCTCTCTTCCCAAGGTTGGGTCAGGACAGACTTCCTTAAGCCTCCCCTCTCCCTGTGGCTCTCCAGGGTCCCACTCTCCCGGAGGGCATCGGGGCACTTGCCTGGCAGCCGGTGGAGTAAGCCCCACTTTAGTAAGGTGAAGAGGGGAGCTGGTCCCCCTAACTTTAATAATCACTGGGGTGTTGGTTCAGCACTTGCTAATGTGCCAAGCACTTCACTAAGCTCTGGGGAAGATCCAAGCCAGTCAGGCTGGACATAGCCCCTATCCCACTTGAGGCTCATGGTCTAAGGGGGAAGAGGAACAGGAATTTCAGCCCCATTTGACAGATGAGGAAACTGAGGCACAGAGAAGTGAAATTACTTGCCCACGGTCACAAAGCAGGGCAAGTGGTGGAGCTGGCAGGAGAAACCAGGTCCTCTTTGCCCAGCAAGTGCAGAATCTGGTCAGTCCAGCAGGGCTGTTGCTTGGGATGCTGGGACGAGATTCAGTGGGAGACACATTGGCCTCTCCTGTTTTAGAGCCAGACCCTTGTCTATTCCTGGGGGTGAGTATTTAAAATGTTTCCACTCCCAGCACAGGACACCTCCCAGCTGCTACCTCATCACTGTGGTTGATATTGGGGACGGCTTTGCTCCCTCCTTCAGTTGACTTCCCTTGGCCCTCTCTAGTTTTTATAGTATTTGTTAAGTGCAAATTGTGTCAAGCACTGTTTTAAGCCCTGGTCTAGATACAAGTTTATCAGATCGGACACAGTCCTGTCCCCGGGGGGCTCACAGTCTAAGTAGAAAGGAGAACAGGTATTGAATCCCCATTTTACAGATGAGGATACTGAAGCCCTAAGAAGTCAAGTTACTTGCCAAAGGTTGCACAGTGGGTAAGTGGTGGAGCCAGGATTAGAGCTCAAGTTCTCTGACTCCCAGGCCCGGGCTCTTTCCACTAGGCCCCACTGATTCTCTTTCTCTCCCTTTCTCCCTCCCTCCCCACAGGCCCCAAGCAGGACGTAGAGGCCGCCAAGCGCTTCATCCTGGACATGTACACGGAGATATACATGGGCTGCTCCTCGCGGGACGAGAGCAAGGGCCTAGTCAAGAAGGTCTCCAAGTCTCGTCGTCTCTTCAGCCACTACACCTGTGCCACGGACACCCAAAACATCCGCAAGGTCTTCAAAGATGTCCGGGACTCGGTCCTGGCCCGCTACTTGGACGAGATCAATCTGCTGTGACTCAGGCCCTCTGAGAGAGCAGCGGTTCAGTGGGGAGGAGTCTTAGGACAGTCAAGCTGAGGAGGATGGGGGTTGTGGGGGGAGGGAGGGAGAGGAGGGGGAATAGCCACCCGGGGCCCCCAAGCCCTGGCCCACTCTAGAAACTGGTGGAGAAACACTTTAAAGGGAGCCCCCCAGTGATGGGGCACCTTCTGGAGTTGACTCTTCACTCCTACCCATACTGCTTCTGGGCTGATTTGGGTAGAAGCTACGTGGAGGTTGAGAGACCTTCCGCTCTGCCCATCTGCCAGCCCAGGACACAGGCCTGGGCCATCATTCCAGCTGGTGGCCACTTTGGTTGCAGTTTGAAGGACGGACCCCTCATTGGGAAGCCGGAGCTGTCCTGGGGCGACGGTAGGAGCCAGGGGCAGGACGCCTGGGTTCCCTGGCCTCGGGCATAGGGCCCATCCCTGCTGGGACTTCAGTTCACTTGTTTTAGAACAGATCGCTCAGGGACCTGGAGACTTGTGGAGATGGGGAAGAAAAGGTAAGCAGAAGGGTCAATGCTATGGGAAGAGGTCCGAGAAAGCTGGAGGACTGGATTTGGTGAGGAACCACAGACTTGGCTGGGGGTGTGTGAGAAGTTCCCTTTCCCCTCTACAGCTCAGTTCCCCTTGTCTGAGAGGCCCTCAGGCTAGGGTGACCAAGGACAGGTCTACACTAGTCCAGTAACCCATTTCTGAGCAGTCTATACAGCACAAGAAAATTTTCCATGCCCAACTAGCACCACCAGATAGAACTGGTCTAATCAACCAAAGTGATTAACATCATCAAATTCATTAACATCTGAGAAAAGGACCCTGACAACATGTCCCCTCCCCCTCCCCAGGTGGATTCGACCAATCTGGATAGTGGAAGGGAGGAGGTTAAGTCCCTTCCAAGGGGCTCCTATCAGTGTTGGTGGTATTACTTCACAATGTAGATCCAGTTTTGGAGTCTGGGGCTTTTGGCGGGGGGAAGCAGCCGGGAGAAGACAGGTGGTGAATTGTCTTGGAAATTCCCACAGGCCCCCAGGAGCGAGGGGTTTGGGTGATTTACCAGGAGACGGCCCATGATGCCTTAGTGATGATCTCCCCTACCTTATTTATTCAGTGGTCTTGCAGGTCCTCTCTGGGAAGAGGAACATTAAAGAGACATTAAAGGGTCAGAGAGAGAGCCAGATGGAGACTCATTTGGTAGCTGGGGGCCCATTAGATGTGATCCACCCCCATCTGCCTCCCTCACTAGCCCTGGGTGAGTGAACTGGGGGAGACCCTGGTGTCACAGTGAGACTGAGGTGGGCGAGGGCTGGGTGGGGACTGCCACTTTGGCATTATCCACTGACTTTGCAACACCCCCCCCCCCGCCAGGGGCTGGGCCCTACTGGTCACTCTGCCCCTGCCCCTTCTCTCCCCCCACCTCTGTGCCCCCTCCCAGTCAGCTCCTCCTGGCTCCGTCTCTCCAGAAGAGATTCAGCAGTGTCACCGAAATTCAGCTTAGGGGCAGGGAAAACCAATCAAGCCATCAGTCTGGCTCTTATTGAGCACTAACTGGGTGCAGAACACTGTATTAAGCATTTGGAAGAGTTAGTAGACATGGACCTTGGATTAACAATGAGTTTGTAATTTAGTGAGGGAGACTGGCAGTAAAATAATGTACAGAGAGGAGGAAGAAAGAAAGGGGGCTATGTATGTGAATTAGTGTTTAAATAAAGTATTAGAGTGTGTGAGGTATGTACAAAAGTTCTACAAGAGGTTGCGAGGACTAGCTCAGGTGGTGCAGAAGTGCTGAAGAGGCAGAGGTCAGGGGGTGGCTAAAAGCTGGAGAGATTAGAAAATAATCAGGGAAGCCTTCCAGGAGGAGATAGAATTTCTGAAGGGCTTTGAAGATGGGGCGAACAGTGGTATGCCGGGTGTGAGGAGGGAGGGAATTTCCAGGTCAGAGGGGGGTCATGAACAGGGAGGAGACATAGCGACAGAGATGTGAGTGAGGTGCAGGGAGTAGGTTGGCTCGAGAGGAATGAAGGAGGCTGCAGTGGAGTTGGAGATAGGGAGGATAAAGAACTGGGAGAGAGCTAGCTGAGTGCCTTAAAGCCGATGATTAGGAGTTTCTGCTTGAGGTAGAGAGGGGCGGGCAACTGTTGGAAGGGGTGCTGGGCCCGGTGTCTGCCAGAGGGGCCTGGGGCAACCTCCATTCAGGCCCTAGGGCGGGCATGGAACAGAGAGCAAAGGGTTCTTGCCTGCCCCTTCCAGTGGCTGGGCCTACTTCGATTCACTGACTCCCATCGGGCAGTCTGACCGCATCCCGGGCAGAGCTGACAAGAGCCGAGGGCACAGTTGGGGGTGCGTTGGCAGCAAGATTGGCTGGAAAGTGGCTTAGGGCATGGGGTTCCAGAGGAAGAACCCTTTGACTGGCATCTGTGAGGGAGAGTAGGGAACGGGGAGCGGGGGGGAAAAAGGGGGGGCAATATCTGGACGTTTTCCTCCTCTCCTCCCCTTCTCCACTCTGGGAAGGTTAGAAGTGGGAGAAGGCCGGGACATTAGTGGGAATTCCCTGGAGAAGAGTGGAAAGGGGAAATTCAAAGAGCTGCTCTCTCTGGCTGGGATGACAAAGGATCTAAGAGAGGTTTGTCTCCGCTAAGGAATCCAGAAGATCCAAGCAAGAGACTGAGTTAAAGCGGCTGCTTTTATTATTCACCGGGTGGGGAGAAGGGAGGTCCTGGAGACCTGAGCAGATACTGGGTGAGGAAGCTTGCATGACAAAAGGGCTGACGGGAAAACCCGGAGAGGGGGAACCCACTTTGTAGGGAGAGGTCATAGACTTTTGGGGTGAAAGATCACTACGTTTCTCCTCCTACCTCCCGGAGGGACTGCACTTCAACTGTCCTGTTTCCAGAGCATCGACCAAAGCCTGGATCTCCTGGGAATCCCTGGAAGGGTCTTTCCCCTTACAAAATCTGAAGCTCCAGCCCCTCGTGTAGCGCTAAGTGGTTAAAACAGAACAAAGGCTAGTGGGCGGTCCCAGGAACCAAGAGAAACACTGACAAGAGATTAAAATCTGCGGCTTCACATCAGGGTGAAGACGTGGCCCGGGTCACCTCTGCCCTGGAAGATGTCTAGTCCATGATTTGCATCTGTCCGTGGCAGACTGTGGGCAGCGGGATGGGTCTGGGCTGTAGAGAAGCCAGCATCCCTGCTCTGCCCCCCCCCCCCATCTAACCCCACCTGGGGGTGAGGCCAGAACGAGCCGGTGGGGTGGGATTTAAGGCACCCCTCCCCCATCTGAGCCGTTCCCAGCCCAGCCCAAAATTTACGTGGAGAATATCTATCCACCCACCCAGGCTGCAGCTGCCCCAACCACAAACCCTGCCCTACTCACTCCGCCCTTTACTCAGGCAGGATGTTCAGCGTTAAACGGCCGGAGGAGACGGTTAGAAGGGGAGGGCGGGGGCTGCGGCTCCTGAGGCCTGACCCCCCACCCCCGCCCCTCTGTGCCCCACCCCCTTCCGCGAAGATGACTTCCCTCCAGCCCCTTAGCTCTCAGGGCAGAAGCTGTTGGAAAGAAAGGAGTGGGGACTAAAGGGGGCTGGAGGAGAAGGAACAGGAACTGGAAGGATGGCTTCTCGAAAAGTCACTTCATCCACCCCCTTGCCTCCAGGTTTAGCCATCCTAGAAGGATGAGGATCTCTTCTCTTTCTAAAGTCGGGAGGCTGATCAGAAAGTTGCGGGCGCTGTGGTAAGGGAGAAGGAGAAAGCAACAGGAAGTTGGGGGCTAACTTGGAAGGTGGCAGGCAGGTATTGATTGAAATTAAGATCGGTAGGCCAAGGTGGGTCTCGCCCTCAGGTCAGAGTTTTCCTCTTTGTACCTCCCCCCCACCCCTTACCTACAAATGTGCCCCCCTAATGATAACAATAATAATGATAATAATAATTGTGGTTTCTGTTCTGCGCTTACTAGGTGCCGAGCACTATGCTAAGCGCTGAGGTAACTATGATACAATCAAAACATATGGGGATCACAGTCTAAGAGGGTGGGAGAAAGAATGTGTTTTGAATCCCCATTTTACAGATGAGGAAACTGAGGCCCAGAGGATCAAGTGACTCACCCATGGTCACCCAGCAGGCAAGTGTCTCTCCACCAGGCTTGGAAGAACTCTTTCCCCTAAGGAGTGGAGGGCAGTGGATCTGGCTTCCATTCCCTAGATACTTCTAACAACTTGAATTTGCAGAGAATTTTCATTGTTCCAGGCTGTTTTCATGCCAGTGATCTCAAGGGCAGGGAATGTGTCTCCTCGCTCTGTTATACTGTACTCTCCCCAAACACTTAGTACAGTACCCTGCACACAGTAAGGGCTCGGTGAATGTTACTGATTAATTTTATCCTCACCACCACTACCCTGAGAAGTAGGGAGAGGCAAGTATTGATTTTCTCCATTTTACAGATGGGGAAACTGAGGTCAGAAAGGCTTCGTGACTTGCCCAGGGTCACACAACAGGTCAGAGGCAGAACTGGGATTAGAACCCAGATCGTCTGACTTCCAGGCCTGCCTTCTTGCCCCTAGATTATGCTTCCCTTCTCTGCTCTTCCCCACCACTCCAGCCCCCCGAATCTCAGAGCCCTTGGCTCCTCTATTCCCCTCATCTCCTAGTGAGAATCTGGGTTGTCTAGCTTCCTGCAGAAGGAGGATATCATCACAGGGGATCAGGCAGTCATCACGGTAGTCAGTGTGAGGGGCCGGGGGAGCAGGGGCGCTCTTCCCATCCAGTTCTTGATCAGGAAGCTTCCTCTAGGATCAGGGTGATTTCCCTGCAGTGGGGAGAGAGCCCCATCTCCCACCACATTCCCATCTCCAACAGGGCCCCTGGCTTCCTTCTTGCTTGACTCCCTCCCACTGAAAGGGACTCAGAACCCTGGGAACTCAGAGGTCATGCAGTCCATTCCTCCACCTCCCAACTTTCCCCTGCCACACAGCAGTAGCCATAGTCATAGCCCTGGGGTGGGGAAGGAGGGGTGGGGGGGCAGGGCTAGCTCTGGCCTTCAAGTCCATCAGCTACCAATGGCCTAGCTTATCTGCCCACTACGGTCCGGATCACTGCAATAAAATAAATATTAGACCTCATGAGTCCCTGCCCGATATTCAGGAAGGCAAGAGGAAGGGCACACTGGGGCTATGGTGGTGCAGGGGATTGGCTCCCCGGGGACTGGAGGGGGGGAGGGAACCTAGCAATCCCTCCCATTTACCAGTCTGGATGCCAAGAGAGTGGGTAGCCCCAAAGGAAGACCCTAGAGCTACACCATTTCACTCTCTCTGCTGTCTTTGGTGCCCAAACTCTCCCTCCTCGCCCACTAACCCCCCCCGGGATGAGCCCACAGCATGGGTGCCATCAGGTTGAACAGGGAAAGATGATCAGAAATTTGGGAATCACCCTTCCCAAACCCCATTCCTATCTCCCCCACCCTCCCTGCTTGAATTGAGAGCCTCCCCAGCCAAGGCCAAGGCCGGGTGTGCCCCTGCCCTGGGCTAGCACCCTGCCCAGACAACCCGGAACGTCTCTGCCACCCAGAAGAGATTGGGCACAGAGGAGAGGCTGAGGCATGGTCCCTGCCTCCCCTAAAGAGTCCCGGGGGAGACTCCTCCTGTCTCCCCTTGCAGCTCAGCTCACCCCGCCTCTCTCTCAGTCTGTCCACCCATCTGTTTTCTCATCTACACTGAGCCCTGAGGGGAGGAACAGAGAAGTGAAGACACAGTCCCTGTTCATGAGGGGCTGCCAGTCTGTTGGGGAATACACACTCATACACACACCATGCACACCCCACACACTGTACTGTGCCGGAGGGAGGGTCAGAGGAAGGAGAAGGTATGGTCCCTGCTCTCGAGGGGCTAACCATCATGGCCGGCTTCAGACAATAAGCGAGGTCAGTGGTGGCTTCAGGACGCAGGGCAGGACTTACTCAAGGCAAGGCGTTGCCTTTCTCCAAGACGGCCATGTTCCTCCCTTTCCCCGAGATGGCTGCCATCACCACCCTTCTCAAAAATAGCCACTGCATGACTTTTCTCAAAGATGGCCACTGCCCTGCTGATAGATGGAGGCAGGACAGAAGGTGCTGCGCTCATGGGACATTAATCAATGTTCTCGTTATATCCCGGCTAGACTACTGTGTCAGCCTTCTCTCTGACCTCCCTTCCTCCTCTCTCGCCCCGCTCCGGTCTATTCTTCACTCCGCTGCCCGGCTCATCTTCCTGCAGAAACGATTTGGGCATGTCACTCCCCTTCTTAAACAACTCCAGTGGTTGCCTATCGACCTCCGCTCCAAACAAAAACTCCTCACTCTAGGCTTCAAGGCTCTCCATCACCTTGCCCCTTCCTACCTCTCCTCCCTTCTCTCTTTCTACCGCCCACCCCGCACGCTCCGCTCCTCTGCCGCCCACCTCCTCGCCGTCCCTCGGTCTCGCCTATCCCGCCGTCGACCCCTGGGTCACGTCCTCCCGCGGTCCTGGAACGCCCTCCCTCCTCACCTCCGCCAAACTGATTCTCTTTCCCTCTTCAAAACCTTACTTAAAAATCACCTCCTCCAAGAGGCGTTCCCAGACTGAGCTCCTCTTCCCCCTCTACTCCCTCTGCCATCCCCCCTTTACCTCTCCGCAGCTAAAGCCTCATTTTCCCCTTTTCCCTCTGCTCCTCCCCCTCTCCCTTCCCATCCCCACAGCACTGTACCCGTCCGCTCAACTGTATATATTTTCGTTACCCTATTTATTTTGTTAATGAATTGTACATCGCCTTGATTCTATTTAGTTGCCATTGTTTTTATGAGATGTTCTTCCCCTTGACGCTGTTTAGTGCCATTGTTCTTGTCTGTCCGTCTCCCCCGATTAGACTGTAAGCCCGTCAAACGGCAGGGACTGTCTCTATCTGTTGCCGACTTGTTCATCCCAAGCGCTTAGTACAGTGCTCTGCACATAGTAAGCGCTCAATAAATACTATTGAATGAATGAATGAATGGGTGTCCCTCTGACACCTCAAACCTAACGTATCCAAAACAGAACTCATCTTGTCCTCCTGCTGACTTTCCTATCACTGTAGACAACACCACCATCCTCCCTGACTCACAAGCTCATAAACGTGGCATTCTCCTCGACTCATCACTCTCATTCAACCTACATATTCAATCTGTCTTGAAATCCTGTCAGTTTTACCTTCACAACATCTCCAGAAGCTGCTCTTTCCTCTCCATCCAAACTGTTCCCACCTTGATCCAGGCACTTAGCACATCCTGCCTCGATTACAGCATCAGTCTCCTCCCTGACCTCCCTGCTTCCTGTCTCTCCCCACTCCAGTCCATACTTTATTCTGCTGCCTGGGTCATTTTTCTACAAAACTGTTCAGTTTATATTTTTCCACTCTTCAAAAACTTCCAGTGATTACCCATCCACCTCTGCATCAAACAGAAACTTCTCCCCATCATTTTAAGGAGCTCAATCACCTCACCCCATCCTAGTTTACCTCACTGTTGTCCTACTATAACCCAGTCCACACCACTTTGCACCTCTAAGTTCAGCCTACTCTGTTCCTCGATCTCGTCTATCTCGCCACTGACCACTTACCCACGTCCTTCCTCAGGCCTGGAACTCCTCCCCCTTCATAGCCAACAGTCCACTGCTCTCCCCACCTTCATAACCCTCCCAAAATCACATTGCCTCCAAGAGGTCTTCCCTGACCAAACCCTCATTTCCCCTGTCCACCCTCCCCTCTGTGTCACCTATGTGGTGGCTGTGGACCCCTTAAGCACTTTGCTACTCACCCCACCTCCACAATTCTTCTGTAAATATTATACTCTACCATTTCCCCTTTCCATAATTTATTTTACTGTCTGCCTCCCCCTGTAGACTGGGGCTACAGTGCTTGGCACATAATAAGTGCTTAACAAATACTATAATTATATGATTCTAGATCTAAGGGAGGGGAGTGGAGGGCTATGGTTTGGCCCAAGAAGCAGTATGACAGCTCCTCCCATCTTGCTACTTTAAAAATCAGTGCCTCTGTGCCGAGAGACTCAAGAGGGAGCCAGTGGATGGGGGATGAGGTCGGGGGCGGGGGAGCGAGAGGGACTGTGACACCACCACCCCACGACCCTGAAATTCCCTCCTGCTTCATATCTGACAGACCACCGCTCTCTCCACCTTCAAAGCCCTCTTAGAGTCACATCTCCTCCAAGAGGCCTTCCCTGCCTAAGCCCTCATTTCCCCTATTCCCTCTCCCTTCTGCACCCTCTATGCTCTAAGATCTATAATAATAATAATAATTATAATTGTGGTACTCGTTAAGCTCATACTATGTGCCAGGCACTGTACTTAAGAGTTGGGGTGGATGCAAGCAAATCGGGTTGGACACAGTCCCTGTCCCACTTGGGGATCACAGTCTCAACCTCCATTTTACAGATGAGGTAACTGAGGGCCAGAGAAGTGAAATGACTTGCCCAAGGTCACACAGCAGACAAGTGGCAGAGCCAGGATTAGGACCCATGACCTTCTGACTCTCAGGCCTGTGCTCGATCCATTATGCCACGCTGCCCTTTAAGCACTTGATATTCACCCCATCCTCAGCCCCACAGCACTTCTGTCGATATCTGTAATTTATTTTAATAGCTATCTCCCCCTCTGGATTCCAAACTCCTTTTGGGCAGGGAATGTGTCTACCAACTCTGTTGTACTGTCCTCTCCCAGGTACTTAATCCAGTGCTCTGTACATAGTAGGCATTCAATAAATACCACTGACTGACTGATTAGGTCTGTGGAGATGCCCGAACAGCTCTGCTGGGACTCCAAGTCCTGCCATGGTGAGAAAAACCCTCCGTTATGACTCATCCCCCATCAGCAGCCCTGTCGCGTGGGAGCCAGGTTAGGTTGCAAGGTAGAAGGCTCACGCTTTGGGCTGGGCTGGGAGCTGGGTGGGAGAGAGCCTAGATTTTTCAACCAGGGGTGCTAGACATGAAAGGGGGAGGGGATGGGGGCAGCCCTGGGGAGAACACACTCATCGTCCTTCCCCAGTGCTCGCTGCTGCCACTAGGCCCCCAGCCCCACCATCTCCGGCTCAGGCCTGGCACAATCAGCCAGCCAGCCCCTGGTGACTGCTTGGGGTGTCACCATCCAAAGGACACTGTGGGACATGCCCTCTCCCCCCTCTCCCCCAGGTCACCCCCTCTCACCCTCCAAGAACGCCGGCAGCTGGCATAGCCTGGGAGCCGGTGGACAAGAGGGGAAGGCAGCGGATGGCCGGGGACGGTGGCAAAAGCAAATCCCCTCCTCACGCCCATCCCCACCTCCCCTTTCCCCACCTTGCTTCCCAGCTTTTTTCCCTTTTCCGATACCTTCCCCCTCCACTCTTCTCCTTTGTCCCCTTCCCCCTTTCTCCCCTTTTCTCAACTTTTTAATTTTTTGTTTTGATATTTGCCAAGTGCTCACCATGTGCTAGGCATGATACTAAGCGCTAGGATGGATACAAGATAATCGAGTTAGATAAAATCTATGTCCCACATGGAGTTCACTGTTTTAATCCCTATTTTACAGATGAGGTAAGCGAGGCAAAGAGGTGTGAAGTGACTTGCCCAAGGTAACGCAGCAGACAAGCGAGAGAGCCAGGTTGAGAACCCAGGTCTTCTGACTCCCAGGCCTGGGCTCTATCCACTAGGCCATGCTGCCTCTCAACCTTTTCTGGCTCCCTAGGGTCCAGCATGGTGTAGTGGATAGAGCACGAACCTGGGAGTCAGAAGGTCATGGGTGCTAATCGCGGCTCTGCCACATGTCTGCTGTGTGACCTTGGGCAAATCGCTTCTCTTCTCTGTGCCTCAGTGACCTCATCTGTAAAATGGGGATTGAGAACGTGAGCCCCACGCAGGACAGGGATTGCGTCCAAACCATTTGCTTGTATCCACCCCAGCCCTTAGTCCAGTGCTTGGCACATAGTAAGTGCTTAACAGATATTATTATTATTATTGTTATTTTTTGGCCCCGTTTTCATACAGGCTTCCCTTCAAGACTCCAGGCTCCCCTGGCCCCCTTCCCACCAGCAACCCTCGCCCCCGGCATCAACGCAGGGCAGCCTGGCCTCATGGGAAGCACATGAGATTGGGAGTCAGAGGACCTGGGTTCTAATCCCAGCTCCCACCACTTGTCTGCTATGTGACCTTGGGCGGGTTGCAACTTCCCTGTGCCTCAGTTACCTCATCTATAAAATGGGGGCTAAGACTGTGAGCTCCATGTGGGAAAGGGACTGTATCCAATTTGATTAGCTTGAATCTATCCCAGCGTTTAGTACAGTACCTGTACCTGGCACTTAATGAATACTATTTAAAAAAAAAACCTCCGTCTCCGCCCCGCGTTAACAATTGTCGTCCTGCACGAGACTATTTTAACCTACCATGACTGGACCTGTCTCCCTGGGGCCTGACTTTGAAGTCACGCAAGACAACCAGATAGTGTTGGAAGCCTGGGAAAGGCATGCTGAGTCGCTAAAGCATGACATGAAACTCAGCAGCACCTTCAGCAGCCTCGGCCCATAGAACCTCAGAAGAATGGATGACCGGTATTAAAAAAATCAATAGATGCTCGATGACACATTTTTAGATTTCGGGTTGGCTCCACCCTGCATAACTGCTCAGGGGCCTGCCAGATTTGTGAGAAATGGAAGGAGCGGGGAGTAGAATCTCAAGAACCACCTGAAAAGGCATTTCCTGTTGTCTGGGTCTCTTGAGTTAGGGTCCAAGGAAGGGAAGGGTCTTAATGCCTCCTTGGAGGGAATGAGGTGATGGGAAGGAGAGAGTCCTGGAGTGCACTGGCAAGTTGGAGAGTGCAGGGGTAAATCTGAGAAGACTTCCTAGCAGGGGAGAAGGCCTGGCTGGCCTCGTGCATGGGTCCCCAGCTGGCTCAGTTTGCAGCAGGGTGACTCATGCCCCCACCCAATTTCAGGCTTCCTCAGGTCTGATGGTGAGGGGCGGGGTGGCCCTTACAAACTTGGAAGATCCTACAGTCCCACTTTTCAACATCCCTGCTCTCAAGTGTTATGGTCAAGGGGAGGGCTTAGAGAGGTTGCTTCATTCAAAAGGAGAGAAGGCTCACTGGGGAGAGAGAGAGAGCGAGAGAGAGGAGAGCATACTGTACAACTGAGAGAGTCCTGTTCTACCCTCCCTGCCACAAGGCCCTGCCCTTTCAATCAAGGGTACTTATACGGCTTAGTGGTATACTTCTTGGCCCAAGCGTCCTGGTTAACATCCTGGGGCACTTTCTTTCCCAAGGGAGGATGAAGGCAACCTGTTTGCTTCTAGGATCTGTGTCTCTAGAGGTGGTTGACTGGGCAGGTCTTGCTCTGCTCCCGAAGTGTTGCTTGGGTTCTCCCTCCTGGGCTGTGACTTCCCTGCCCCCCAGAGGGTTCTCCACAGTTACTGACCTGAGGGGAGTATTACTCTCAGAAGCCCCACCAAACTTTTGCAGAGCCCCAGGCTGGGAACAAACAGTCACACCTGGCAGATGGACATGTTACTTTCCCTTTTCAGTTCTGTTTCTGCTTCTGCTGCCCGGGAGGGAACTGGCAGGAGGGGCCCAAGCAGGGGACAGGCTTTCTGGGGCTGGAGGGGAGAAGGGGCTGGCTGGGGCCTCTGCGCCCTCCCACTGCACCAGCCTGGGATTCTGGGGCACTGGAGCTGCTGAGATGAGGAAGAGGATCCCAGAAGGAGGCAGTGCAGAGCAAACATAGGGGTCTGGGGAAGGAGGAGAGGAATTGGGGGAACCTGATCGGGAAGGTGGGGGATCAACCAGGTAAGGCCTCCTGGATGAGGTGGATTTTTAGGGGACTTTGATGGAGGGGATGGCTTTGCTTTGCCAGATTTGAGGTGGGAGATATTCTCCCAAGCACTTAATACAATGCTCAGAACCCGGTAAGCCCTCAGTAAATATCATTGATTGATTGATTGAATGAGGGAGTCCCGGGCAGGGGAAGGGTGTACACACCAGGTAGGAGATGTGAGAACTGAGACGAGAGGGAAGAGCCGGTGGTTGGGGCGGGGAGGGAGCAAGAGCAGCTAAGTGAGAGGGAGCCTGTGGGGGGGACCGTCTGGAAGCTGGAAGCTGGAAGATGGGGTGTAGCAGGGTAAGATGGAGATGGGGAGGAGGAGGAGGAAGGGAGGGAGAGAAGAAGGGAATAGGGAGGAGGGGTTGGGGCAAGGCAGGATGGAGCAGGGCAAGGCCCATCCCACTGTGCACACAGGGCAATGGACTGACATCCCATGCGGGATTTTCCCGGCTGCCGGGTTCCTGTGACCCCCCTCCCCCCGCCCGGCTCCCCGCAAAGGCCGTTCCTCCCCGGCTGCCGCAGGCCCCGAGCAGCTCAACTCCGAAACCCCAACCTTCGTCTCGTCTTGTGCTGTCAAGTCGCCTCCAACCCACAGCGACCCCATGGACACATCTCTCCACTCTAGGACCCCATGGACACATCTCTCCACTCCACTCTCACTCTAGGCTTCAAGGCTCTCCATCACCTTGCCCCTTCCTACCTCTCCTCCCTTCTCTCTTTCTACCGCCCACCCCACACGCTCCGCTCCTCTGCAGGCCACCTCCTCACCGTCCCCCGTTCTCGCCTATCCCGCCGTCGACCCTGGGCCACGTCCTCCCGCGGTCCTGGAACGCCCTCCCTCCTCACCTCCGCCAGACTGATTCTCTTCCCCTCTTCAAAACCCTACTTAAAACTCACCTCCTCCAAGAGGCCTTCCCAGACTGAGCTCCTCTTCTCCCTCTACTCCCTCTACCACCCCCCCTTCACCTCTCCGCAGCTTAACCCTCTTTTCCCCCCATCTCCCTCTGCTCCTCCCCCTCTCCCTTCCCATCCCCTCAGCACTGTACTCGTCCGCTCAACTGTATATATTTTCATTACCCTATTTATTTTGTTAATGAAATGTACATCGCCTCGATTCTATTTAGTCGCCATTGTTCTTACGAGATGTTCTTCCCCTCAACTCTATTTATTGCCATTGTTCTCGTCTGTCCGTCTCTCCCGATTAGACCGTAAGCCCGTCAAACGGCAGGGACTGTCTCTACCTGTTGCCGACTTGTTCATTCCAAGCACTTAGTACAGTGCTCTGCACATAGTAAGCGCTCAATAAATACTATTGAAAGAATGAATGAATCTCTCCCAGAACGCCCCACCTCCCTCTGCAATCGTTCTGGTAGCCTATCCGTAGGATTTTCTTGGTCAAAATTAGGAAGCGGTTTACCGTCGCCTCCTTCCACGAAGTAAACCTGAGTCTCCGCCCTGACTCTCTCCCACGCCGCTGCTGCCCAGCACAGGTGAGTTTTGACGTGTAGCAGATTGCCTTCCACTCGCTGGCCACAGGCCAAGCTAGGAATGGACTGGGTAGGCCTCCGCTTGACTCTCCCTCCCGTAGTCGAGACCGGTAGAGGACCGGCAACTCCGCGGGCGCGACCCTGAGAGGAGTGACGCCGACGTACCCCCCTGCTGATGGATCCCTCTCCTCTCGCCGCCCTCTTTGAGAAGGGCGGGACCCAGCCACCTTTGAGAGAAGCCACCAACTTCTGAAAGGCGTGCTGACGTTGGCCCCGCCACACGATGCCCCGAGAGCGCCTTTGGTCAATCCATGGGGGGCAGCTGGGAGAGCGGTAGCTCTTTGCCTTTCAGGGCCCCCTGCTGGCCAGTGGATCTCCCCACCCAAGACCTCCCTGACTTGGGGTGAGGTCCGGCCTCAAATGGGGTGAAGAGCGAGCGGGGGGAGGCTTAGGTTCCATAACTTCCCTTTTGTGGTTCTCAGGGAAGCTTGCATTTGCCGCCTCGACTACAGTGTCACCCTCCTCGCTGACCTCCCTGCCTCCTGTTTCGCCCTACTCCAGTCCATTCTTCACTCTCCACAAACGGTTCAGTCCACCTCGCCCTCCTCCTCGGTAACCTCCAGTGGTTGCCCATCCAGCTCCACATCGAGCAGAAACTCCTCACCTTTGGTTTTAAAGCACTCGATCACCTTGCCCCCTCCTACCTTAGCTTGCTGATCTCCTACTACGGCCCAGCACGCTCACTTGGGTCCTCTAAAGCCAACCTGCTCTCGGTACCTCGCTCTCCTCTATCCCACCGCCGACCCCTTGCCCCCGTTCTTCCTCGAGCCTGAAAGTCCCTCCCCCTTCACGTCCGACAGTCCACCACTCTCCCCACCATCAAAACCGCTCTAAAATCACATCTCCCCCTAGGGGCCTTCCCAGACGAAGCCCTTTTTCCTGGTCGAGTTGACCGCGCACTTGGCTGTGTACCCCTTAAACACTCTGCTCCTCACCCCGGTCCCCCAGTTCTTCTTTAGATATTCCTATTCGCTACAATTTCCCCTCTCCGCGGTCGATTTTAATGTCGGTCTCTCCCCCGTGGACTGTAAGCTCCTCGTGGGCAGGGATCCTGTCTACCTACTCTCTTGTAGTGCATCTTTCCCAAGCGCTTAGCACAGCCCTCGTCACACGGTAAACGTTCGATAAGTATCCGCGATTGATTGAAGGGGCTGCCTGGTAGGGCGTGTGGGGTGGGCACCGAGGGCCGGCCCCCTGCAAACCTGCCCCGTGAAGAGCAGAGAGAGAGAGAGAGAGAGAGAGAGAGAGCATCCTGGACTCATGGACTCCCAGAGGCAACAGGGTCCTCAAGAGGTCATCGGGTCCACCCCCCCGGGGACAGGGGAACATCCAGACCCTCCGAGACAGCCGGGCACCCCTTCTGCTTCGAAGGGCCTCCGGCGATGGAGACTCCACAGCCTCCCTCTGTGGTCTGATCCGGCGGCGAGCCACCTCCCCTTTCCTGCCCTCCCTGCTGACCATCAGGAAGCTCTTCCCCGTATCTCATCCAACTCTCCGTCGTTGCGGTGGAATCCCATTTCCTCTCGTCGGATCCCGGACGGCTAGGGAGAACAGCTGCTCGGCATCCTCCCCGAAAACCCCCTTTGGAGACTTGAAGGACGACATTCGGTTCCCCCTCAGCCTTCACTTCGGGGTGGGGGTGGGGGTGGTGCGGTGTGCGCGGTGGGGGAGGTGATTTGTATGAAAAGGGTGGGTCTGCGCGGCCTGGAGGGGGAGGGGAGGTTTCGATCCCCAACTTCCCCGTGCTCTGGAGCCCCCAGAGCCCCGCTGGGACCCCACACCCAAGCCGGCCCCCCCCCCCCAGGTCTCCCTCCCCCCCGCCATCCCCGCTCCTCCCGAGAGCCCCTTCCGGAGGGAGGGAGGGAGGGGGCGGGTGGGTCGGGGTGTGGGGGTAAAGCTGTCCCTACCCCCGGGAGCACCCCTCCGCCCTTGGGGGCACTGACTTTTCGCCTCTTCACAACAGGAAATGTCAAATAACAGGAAACCCTTCACCGGGTGAGACTCCACCCTGAGCCGGTGGAACTTGTGCAGTCCTCTTGGGCCCCGGCCGTCGTCGCAAGCCAGCCGTCCCCCCTTCCTTTCTTCCTCCCCGCCCCGGCCCCCCCACGCGCTCCTCCGCTGTCCGTGGTGGGGGCCCGGACGGGCATGAACGTCTCGGGGTCCCCGCCGCCCCTCGGGGAGCGGGCCTCCTGCCTGCAGCTGGCCGAGGGCGAGCAGTCCAACCTGGTCATCCTCCAGCACTACAACCACACGGGCCGGCTGGGGGCCCGGCGGGCGCCGGAGGAGGGGAGCGGCGGGGGTGACAACGCCCTGCTGGGGGTCTTCGTGGCGGCCAGCTGCCTCGTGGTCCTGGAGAACCTGCTGGTGCTGCTGGCCATCGTCACCCGCATGCGGTCCCGCCGCTGGGTCTACTACTGCATCGTCAACATCACCCTGAGCGACCTGCTGACCGGGGCGGCCTACCTGGTGAACATCGTCCTGTCGGGCAGACACACCTTCCGGCTGACCCCCTACCTGTGGTTCCTGCGCGAGGGCGTCCTCTTCATGGCCCTGGCCGCCTCCACCTTCAGCCTGCTCTTCACGGCCGTGGAGCGCTTCGTCACCATGGTGCGCCCGGTGGCCGAGAACGTGGCCAGCAAGACGGTCCGCGTGTACGGCTTCATCGGGCTCTGCTGGCTGCTGGCCCTGCTGCTGGCCCTGCTGCCCCTGCTGGGCTGGAACTGCCTGTGCGACTTCCCCAACTGCTCCAACCTGCTGCCCCTCTACTCCAAGTGGTACATCCTCTTCTGCGTGGTCATCTTCAGCCTGATCCTCGCCGGCATCCTCCTCCTCTACGGGGCCATCTTCCGCCTGGTCCGCGCCACGGGGCAGCCGGCCTCCCGGGGCCGGGGCCGCCAGAAGTCGCAGCGCCTGCTCACCACGGTGCTCATGATCCTGGTGGCCTTCCTGGTGTGCTGGGGCCCGCTCTTCGCCCTGCTGCTGGCCGACATCTTCGGCTCGGCCGCCTGGGCCCGGGAGTACCTGCGGGGCATGGACTGGATCCTGACGCTGGCCGTGCTCAACTCGGCCGTCAACCCCCTCATCTACTCCTTCCGCAGCCTCGAGGTGCGCCGGGCGGTGCTGGGCTTCCTCTGCGCCGGCTGCCTGCGGGCCGGCTGGCTGGGCCCCGGGGACTGCTGGGCCGGCGGGGCCCTAGTGCTCTCGGGCTCCTCCACCGAGAGCTCCCTGCGGCCCCGGGACAGCCTCCGGGCCTCCCACTCCCTCAGCCTGCGCCCGCGGGAGCCCCTGTCCAGCATCTCCAGCGTGCGCAGCCTCTGATCGCCGCCAGGGGGCGCGATGGGGCCGCGGCCGGCCACGGGGGCCGCGGCCGCCCGAGCGGGACCGGGTGGGGCCGCTCTTGGGGCCGCCCTCGGCCGCCGGCCCCGAAGCTGCAAGGAAGGAAGGAAGCGGGCAGCTGGCACCGCCGGCCAGAAGACGAGGATGCTGCCCGAAAGGATGTTGCACCACGCGAGCCTCGGGAACCGGCCCGGGGCCCAGGGGCCGGAGGCCCCGAGCCGGGGTCGACCCTCCTCCGGGCTCCGGCTGGGCCGCGGGGGCGGGGCGGGGGAGGGGGGAGGGAACCGCCGGGGGACGCGCGGGGACGGGGCGGGGCGCGGGGGGAGGGGGAGGCCCGACGGGAGCGGGGAGGGACGAGGAGACTCGGCCGGGGACCATTTCCTCCGGCCTCCACATCCAGGGTTCCTCGAAGGACGGCGAAAGGTGGCCACCCCCCACCCCCTTGCTGTCTCTCTTTCAGTCCCATCCCTGGCTCTGACGGTGGGAATGGGGGGGGGGGGGGGGGAGAACGAGACCTGGAGGATCAGGTGGGCTCAGGGACCCCGAACGGGGGGCCTCCGTACGGGAGCCCTGCTGGGGTACGGGAGTCGGGGTGGGCTTGCTGGGGAGAGCAGACCCCCGAGGACACACCGGAGCCAACCACGTGGCCAAGGAGACCGTCGTGGAAGGGGGCGCTGGCAGTGGGTGGATGGGGGAGGGGGGCTGTGATATTGGTATTATCTGGCTGGTGGAAACGGAGGCGGGGAAGAGCGTGCCCGTGGACGTGTGCGGGTGTGGGTGGGTACGGCTGTGTGAGTGGGTGTGAGTGGGTAGGAGCATGGGCGTCATCTCCTCAGGGACATATGGGAGCCCTACTGAGGTACGGTGGCGGGGTAGGCTTGCAGGGGAGAACAGACCCCCCCGGGGACACACGGGAGGCAACCACGTGGCCAAGGAGCCCATTGTGGAAGGAGGCGCTAGCAGAGGGGGGATGCGCGGGGGGCGGGGGGGTGGCGACGGGGACTGTGATATCGGTATTATGTGGCTGGTGGCAACGGAGGCGGGGAAGAGTGTGTGTAAATGTGTGTGGGCGTGTGAGTGTGTACGAGTGGGTGCGAGTATGGGTGTCATCTCCTCAGGGACAGGGACTGTGCCTTTAATTTCTCTTGTACTTTCACAAGAGCCTAGTGCATCGCTCTCATCCAGTACGGGCTCAATAAATATTACCGAATTGAATTGTGGGTCTGTGTGTGGGTTCATGTCCATGAATATGTTCGTGCACGTCTGTGAGTGTGTATACCTGTGTCTCTGTCTGGGAGTGTGCGTCCATATGTGGTGTGTGCGTGTCTCTGTATTTAACGGCGAGTGCTTGTGTCCGTATGTGAGGCCGTATGTCTGAAAGAGACCGTCCCCCCGGCCTCCGGGCAAAGCTGCCTTAAAATCCTCCCAACGGAGGAACAACGCTCCTATTTTTAAATCCCTTTGGGGAAGGAGATTGCACAATCTCCCTCAGTCACTGTCCCTGTGTGAGTGTGGGTGGGTGCGAGTGTGGGTGTGAGAATGTGTGTGTGTGTGTGTGTGCGTGCGCGAGTGTGTGGGGGTGGTTGGGGAGGGGGAGTGGGAGGACCCTCTCTTACATAGCTGGGCATTGGTTCCCCAAGGGGCCATCCAGGGCTTCCCAGCCTGAGCCCCTTCTCCTCTTGCTTCTCTTCCCCCCCTCCACATGTGGTCCTGAGCCTCGGGTCCAGGGGGCCTTTGGCCTCCCCCTCCTAGCCAGTCCATGGCGAGAGGAGGGGGAGGGCAAAGCAGCCACCTAACGGCCCCGCCCATACCCAAGTCCCCTCTCTCGGGTCCTTATCTGCCTGCGGCCCAGGATGCTTTGGAACCAAACCCAGTCTGGAATCTCTCTCCAGCACTTCTGTTCCCCTCGATGCCGCTCAGTCCTGTTCTAGTCCCTTCCGTTCTCTGCTCCCTCCCGGCCATACCTCCGATCCTGCTTTCCGATCCGATCCCCAACCCGGTCCCTGCCTTCTCCCACCTCTGCACGGATCGTGATGCTCCCTCGGTCGCTCCTGGGTGCCGGAGGGAGGAATTCTCAGCCCAACAATCCCCACCCTCAACTCCCACCCCATAGGGCTCAGCAAATTCAGGCCCATCCCAGTAGCCCCTGGCCCATCTCTCATGGTGCTCGGCAGGGGCCAGGGCAGAGGGGGAGAGGAGTGGCGGCAGTTTAAGGTTTCTGGAACTTTGCAGAATGAGGATTTTCCGTGTCTGCTATCTCAGAGGCTTGGGAGAGTCAGGCCTTGTCACTGTGCTCTACTGAGGCTCACCGAGGAGTTCAGATCCACAAGGAGATCCAGATTGGGTGAAAGCAGCCCTCTTGGCTGCTGGGGAAGCTTAGCGGCATCCGACCGTTGATGTCAAGGCTCGCTATCATCAGTGCCCCCTGGTGGACACCGCTGTAATCTCTCACATCCATTCTTGGGGGGCCAAGGGTGAGGGGGCTACTCAGAAACAGACTGAGCTCCCATACCCAGCTCCTGGTCGTCGTCATCATCATCATCATCATCATCGTCAGCGACGACAGGACTTACTGAGCACTTATTGCGCGCAGAGCACTGTTCCGAGCACTTAATTATAATGGTATCTGTTAAGCGCTTACTATGTGCCGAGCACTGTTCTAAGCGCCGGCGTAGATACAGGGGAATCGGGTTGTCTCACGTGAGACTCATAATTAATCCCCATTTTCCAGATGAGGGAACTGAGGCACAGAGAAGTTAAGTGACTTGCCCACAGTCACGCAGCTGACAAGTGGCAGAGTCGGGATTCGAACCCATGAACTCAGCCTCCCAAGCCCGGACTCTTTCTATTGAGCCGCGCTGCTTCTCTGGGAAAGTACAACACAACAGAGCTGGAGGACACTTTTCCCTCCCATAAAGAGCTTACAGTCTAGAGGGGGAGACAGATATTACTAGATATAAATAATCTATAAGACGCCATTTAGAGATATGGACGTAAGTGCTGAGGAGTTGAGGGTAGGGCGAATGTCATTATCGCATGGTCTCCTGGAGAGGGAACTGAGAGGTTTGGGCCAGGCTGCGTGGACAATCTCCATCCTTTCTGCCTCGTGATCTAGCAAGCAAGGCGGCCCAAGCGTCCCAGAGCTGAAGAAACCTGGAGAGGTGATAGTCGCCATCGCCAGCAACAGGATTTAATCCGGCAACTAATCAATCGATCGGTGGCATTTATCGAGTGCTTACCGAGCGCAGAACTCTGTACGAAGCTCTTGGGAGAGGATAATAATAATAATAATAATAATTTTGGTATTTGTTAAGTGCTTACTCTGTGCCAAGCACTGTTCTAAGCGCTGGATAGATACAAGGTAATTAGGTTGTTCCATGTGGGGCTCATAGTCTTATTCCCCATTTTACAGACGAGGTAACTGGGGCACAGAGAAGTTAAGTGACTTCCCCAAAGAGTAGGTAGACCCCACCGCTGCCCTCGAGGAGCTGGCAATCTAGTGGGGAAGACAGACACTAAAATAAATGTCAGGTAGAGGGAGGCGGAAGAATATAAAGAGGTGTACATAAGTGCTGTGGAGGTGGGGGCGTAGATTCGAGTGCAGAGATGATGCAGTCATGAGGGAAGATGGAATGGGAAGATGAGCGATTAGTCAAGGAGGGCTTTTGGGAGGAGATATGACTTTGAAGATGGGGAGAGTGGTGGTCTATCGGCTATGAAGGGGGAAGGAGTTCCAGGCTAGAGGGAGGGTGTGAGCAAGGGGTTGGTAGTGAGAGAAATGAGATGGAGGCACAGGTTGGCGTTAGAGGAGCAAAGCGTGCGGACTGGGTTGTAGCGGAAGAAGAGCAAGGGTAAGGACGGGGGAAGAGGGCTGATGGGGAGTTTAAGGCCTATGGAGAGGAGTTTCTGTGTGATATGGAGATGGATGGGCAACCGCTGGAGGACTTTGAGGTGGGGGAAAGACCTGCGAAGTACTATTGGGCAGATCATCTGGTCCATTCCCTTGGAGAGTACACCACAACAGAGTTGGTAGACATGGTAGACATGTTCCCTGCCCACACAGAGCTCACAGTGTAGGGGGGGAAGCAGCTATTAATATGAATAAATAATTTATAGATATGTGCATTATAGAAATATACATTAAACTTTATAGATATATCCCCTCTAGACTGAAGCTCGCTTTGGGCAGCGAATGCGTCTACCAACTCTGTTGTATTTTCCCAGGCGCTTAAGCACTTAACAAGTACCATAATTATTATTATTAGGGTGCTTTGCACACAGTAAGTGCTCAATAAATACAATCGATTGCTATTCAAAAATGACATGTACATATGTACCTATCTATATGTAGATATCTATAAAATATAGAAATATGATGATGATGGTATTTGTTAAGTCCTTCTATGTGCCAAGCACTGTTCTAAGCACTGGGTATATATGTATATATACATATGTGTACACACGTGTATTAATCATATTTAATCAATCAATTGTATTTATTGAGTGCTATTTATTCATATTAATAGCTGCTTCCCCCCCTACACTGTGAGCTCTGTGTGGGCAGGGAACATGTCTACCAACTCTGTTGTGGTGTACTCTCCCAAACATTTAGTACAATGCTCTGCACCCAGTCAGTGCACAATAAATGTCATTGATCAATTGATTGAGTGATTGATTGACACCAATGACAGTGAAGTTCACCTATGAGCATGGGTGTGGCCAAAAAAATGGATGTGGGATCCATATTCCCAGCCATACTTCCCTGCAGGGAAGCAATGGGGAAGCAGTGGGGCTTAATGGAACGAGCATGGGCTTGAGAGTCAGAGAACGTGAGTTCTAGTCCCGGCTCCACCACTCCTCTGCTGTGTGACCTTGGGCAAGCCACTTAACTTCTCTGTGCCTCAGTTACCACATCTGTAAAATGGGGATTAAGACTGTGAGCCCTACGTGGGACAACCTGATGACTTTGTATTTACCAAGCACTTAACAAATACTATAATAACTACTATTATTATTATTATTACTGGGCACCCAAAAAGCCCATGCCTTATTGTGCTGTGATCCTTAATGTTTGCTTCGCCTGGTGCTCTTTTCTCTTTTGCCCTCTTGTCTCTCTTTCCATATGATGCTTTAATCTAAGTCCTCAACGGACCAGCATTTTCCTAATACTTTACGGGCTGGAAGACAGCCCCTCCTCAGCCTTTTCTTCTCCCGGTTAAACACCTCAATGCCTCTCACCTTTCCGCCTCAGAATCATTCGATTACTTTTGTTATTCTTCTCTGCAGTTTCTCTACGACCTGTTGAAAATGTGGTAAGCAAATCAGGATGCAGGAGGATGCTAAATGTGGTCTGTCCAGTAGTGTTGTTGAGTGGAAGGATTATGTCATTGCAGATCATCCTCCTATTGATTCATTCCAGTAACAAGTTGGTTTTTTAAATAACGGCAGTTCACTGCTGACTCATATTTAGCTTCTGCTCGATGATGACTATGCAGTCTTTTTCCTTCTGTAATTATACCCGCCAATCTCTCTTCTCATCCTTTTTTGGGTTTGTTTTTCACCCCCTACGCTCACTCCCTAGCCCCTGTCATATGGAATCCATCTTTTTTTTGTACGACCATTTCCCAATTCATTAAGGACACTCTCAATTTTCTTCCTGCTTCCAAAGGGTAAATGACCCCACTCCCCATCAGTCACTCACTTAATCAATTGATGGTATTTATTGAGCATTTATTGTGTGCAGAGCATGGTACTATGCATTTGGGAGAGCATGAAACGATAGAGTTGATAGACACAATCCCTGCTCTTGAGGAGCCTACAGTTTAGTGAGTTTCACCATCAGCCAATTTGCTGATCGTGGGTGGGAGACCGGCCAGCAATATTCCTGACCCTGCTGTCAACTGGCCCTCCAAACCTAGGTGATCTCCTGGCTTTCCTGAGCCCTTGGGATCCTCTATCTAAAAGTGAGGAAAATATAATAATGATGGTATTTGTTAAGCGCTTACT
This sequence comes from Ornithorhynchus anatinus, assembly GCF_004115215.2. Lineage (NCBI taxonomy): Eukaryota > Metazoa > Chordata > Mammalia > Monotremata > Ornithorhynchidae > Ornithorhynchus > Ornithorhynchus anatinus. Next base: position 116,164,652 of record NC_041749.1, on the reverse strand, counting down.
ATGTGCCAAGCACCGTTCTAAGCGCTGGGGTAGATACAAGGTCATCAGGTTGTCCCGCATGGGGATCACAGTCTTAATCCCCATTTTACAGATGAGGTAACTGAGGCACAGAGAACTTAAGTGACTTGCCCAGTCACATAGCTGACAAGTGGCAGAGTCAGGATTAGACCCCGCAACCTCTAATTCCCTAGCTCAGGGAAGCAGCGTGGCTCACTGGAAAGAGCACGGGCTTTGGAGTCAGAGGTCATGGGTTCGAACCCCAGCTCTGCCACTTGCCAGCTGTGTGACTTTGGGCAAGTCACTTAACTTCTCGGTGCCTCAGTTCCCTCATCTGTAAAATGGGGATTAAGACTGTGAGCCCCACGTGGGACAACCTGATTCCCCTGTATCTACCCCAGCGCTTAGAACAGTGCTCGGAACAAAGTAAGCGCTTAACAAATACCAACATTATTATTATTATTAATTCCCAAACCTGTGCTCTTTTACTAAACCACGCTGCTTCCACAATATCACTGCTCTCCCCTGAACCCCTCAGCCATGATGATGATGACGATGATGGTATTTGTTAAGCGCTTACTATGTGCCGAGCACCATTCTGAGCGCTGGGGTAGATACAAGGTAATCAGGTTGTCCCACATGGGGCTCACAGTCTTAATCCCCATTTTACAGACGAGGTAACTGAGGCACAGAGAAGTGAAGTGACTTGCCCAAGGTCACACAGCAGACAAATGACAGAACCGGCATTAGAACCCACATCCTCTGAGTCCCAAGCCCGGGCTCTTGCCACTGAGCCACGCTGCCATCTTAATAATCATGGTATTTGTTAAGTGCTTATTATGTGTCAAGCACTAAGCCCTGAGGTTAATTAGGTGGGACACAGTCCCTGTCCCACGTGAAGCTCACAGTCTAAGTAGGAGGGAGCTCATGCATTGAATTCCTACTTTCAAGATGAGGGAACAGAGGCACAGAGAAGCAGAGTGACTTGCCCAAGGTTACACAGCAGACAAGTTGAAAAAGAGGGATTAGAACCCAGGTCCTCTGGCTCCCAGGTCCAGGCTCTTTCCACTAGGCCACACTGCTTCTTCTTGGCATCTTTCTAGCAAGCCTTGCTAGGTACCCAATCTTCATGTGTCCCTCCAGCTCCCAGCACCTGTCCTATTCCCCTTCCAACCCCGCCCTTGCTCAGTATGACCCTGAGTGCGTGCCTTATGGCTGAGCCTAGCTGTATCATACTCCTTTCCTGCTGCTTTCTGGTCTCTTCTCTAACTAGCCCCCAGGCACAGACTTCCACCGAATGAATTATACCCTTAAATGGGTATATTCTTTGAGGAGTTTACAGAGGGGCTGAGTTGGGCTGCTGCTGGGAGCGTGTGGGTTGCCCCAACCTAATGCTCCATCCTCTGAGTGCGTGGCCTTGAGCTCAGTGCTACAAAAGAGTTAATGTAGAAGGAAGCAGCTTGGCCTAGTGAGAGTCAGGGGCCCTGGATTCTAATTCTGATTCTGCCATTGGCCTGCTGTGTGACCTTACATAAGTCTCTTCACCTCTCTGGGCCTCAGTTTCCTCATTTGTAAAATGGGGATTCTTTCATTCATTCAATCGCATTTATTGAGTGTTTACAATGTGCAGAGCACTGTACTAAGCGCTTGGAATGTACAATTCGGGCAACAGATAGAGACAATCCCTGCCCAATAACGGGCTCACAGTCTAAACGGGGGAGACAGCAAAACAAAACAGAACAAAACAAAACAAGTAGTCTGGTGTAAATACCAAGATAAATAGAATCATGGATATTTACACATCATTAACTAAATAGAGTAATAAATCATATATACAAGTATGCACAGTGCTGTGGGGAGGGGAAGGGGGAAGAGCAGAGGTCAGGAGAAGGGGGAATGGGGAGGAGAGAAAGAGCAGAGGGAAAGGGGGGCTCAGTCTGGGAAGGCCTCCTGGAGGAGGGGACCTCTCAGTAGGGCTTTGAAGAGGGGAAGAGAGTTAGTTTGGCAGATGTGAGGAGGGAGGGCATTCCAGGGCAGCGGTAGGACATAGGCTAGGGTCGACGGCAGGACAGGCACGAGCGAGGGACCATGAGGAGGTAAGCAGCAGAGGAGCGGAGTGTATGGGGTGGGCAGTAGAAAGAGAGAAGGGAGGTGAGGTAGGAGGGGGCAAGGTGATGGAGAGCTTTGAAGCCAAGAGTGAGGAGTTTTTGTTTCATGCGAAGGTTGATAGGCAACCACTGGAGGTTTTTGAGGTGGGGAGTGACATGCCCAGTGCGTTTCTGTAGAAAGATAATCTGGCCAGCAGAGTGAAGTATAGACTGAAGTGGAGAGAGACAGGAGGTTGGGAGATCAGAAAGGAGGCTGATGCAGTAATCCAGGCGGGATATTATGAGAGCTTGAACCAGCATGATAACCGTTTGGATGGAGAGGAAAGGGCAGATCTTGGCAATACTGTGAAGGTGAGAGTGGCAGGTGTTGGTGACGGATTGAATGTGTGGGGTGAATGAGAGAACTGAGTCAAGGACGACACCAAGGTTGCGGGCCTGTGAGACGGGAAGGATGGTCGTGCCGTCCACAGTGACGGGGAAGTCAGGGAGAGGACAGGGTTTGGGAGGGAAAATAAGGAGCTCTGTTTTAGACAGGTTGAGTTTAAGGTGGCGGGCAGACATCCAGGTGGAGACGTCCCGGAGGCAGGAGGAGATACGAGCCTGGAGGGAGGGGGAGAGAACACGGGAGGAAATGTAGACTGTGAGCCTCACGTGGGACACTGTGATTACCGTGTATCTACCCCAGCGCTTAGAACAGTGCTCTGCCCATAGTAAGCGCTTAACAAATACCAACATTATTATTAAATGTAGATTTGGGTGTCATCTGCTTAGAGATGATAGTTGAAGCTGTGGGAGTGAATGAGTTCACCAAGGGAGTGGGTATAGATGGAGAACAGAAGAGGGCCAAGAACTGACCCTTGAGGAACCCCTACAGTTAGTGGATGGGAGGGGGAGGAGGAGCCCGCGAAGGAGACCGAGAATGAATGGCCAGAGAGATGAGAGGAGAACCAGGAGAGGACGCCGTCTGTGAAGCCAAAGTGAGATAAAGTGTAGAGGAGAAGGGGATGGTCGACAATGTCAAAAGCAGCTGAGAGGTCGAGGAGGATTAGGATAGAATAGGAGCCATTGGATTTGGCAAGAAGCAGGTCATGGGTGACCTGTGAGAGGGTGGTTTTGGTGGAGTGGAGGGGGTGGAAGCCGGATCGGAGGGGGTCCAGGAGAGAGTTGGAGTTGAGGAATTCAAGGCAGCGAGTGTAGACGACTCGTTCTAGCAGTTTGGAAAGGAAGGGTAGGAGGGAGATAGGACGACAACTGGAAGGGGAAGTGGGATCGAGAGAGGGTTTTTTTTTTAGGATGGGGGAGACATGGGCCTGTTTGAAGGCAGAGGGGAAGAAGCCATTGGAGAGTGAGTGGTTAAAGATAGAAGTTAAGGAGGGGAGGAGGGAAGGGGTGATAGTTTTTATAAGGTGAGCGGGAATGGGGTCTGAGGCACAGGTGGAGGGGGTGGCACTTGTGAGGAGGGAGGAGATCTCCTCTGAGGATACTGCAGGGAAGGATGGGAAAGTCGGGGAGAGGGTTGGGAGTGGAGGAAATGGAGAAGGGGGAGGGGTGACTTTGGGGAGCTCAGACCTGATAGTGTTAATTTGCATAATGAAGTAGGTGGCCAGATGGTTGGGGGTGAGGGATGGAGGAGGGGGAGGAACAGGGGGCCTGAGGAGAGAGAGTTAAAAGTCCAGAACAATTGGGGGGGGTGATGGGCATGGGTGTCAATGAGGGAAGAAAAGTAGTTTTGCCTGGCAGAGGAGAGGGCAGAGTTAAGGCAGGAAAGGAAAAATTTGAAGTAAATAAGGTTGGGTTGGTGCTTAGACTTCCACCAGCAGTGCTCAGCAGCTGGAGCATAAGAGTGAAGGAGGCGGACAGAAGCAGAGATCCAGGGCTGCGAGTTAGTACAGCAAGAGCGTCGGAGGGAAAGGGGAGTGAGCGAGTTGAGTTGAGTAGAGAGGGTGGAGTTGAGAGCAGTGATCTGATCATCAAGAGTGGGAAGAGAGGTTAGGAAGGCAAGGAGGGGTGTGATGCTTTGGGAGAGACGAATGGGGTCAAGAGAGTGGAGGTCTCTGTGGGGGAGTAATACAGATTTGCAGGGGGAGGGGGTGTGAGAGAGGAGGCAGGTGAGAAGGTTATGGTCAGAGAGAGGGATTTCAGAGTTGGTGAGGTTAGAGATAGTGTAGCGGTGAGAGATGATGAGATCGAGGGTGTGACCAAGTTGGTGGCTGGGCGAGGTGGGGTGGAGCAGGAGGTTGGCAGAGTCAAGGAGTGATAGCAGGCAGGTGGCAGAGGGGTCACCGGGTACATCCATGTGGATGTTGAAGTCTCCGAGGATCAGAGTGTGCAGGGAGAAGGAGAGAAGGAAGGTGAGAAAGGGGTCAAGGTGGTTAAAGAAGTTGGAGGTGGGACCAGGGGGGCAGTAGATGACAGCTACAAGACTCTGGACTCTGGAGGGGGTGGTAGAGGTGAATTATATGGTCTTCAAAGGAGGGGAAGGAGAGGGAAGGGGGAGGAGAAATAGTGCGGAAGCGGCATTGGGGTGTGAGAAAGAAGTCGACACCTCCTCCTCCTCCTTTCCCGGTGAGTCTGGGGAAGTGGGAGAAGGAGAGGTCTCCGCTGTAGAGAGCAGCAGAAGAGACCGTATCCTCAGGGGTGAGCCTGGCAGAGGAGCCCTCCATAAGGGCGAGGAGGAGGAGAGAGCGGGAAAGGAACAGGTCAAGGATGAAAGGGAGCTTATCTATAATGGAGCGGGGACTCCATAGGCCACACTTGGCAGCAGCTTTGGGGGAGGAGGAGGGAGGGGGAAGGGAGCTGGGGGAGGGGAGGGTTTGGACGGGAATGAGATGGCGGGTACCTCGGCGGGGAGAGGGGGATGAAGGGTGGCGATGGGAAAGGAGAACTGGGATGGGACGTGGGCAGGGAAGAGGGAAGGGAAAGGGATGGGAGGAGGGGGTTCGGTGGGGAAGAGCGCAAAGGGAGGGTGATGAGGGATGGCATTGGTAAAGTGGGATTCTAGGGAGGGGGTGGAGAGGAGGGGAGGAGGCAGATGAGAGTGCGGGAAAGAGCTGGGTGGGTGGGAGAGGGAAAGGGGAGGGTGAGGATTGAGAGGGGCAGATGGGGGGGTGGAAGGTCATCGTGAAGTCAGTGAGGTAAGTGGCAGCACTGAGAACAATTAAGATAACATGCGATAGCGGTAATATAGTAATATGATACAATAAAATATTATTAATAAGCGGGTGATGTCCAGGGTCGATTGTTGACTTGTCTATGGGTCTATCAGATTAAAATAAAAAAGCTAGCGGCGAGGAGAGTCCTGCGGCTCGTGGCCCAAATGTCTCCGAGGCGGCAGAGGGAGCTCTGTGGATGGCCGATTTGGAGAAGGGTGGAGCTGTTAAGGGGGACAGAGGAGAGGAAACTCATGGGAAGAGGAGTAGATAACGACGCAACATGAGTGGGGTGAGTAAGTGCGGGCGCAGGTAGCAGCTAAAAGTAACACATTGAGAACAAGGGCAATGTTGCCCGGGGAGCGGGGGAGGCGGGGGAAATCATTCACCTCTAGTCAGATCTCAGGGGAGGAGGGAGTGAGGGCTCCCCAAAGGATGGCTGTTTCTGGGCGTTGGGGGTGGGGGGAGGGAGGTTGGGGATGTAATGTCCCACGGTCCGGGGGTGGGGGTGGGTGGGCTGGGGAGCACAATGTCCCACGGCCCGGGGTGGGGGGGGGGAGCAGGGGACCACAATGTCCCACGACTCCAGGGGATGGGGGAGGAGCAGGGGAGCACAATGTCCCATGACTCCGGGGGCGGGGGGGGGGAGCAGGGGACCACAATGTCCCACAACTCCGGAGTGTGTGGGAAGGGGAGCACAGTGTCCCACGACTCTGCGGGGTGGCGGTGCTGGGGAGTACAGTGTCTCACGGTCCGGATTTGCTACCTGGACGGGCTTCAAGGGCGTGCTGTTTGGAAGTAGGAGGGTCAGGGAAAGATGGAGGGAGGTCTGGGAGCTACTCGTGGTTCTGGAGGCTGTGGGGCCTGCGGTGGCATGGGGGCGGAGAGGGGAGTCCTCGGTGTCGGAGTCCTTGGGCGGGGGTGCCGATGTCCGGGTTGGGGAGACGACCATGAGCCCGGAGGCAGGTCATTGAAGTCTGGTGGCGCGGGGTTCACAGGAAGAGAGATCCCGGCGCATCCGTGTCAGTGTCTAGAGGAGGAAGATTCAGCCAGGAATAAGGGGGACTAGCGGTCTGGGCCTCGGCTCCAAGGGAGAGGAGGTCCCGGGCCCACGTGGCGGCATCCAGAGGAGGAAGATTCAGCCGGGTTCTGCACTGTACTAAGTGTTGGGGTAGATACATGATAATCAGGTTGGACACAGCCCATACTCCCTCGGTCCCACAGCACTTATGTCCATATCCATAATTTATTTATAGTAATGTCTGTCTCCCCATCTAGACTTTAAGCTCGTTGTGGGCAGGGTATATGCCTACTCGCTCTGTATACTGTACTCTCCCAAATGCTTAGTTTAGTGTTCTGCACATAGTAAATGCTCACAGTCCTAATCCACAGATGAGGTAACTGAGCCACAGAGAAGTTTAGTGACTTGCCTAAGGTCACACAGCAGACAAGTGACAGGGCCGGGATTAGAACCCAAGTCCTTCTGATTCCTGAGCCCACGTTTTATCCACTAGGCCACGCTGCTTCTCTCTCCTGTTCTCCCTCCTACCTAGACCGTGAACTCCATTTGGGACCTACTGATCTTGAATCTACCCTAGCACTTTGTACAGTGCTTGGCACACAGGAAGTGCTTAGCAAATATAATAATAATGATAATCCACTCCCTTCTGTGTTGCCCTGACTTGTGCCCTTTGTTTTTTCCCCTCCCGGCCCCATACCGCTAATATGCATATCTGTAATTTATTTATTTGTATTGATGTCTGTCTCGCCCCTCCAGACTGTAAGCACACTGTGGGCAGGGAATGTGTCCGTTTATTGTCATAGTGTACTTTCCCAAGCACTTAGAATGGTGCTCTGCACGCAGTAAGCGCTCAATAGATACGATCGAATGAGTGATTAATAATAACAATAATAATAAAGATAATGATAAACTGTGAGTTCCTCGTGGGACAGGGACTGTGTCTGACCTGATTATCTTGTAACTTCCTCAGCGATTCGCACTTTACTTACAGTTACAAGATAATCGAGCCAGGCACAGTCACTCCCTTGTAGAACTCATTTGTTCACATGGCTTCAGCTACCACAGACAATTACTCTCCCCCCTTCAAAGCCTTGTTGAAGACACATCGCCTCCAGGAGACCTTCCCCAACTAAGCCCTGCTTTCCTCTTCTCCCACTCTCTTCCGCGGCGCCCTGATTCGCTCCCTTTATTCATCCCCCCTCACAGCCCCACAGCACTTAATCTTATTTATTTATACCGCTGACTGCCCCCCCCCCGACTGTAAGCTTGTTGTGGGTAGGGAATGCATCTGGTATATTGTTATATTGTACTCTCCCAAGCGCTTAGTACAGTGCTCTGCACAGAGTAAGCGCTCGATAGAGGAGCAGCATGGCCAAGTGGCAAGAGCCCGGGTTTGGGACTCAGAGGTCGTGGGTTCTAACCCCGGTTCTGCCATTTGTCTGCTGTGTGACCTTGGGCAAGTCACTTCACTTCCCCGGGCCGCAGTTACCTCATCTGTAAAATGGGGATGGAGACTGTGAGCCGCACGTGGGGCAATCTGATTACCTTGTAATAATAATAATGTTGGTATTTGTTAAGCGCTTACTATGTGCCGAGCACTGTTCTAAGCGCTGGGGTAGACACAGGGGAATCAGGTTGTCCCACGTGGGGCTCACAGTCTTAATCCCCATTTTACAGATGAGGGAACTGAGGCACAGAGAAGTTAAGTGACTTGCCCACAGTCACTTATTTGTATTGTATTTGCCCCAGCGCTTAGAACAGTGTTGGGCACATAGTAAGCGCTTAACAAATACCTTCATTAGTATGATTATTGTAAATACGATTGACCGACTATTAATATTACCGCTCCTGCCGCTGCTACTACTACTCCCCTTCCTTGGATTGGAAGACTACATCTCCCAGCAGACTCTGCGAGGCGGGCAAGGCCCGCTTCCTGGAAAAACTACAACTCCCATGGGGGGAGGCGGCCCGCGACCTGTCAAAGCGGGCCCGGAGCCGGGGTGCCCGCGGCGGTGCCTGAAGGACCTTGAAGCCGGGGGTGTCCGCGGCGGTGCCTGAAGGACCCCGGGGCCAGCCCATGCCGCGGTGCCGCCGAAAGAGCGGAGGAGCGAGTCGGAGTCACCGCCCGAGCCCGAGCTTCAGCCGCAGCGCCCGCCGCCCGATCTCCCCGCTCCCGTCGTAGCCGGAGGCCTCTCGCCGCCAGGCAGGATGCTGGAGGAAGCGGGAGAGGTGCTGGAGAACATGCTGAAGGCCTCTTGCCTGCCGCTCAGCTTCATCGTCTTCCTGCCCGCCGTGCTGCTGCTCGTGTCCCCGCCGCTGCCAGCCGCCGAGGCCGCCCACGAATTCACCGTCTACCGCATGCAGCAGTACGATCTGCAGGGCCAGCCCTACGGTGCGTGCAGCCGGCGCTCCCTGCTCTTTCCCTCCGAGCCGCCCTCCCCAGGCTCCCGGAGCCCCGTCCCGCCCTCCCTTCCCCCGTCTCAGTGGGCCTCGTTCCGTTCCCACCCCCTCTTCAATCGGCGCCTACTCCTTCTCTCCCCGTCTCACTGGGGGCGCCGGAGCAGAGAGAGTGTGGTGGGGCTCTTCGTCTTCCCACTCGGGGGCTGGATGTTTATTCTCTTCTCCGTCTGATGTGCACCTTCCCTCGGTGGAGAGGAGCCGAAGGAGGAGCGCAGAAGGTCGTTTATTGGGAGTGTTTCAGCCCCTCCTGCTTTATTGGACGGTGGGGGATTTGCTAGGGAGAGGCAGCGTGAATTCGTGGAGGAGCTCTAATGTGTGGACGCACGTTTGGGGAGAAGGTGAAATCCCCCGCCTAAGCTGCAGGCTGCGGTCCAGGTTAAAGAATAATTCATTCAATAGTATTTATTGAGCGCTTACTATGTGCAGAGCACTGTACTAAGCGCTTGGAATGGACAAGTCGGCAACAGAATTCTGATATCTCTATCAAATGCTCACCGTGGGCCTTGTAGATACAAGAGGATCAGGTCGGATCCAGTCCTTGTCCCACATGGGGCTCACGGTCTAAGTAGGAGGGAAACCAGGAAGCGAATCCCCATTGTACAGATGAAGAAACTGAGGCCCAGCAGAGTGAAGTGACTTAACCAAGGTCACCCAGCAGACAAGCAGCAGACTCGGGATTAAAACCCAGGTCCTCCGACTCCCAGGTCCGGGCCCTTTCCACTTAGACCTCACGGCTGGGCTTGTGCTTTCCTCTCCTGGGGTGTCACCGGATAACAAACCATTCAGTCGTATTTAGTGAGCGCTTACTGTGTGCAGAGCACCGTACCGAGCGCTTGCAATGGACAGTTCGGCAAGAGACCACTACCACCAAACTGCCTTCTCTGAGGCTTGGGGGGCAAATATCTCCTGGCTGGAGTCTCATTCGGCTTGTCATTGTCCCAGGTGGCCCAGAGGCAAATGACCCTCCCTCTTCCCACCCCCCTTCGGAGGTCACAGAGCCTGCCAAGAGGGCGGATTCCAATTGGGCCTCGCCCTGTCTTGTCACCTGGGGCTCCACCCCTGCCCTTGTCAGGCAAGAGCTCAGTCTTCTGGAGGCCTCCCTAATTGCTTCCTCTTTCCCTATTTTGGGGCTGCTCTGTCCCCTGTCTGGCTCCTGCCAAGTTGGACTTTTCCCCCGTTCATAATCACTGTGGTATTTGTTTTTGCTGTCTCCCCCTTTTAGTCTGTGGGCCCGTTGTTGGGGAGGGATTGTCTATCTTGCTGAATTGTACATTCCAAGTGCTTAGTACAGTGCCCTGCATACAGTAAGCGCTCAGTACGATTGAATGAATGAATGAATAAGCTCCTACTAGGTACTAAGTGCTAGGCTAGATATGAGATGATCAGTTACTTTTCCTTTTCCCAGTCGCTTCCTTCTTCCTCATTCCCATTGAAACACTGGGCATGGGAGAAAGCGTTATCGGGTTGTGAGCTCCTGGAAGGTCAGGCGCTTTGTCTCATTTTCACCTCTGTATTTTTTTTTTCCCCAGCGTTTGGTACAGTGCCCTGCCCACAGCCGCTTGTCAGCTGTGTGACTGGGCAAGTCACTTAACTTCTCTGGGCCTCAGTTACCTCATCTGTAAAATGGGGGTTAAGACTGTGAGCCCCACGTGGGACAACCTGATCACTCTGTATCTTCCCCAACGCTTAGAACAGTGCGTCGCACATAGTAAGTGCTTAACAAATGCCATCGTCATCATCATCACAGCCAGCGCTTACTATCATTGCCACTGTCAGCAGCCAGATGAAAAAGATCCCCTCCCCTGCCTGATCTTTTGGTTTGCTTGTGTCCTGTGCTTGGTTTCAGGAAGGTCTGCTGGGGGCCGGGGCGGGACCGTCCCGCCACCAGAGTTCCTGTGTCGGACTATCCCAAACTTTTCTACCTCTGCTCAAAGGAGCGATCATTGGAGTCTGCCTTCCGTGTGTTTATCCCAGTGGTCTCCTCTGGGCTGACTCAGCCAAACCCTGCCAACCTGGCTCCCTTTCTATGAGAGCTGCCTTTCTCCACCCCCCAGGGGCTATCTGACAGGGCCCAGAATCTTCCAGCTGTCTTCTCACCAGGGAGCTCTAGAGGACGACTCCCCCCCTCCTCTGAGATCTGAGACGCTGGTCGGTCATCCCGAGCCTTTCTTTTCTTGGACTGCTTCTGTGGGCCCGTTGTTGGGGGGGATTGTCTATCTGTTGCTGAATTGTACATTCCAAGAGCGTAGTACAGTGCTCTGCACACAGTAAGCGCTCAGTAAATACAATTGAATGAATGAATGAATGTCCCACAGACACCTCCCTATCCTTCCTTTCCCTTCCCCTCCTCCCCCTGCCTCCCACCCTCCTGCACCACTAATTCCCATGTCTCTCTTCTTCTTTGATAGTCCCCATGCCTTTCTCTCATCCTCTCCTGCACTTAAGGCCTGAAAACTATCTTCCTTGCCACTTTGGACGATCATCATCAATAGTGGTATTTTTTGAGCACTGACTGCCTGTGGAGCACTGTACTGAGCACTTGGAGAAGCCCAATACAACAGTGTTGGTAGACTTGTTCCCCGCCCACAACAGGCTTGCAGTCTCGCATATTGTCTTGCCGGGGAGGGAAGGAATGAGGGTGGGAGAAGAGAAAACAGTGAAACAAGCTTCAGGGTCACGATCTCAGGAGAGGACGTCCTGAGGCAGGAGCCTTCCCGGGACTCCGGGGTTTGTGCAGAAGCCACTGTCTCTTTGCCCCCACATCAAGCAGGTTTTACTGCATTTTGTTGTCTGTCTCCTACGGGGCCTCACGTTGCTCTGTGGCTGGGCTTGAGGCTGTTTTCTCCTCACTCTCCCCGGACCAGCGTCTTGTACCGCTGGAGATGCGCCGAACCGACCGATCGATCAGTTGAGCGCTATACTAAGCGCTCGAGAGAGTCCAGTTCGACAGAGTTGGTAGGCACAAAGCAGACGAGTGGCGGAGCTGGGATTAGAACCCAGGTGTTCTGACTCCCAGTTCTGTGCTCTTTGCACCAGGCCACACTACTTCTCAGTAGGAAGTACATGATAAGCGCCGTCTTTATTAAGCTCTGTGTGGGCAGGAGCTGTGTCTTTGTGAGCCCCGCGTGGGACAGGGCCTGTGTCCAACCCGACGATTTCATATCTACGAGAAGCAGCAAGGCGTAGCGGATAGAGCACGGGCCTGGGAGTGAGGAGGTCTTGGGTTCTAATCCCAGCTCCGCCACTTGCCTTCTGTGTGACATTGAGCAAGTCACTTCTCTTCTCTGGGCCTCATTACCTCATCCGGAAAGTGAGGATTGAGACGGTGAGCCCCACGCGGGACGGGGCAGTCCAACTCGATTTGCTTGTATCCACCTTGCTTGTAATGTCCTGGGTATGTAGTGTTGAACAAAGACCACAGCGACGATGATGGTGGTGATCGCTGTCATGGTAATAAACCGATCCTCCTCACAGCACTCTGTGAGCGTAGCCACTTAATAGGCCTGAGTGTCCCTTCCTCCTCCACTTGCCTCTCCAGGCACCCGCAACGCCGTACTGAACACAGAAGCACGGACAATAGAGGCAGATGTGCTGAGTCGCCGCTGCGTCATGATGCGGCTGGTGGATTTCTCGTACGAGCAGTACCAGAAGGCCTTGCGGCAGTCGGCGGGTGCTGTGGTCATCATCCTGCCCCAGACCATGGCCGCTTTGCCCCAGGACATCATCAGGGTGAGCCTTCTCTCCGACCCAACCCTTGTCCCTCTCCGTGTGCGCGCATGCCCTCCGCCCCTACCGCCCCCCGACCCGCAGGGGAAAGGTGGGGTGAGGGAGGATACGCGAAGCAGCTCAGCCTCTCCCTCGTCCCCAGCAATTCATGGAGATCGAGCCCGAGATGCTGGCTATGGAGACCATCGTCCCCGTGTACTTTGCCGTGGAGGACGAAGCCCTGCTCTCCATCTACGAACAGACTCAGGCAGCCTCGGCCTCCCAAGGCTCCGCCTCTGCGGCCGAAGGTGGGAGCCTGGGGCCAGGGGACCCGACTGGGCTGAGCAGGAGGAAGCAGCCGGAGGGGGCTGCTGTGATGGGCAGCGAGGGAGGAAGGGTGGCAGGGTGGCTGGCTGGGTGGCGTTGCCTCACAACCAGAGGAAAGGGGGAAAGCATTAGTAATGATGTTCCTCGGGTGTATCATGCGGCATACGAGGAAAGCAACTATATGTCTGTTTGACACCCCCATCCCTCCCACCTCCCTTAAACCATTCATCTCCTCCCCCAACACACACGCATACCAGAAGCGGTATTGCGTGTCCGGCTCACCCGCCTGAGGATAAACGCCATCCTCTGTGAACCACCAACCCCAAAGAAGGAAATGAAGTAATCTCCTCTACTAACTTCTCCCACCTTTGCATGGTTAGAAGTGAGGGAACGAGAGAGAGAGAGAGATATATGGTTGCCCAGGGTCCTTGGGTTCCAGGTCTTCTGGGTTTGAGAAATGCCTCGTGCACCCTGCATAGCCAGTGCAAATTGGGTGTGGAAGGGGACGGGGGCGCCCCCCCCTCCACTCCCTCTTGAGGCCGAGTAAGGCCCAAGTGTTAGTGACACACTTCAAAAGAAGGTTCTTGAGCAAGGTTGCCCAGCCTGGGGCTGAGACAAAAAGGCGGTCTGTCAGCATCCCGGGAGGAGGTGCAGGGCAGGGCTGCCTCGGAAAAGTACGCCTTTGAGCCCTGCCATGCCTGGGTCAGCCCAGTGGTCCTTCCCGCCCGGGGCTCGGTCGCTCTGACAGTGAGTTGTTGGTGTCCTCCTGGACACCGATCTAACACCACGGCGCAGGAGAGACCAGCTAAACCGCCCTGACTTCCCCTGGAGTGACCACTTCTGGACCACTTGTCTGTGAATTTAGCCAGACCTCTCTCTTGAGCCTGCTGATATCCTGGACTGCTGCAAAGACTCCCATGAGAACAAAATCCGTCTGCTGTTGGCCCACCGGGTGAAGCAGTACGGCTTAGTGGGAGGAGCCCGGACCTGGGAGTCAGAGGACCTGGGTTCGAATTTTGGCTCCACCACTTGCCTGCTGGGCAGTCTTAGGCAAGTTGCTTGGCTTCCCTGGGCCTCAGTTTCCTTCCCTGTGAAATGGGGGTTTGATTCCTCTTCCCCCTCCTTCTTGGATTGTGAGCCCCCTGTAGAACAGGGACTGTGACCAACCTGATGATCGTGTATGTACCTCTGGGCTTAGGACAGTGTTTGGCTTGATAGAGATCACAATTTCTTTTTTTTTGGCATTTTTTTTGTTCTGAGCCCCTCTTCCCCACTACCCTCAAACTCCAGTGGATGCCCCCCTGGCCCTGGAACTGACTGCCTGGTCCCCATCGTCCATGATTTTAGAGCCTTGAATCCATTCCCCCACACCCGCCCCATCTGACAAATCCAAATGCCCTCTGTCCCTGCAGTTCTGCTCCACACAGCCACAGCCAATGGCTTCCAGATGGTCACCAGCGGGGCCCAGAGCAAAGCCGTGAATGACTGGCTCATCACCAGCGTGGAGGTGAGGGCTGTTGGGGTCACCATCTTGGTTGCCCTTCCTCCACAAACCCTGACCTGTTTGAGAGGCCTCCAGCTGCCCCCTGCCACCCTGGAGTGGTCAGTGGACAGAGAGAGCTCATGAGTTTGTCGGCAGCTTCCTCGCCTGGGGCCCGTGCTTGGTGATCCCAGGGAGGAACCAGAGGGCTACACCCAGGCCTTGTTCCTCCCCTCTGACAGAAGCATTTGGAGCTCCGACTCGTCTCCCCGGCAGCACCTGGTCCTGAGGGATCCTTTACTGGGTGTCCTGGGCCAAGAGTGTCTCACCGTTGCCTGGTGGAGCCTCCCCTTGGCATTTCCTTCGTTCTTTCCTTCCCAGAATCCCTCCCCTCTTAATCAGGAATGTCCTGGATGACCGCCCTCCCCTGGTGGGAAGAGAGCAGCCCTGGCCTCACCTCCCCCCTCACATCCCCCCCCCCCCCCAGACGCCGGCTTCTTTGCCTCCTGGAAGGGAAGACAGCATGGGGGTGGTCTGGAGGTGTAAGCGCGGGCCAAACTGGCACCGTGCTAAGTCCGGCTCCACTCCAGGGCCCAGAAGATGAGTAGGTGGGAGGGGGCCCTGAAAGAGGACCCCACCCACCCCGGGTGCCTGCGGCTAGGGCCGCGACCTCCCCGTGGCACAGGAGACGACCCAACCTGACTCTGGTTTCCTCCTCAGGGTCGGCTGACGGGGCTGGGTGGAGAGGACCTCCCCACCATCGTCATCGTGGCCCACTATGATGCCTTCGGGGTTGCTCCTGTACGTAGTCCATTTTTGCCCCTTTCCGACAGGACCTCCTTGGTCCCGGTTCCTTATCTCCTCTCCCTTCCCCTCCCAGTGACCCTTGGAGCAAGCTCACTGGGGCATTTGCATTGCCCTTTTTCCCCAGTGGCTCTCTCATGGCGCAGATTCCAATGGCAGTGGTGTTTCGGTTCTGCTGGAACTCGCACGTCTCTTCTCTCGGCTTTACACCTACAAACGCACGCATGCTGGGTAAGCGGTGGGCGGGCGGGGAGGGGGAGGGGGTGCCACCGGGTGTGTTTTTCTGGAGTCGGGGGGCGGGGGAGGTCTGTGGCCGTTTCTGTTGCTCAGCTTGAGGGTAGGAACGGGGTGGGGAGTCAACAGGGAGCACACACACACCCCTCTGTAGCACGGAGACTCCAGGGCCGAGAGGGAAAGGCCACGGGTATCTTTAAGGGACAGCCCGGGATTTCCAGGCTCCTGTCTACCACTCCCATTGGCATCATGGCGACCGTGTTTCCCTGTTCCGCGTAAGCCCCTGTGCGCGCTCCCCCCAACTGAGGAACGTTGGGGTACGGCTTCCCAGACTGAAGCGAACGGTTGCGTTCTCTGCGCGTCAGGTACAACCTCCTGTTCTTTGCCTCCGGCGGGGGCAAATTCAACTACCAGGGGACCAAGAGGTGGTTAGAAGACAACCTGGATCACACCGGTGAGCAAGGAGAAGGCGAGGCTGGTCTCAGGAGAGAGGAGGAGATCACGGCGGGAGGGCAGGGGCATTTAAGTCCTCCGAGCAGACGGAGGGGTGACGCCTAGTCTCAGCGGTCCCCAGCAGCGCCATGAGTCTGGAAAACTCTCCTCCCCAGAAGAGCCCGGTGGGCTCGGGGCCGCTGAGCCTCCGGGGAGAGCGGCACCTCGCCCGGAGATAACTGGCAGTCCTGCCCTCCCAGGGCCCGAGCAGCCTGGGGCCTACCGATCCCCTCTTTGGGCCCCAACGGGCCCAGCGTCAAAGCCTAAAGCCCAGGAGCACCCGGCCGGGGCATCGTGGTTGCTGCGGACTTGTTCCCGGGGCCCGGCCTGGGCGTAGCCTCTCGGGTGTCTCCCGGCCGCCTGGGCCGCCCCAGAGGTGGCGTCGGGGGCCTTCGAGTGCGGGGAAGGGGCAGCTTGTCATTTGCCAGCCTCCTGCTTCCTACCCTGACAAGCCAGCCCGGGTCCACCCTCACCTTTCAGACTCCAGTTTGCTTCAGGACAATGTGGCGTTTGTCCTGTGTCTTGACACCCTGGGCCGTGGGAACAGCTTGCACCTCCATGTCTCGAAACCTCCCAAGGAAGGAACCCTGCAGCATGCCTTCCTGCGGGAACTCGAGATGGTAATTGCACCAGGGGGTGGGGAAGGGCACCCCTGAGGGGAGGAGGGGGCGCCGCGATGCCCGTGCTGGATCCCAGGTGGAGGCTGGGAGAGGCTGTCTCCCTCCCCGGAAATCCAGGCTGCTCTCTCTCGCCCACCTCATCTGTCCACTTCAGGATGGGTGGGCGGAAAGCTGCGGTGCCCGTCCGAGAGGGCGAGCGGGTCCACGGTCAGCTGGCGGGCGTCCCCAGAGCTGCCGCCTCCCCAGGATTGGCAGGGGCACGTCGTCTTGGCTGGGGGAAGGGAAGTTTGCAGCCTCTTGTCTCCCTGGCAGGTGGCAGCCAGTCAGTTTCCAGAAGTGAGGTTCTCCATGGTGCACAAGAAGATAAACCTGGCAGAGGACATGCTGGCCTGGGAGCACGAGCGCTTCGCCATCCGCCGCCTCCCGGCCTTCACCGTCTCCCACCTGGACAGCCATCGGGACGGGCTGCGGAACAGCATCATGGATGTCCGGTAGGAGCCCGGGGTGGGCCCCTGCCAGCTGCCCAGGCACCTTGTGGGCATGACCCCTGGGACTTGGGGGGCCGCCCCCCAAGTGAGGCTCCGCTCCCAGGGTGGGGCGGAGCGGAAGCACCCGGGGGCCGGAGCCGTGTCCGCCTGACTGGCGGAGGTCACTTTGGAGAGGATTCCTGGGGAGAGTGAGCAGCTGTCCTAGCCCGTAACCTGGCAGCCTTCCCGCTCAGTCTGGCGGCTCGCCCGAGCCATCGCGCTGGGAGCAGCTGGGATGAGGGAGGACGCGGCTCCTTCCAGGCGGGGCTGTCGCCTCCGAACCAGCCTGGCGCCCGTCTGAAACCGGAGCAGCCACTCTTTCTAGCTGTTTGGGGACTTCGGTTGTCTCAAATTGGACTCCCAGAACTGGATTTGGTTCCAGGTGCTTAGTGGGGGAGGGGAGGGCTCCCGTGCCCAAGTGAGGTTGTCCAGGTGCCAGGACTGGGTGCTCAGGACTGACCTGGGTGGAGACCAGCAGCCTCCTGGCTTTTGCCCCGGGTCGGCCAAGATGGAGGGGTGGGAGCCCTGTGCTGCCAGGGAGTCTCTGGGCTTCCTTTTGACGGCACTGGTCCCTTCCTATTCCCCCGACTGCGCAGGCCCGGGAGTCAGGTGACCTGGTTTCTCTCCCCGGCCCAGGGACCTTGAGCAAGTCATTTAATTTCTCTGGGTCTCAGTTTTTTCATCTGTCCAGTGGGGATTCGATGTTCTCCCTCCCCCATTAGATGGTGAGCCCTTGTGGGAGCGGGACCGTGTCCAACCTGATTATCGTCAATCAGTTAGTAGGATTTGTTAAGTGCTTCCTCTGTGCAGACCACTGAACTAAGAGCTTGGGAGAGTACAAAACAATATAACAGACACATTCCCTGCTCATATTGAGCTTACAGTTTAGAGGGGGAACATATAAATAAATAAATTACAGAACTGGACATAAGTGCTGTGGGCCTGAGGGAGGGGAGCAAATCACGGCAACATAGAAGGGAGTGGGAAAGGAGGAAATGAGGGCTTGCAGGCTGAGTTGTAACAGGAGACCTGTGAGGGGAGACAGGAGGGGGCAAGTTGATTGAACGCTTTAAAGCCGATGGTAAGGAGTTACTGTTTGATGTGGAGGTGGATGGGCAACCACTGGAGGTGCTTCAGGAATGGGGAAAAGTGGACTGAACATTTCTGTAGAAAAATGATATGAGCAGCAGAGTGAAGTATGGACTGGAGAAAGGAGAGACAGGAAGCTTGGAAGGTCAGCAAGGAGGCTTATATAGGAGTCAAGTCGGGATATGGATCTTATATCTTTCCCGGTGGTTGACACATAGTAAGGGCTTAACAAATACCACGTCATCCTTATTATGATTATTATTATAATTCCTGAGTAACGAGGTGGTCACCAGCTTCACTCCCAGGCTCCCTCACTGAGCTCGTAATCTGAGAAAGCGAGGGCTGGGAGAGAAGGGGTGAGGCTTCCCCCACTGCTTTCTCTAGAAGAGCAAGCAGAGTTCCTGTAGTTGACTCACTGTGTGCCTGTATGAGCTCATGGCTTTCACTCACTCTCTGTCTCTCTCGGTGGTATTTATTGAGCGCTTACTGTATGCAGAACACTGTGCTAAGCATTTAGGAGAGGACGGTACAACAGAGTTGGTAGACATGATCCCCACCTGTGAAGAACCGACAGTCTCGTAGGGGGAGACCGTCATGAAAATAAATGACAGGTAGAGAAACTGGCAGAGTATAAAGTTTGGACCTAAGCGTGAAAGGGCTTGGGTGGTGTGAGGTGAGCGTCAGAGTGCTTAAGGTGGGGTCTGTCTCTCTCAGGGCACGAGTTGATTCCAGATCACTAACCCGAAACACCAAGATAATTGCCGAGGCCTTGACTCGGGTCATCTACAACCTGACCGAGAAGGTACGTTGATTCTCTCTGCCCAGCTCTCTCCCGCCCATTTGGCCCAGCGACCCGCCCCGCATCACACTCCCTCCCCGCCCCCCCCACCTCTTTTTCTCTGTGTGCAGGGAGCCCCTGCAGATCTGCAGATCTTCACTGAACAAATGGTAAGGGAACTGGGGGGTTGGAGGGTTGGGGGGCTTCCTAGGCAGAGCAGTGGCAGCGGGCAACAGAGGAGACCGTGGCCATGCCATTCCTCCTCTCGCTGCAGCAGATCCAGCAGGAGCAGCTGGAGTCAGTGATGGACTGGCTCACCAACCAGCCGCGTGCTGCCCAACTGGTGGACAAAGACAGCACATTCCTCAACACCCTAGAATACTACCTTAGCCGCTACCTGAAGGACGTCAAGCAGCATCACGTGAAAGCTGACAAGCGGTGAGGGGCAGGGTTGGGTGGTGACCGGGGGCCAGAAGACCCCTGTCCTCTCTGGGTAGGACAGACCCCCTCAACCCCATCTTGCTGGTTTGGTGCCCACCCTGGTGTTCCTGGGTCCCCCACGAGACTGGATACAGGCATCCCGATGTCGCCCCCAGGAACCTGAAACTGAACGTGCCACTGTCTGGACATGCACGTGGGTGCCCCTTCTGGGCTCAGGGCTGAGGTGGCTGGTAGCCGGACGGTTTTCGTTTTGAGGGCAGATTCAAGTAGTAGTTGTAGGGGTATTTATCGAGTGCTCACTGTGTGCAGAGCATTGTTCTAGGTGAGTGAACTGTACTAAACCCAGAGAAGGGATGCATTCTTTGCTCTCAAGGAACTTCCACTCTAACAGAGAAGACAGAAAGAAAAATATTTGAGAGCCCTATAGTCGGTTCATTTTGTTATCACCACATCCCTGTGTGGGAGGTGAGGCAGGAACTCTTCTTCCCATTTTACAGATGAAGAGACTGAGGCACAGAGTGTTCACATCCAGCCGGCTTGGGGCAGAGCTGGGACTAGAACTCAGGTCTTCTGACTCCCAGCCCCGCTCCCTTCCCCATAGACCGTTGTCCCCTCAAATCAAGTGACTTGGGCCCCGTGGCCATAATGGGCTTTGTGCTCTGACCGGGTTGGGGTGGGGGCTAAAGGTGAGGAAACAGACCCAAAAAAGTTAAATAACTTGCCCAAGATCACACGGTGGGTACGTGGCAGAGCCCCAGATCCTCAGGCCTGGGCTCTTGCCACTTGGAAGAACTGCCCTAGGGAGACACCCTCCCCCTCCCCCCCCCCCCCCCCCCCCCCCCGCCCAAAGCAGCAGCAGCAGGCTTGGCCTGGTCCCCCCCACAAAACATCCCACCCACTGCAAACCTGCTTCCTTCCCACAGGGACCCTGAGTTTGTCTTCTATGATCAGCTGAAGCAAGTGATGAACGCATACAGGTAGGAGGGCCCTCATCCTCCTCAGCTGAGTGATGGGGTGGCTTGGCAAAGGTCTCTGGGACCCGCCAGATCCTGGCTCCTTTGCTCACCGAGGCCGTTGCTTTCCTTTCCCAGGGTTAAGCCAGCGATCTTTGATCTCCTCCTGGCTCTCTGCATAGCCGCCTACCTTGGGGTGGCCTACCTTGCAGTCCAGGTAAGCGAAAGTGGGGGTGGGGAGGGGGTGAAGAATGCGGGGGAGGGGGTGCCGAGGGGCACAAGGCCCAGGGAGTCTGGTAGAGAGGGAGACCACGGAGGCGGGTTCCCTTCCAGTCACCGCTCCCTAGCCAGCCCCTGGTAGCTTTTGGTGAAGCAGGGAGAGTGGGAGCCATCCAGACCCAAGATGGGGCCGGCTCCTCCCTCTCCCCAAATCTTCTTGCTGCATGTTGTCCCTGGGTGGGTGGCCAAGGAAAAGGGAGAGGAGGTTCTTTTCTGCCTCAGAAGCCTGCTGCCTGCCTGCTAACCCACCTCTGCTTTGAGTTAGCGAGGAGCAAGGGCAGGGCAGCAGAGGCAGAGGCCACACCGGGGCTGAGGTCGATGGCATGAGCACCTCAGCCCAAATCAAGGGTGGCTCTGGCACCATCAAGGGGCCCCAGCCACCCCCCGCATGGGGACTGGGGAGATCACGCTGTGTGAGAGAGCCCCTCTCACGGGCGCTCCGGCTTCTCCTTTTTTGGACTCTTCGTCCTGCAGACCACATGGGTCCCCGAGGAGGGGATCCGGAGAGGGGGCAGGGCCGCCACGAGTTGGCAGGGGACTCACTCACCCTCTCTCCCTCCCTCTGTAGCACTTTGGTGTCCTATATAAGACCATGCAGAGACTCTCCCTGAAGTCCAAGCAGCAGTGAAAATGGCCATTCACCGGTCCCATTGAGCAGCACAGAGCCACCACACTGAGCCCGCCAGGAGTTTCAGCCTTCCATCAAAACCTCCACTCCGCCCTCCCTCCCTGTTCCTCTAGCCACCCCGCTGTGGGGGGAGCCAAGCACATGCAGAACTTCCCAGTTCCAGCACACATCCTCTTTCTCCTCCCCTCCCTGCTTCTCCCCCCCCCCCCCCCCCCCCCCCCGGCCTTCACTACATGGAGAGAGGAGAGAAGCAGAGACCCAAGGAATCTACATGGGTGGTTGAAACACTGAACCACAGGTTTGTAGGGCTTCCTCAGAGCAAAGTGGACGAGTGGAGCAGCCCCCCCCGCCTTAGCCCCCTCGCCCTTCTGGCCCCCACAGCTGTCGTCCCTGTCCTAGGGATACATGTGCTACCTGGGAGTAAGGGGCTGTCACCCAAGGCCCCAGATCCCGGAAACTGCTGCCTCCAAACCTCGGAGCCTGCGTCGTCCGTGTGCACGTGTAAATTAAAGAAAAAAAACGTAGGATTCCCTTCTGCCTCCTCCACCATGTGCCTTGCTTCGGCGCTGAGCAGCCTGGCCTGGGCATCTGAGGGATGGCTGAGGGGCGGCAACGGGCATAGGGAGCCTTGGGTCTGCCCTTCCTAGCAGGTGGGAGGCCAGGTCCAAGAGCGGCCGTCGAGCTGCTGCCGTCCTTCACTTACGGTCCCATCTCTCCCTTCAGGACCGGGAGCGAGAAGCCCTCAGCCTTAAATTTGGGTCTCTTGCCGACCTTGGAAGCATCTCTTTCTGTGGGCTAGGCGGGGGGCGGCAGCCCCACCCACCTTTTCCTGGCAGTGTGGGTAGCGGGGACTAGCTTTAAGGATCTCTGCCAGCCAGGTTACTGCTCTTTCTCCCTAGGAAATAGCCCTGCAGCAAAGATGACCATGGCTGCTGCCTCCTCCCCAGCTCCGCAAAGGCTAGTAGATTAAGGCCCCTCAGCCACCTCTCCTGGAGATGGCCCCATTCAATTACAGAAGAACTCAGCCTTCCATCCCTTCTGTGGCTGGAAAGAGAGGATGCTAAAGCACAGCTATTTTGGAGAAGCCAGAGTTGACAATACCCTCCCTACCCCGCCTTGCAAAACCTGTGCCACCTCTTCTCCCCATATTTCACCAACACCTCTACCTTGCCAGCATTGCCAGGTGAAGCCCGCGGTTCACAGACTGTTGGGAGCTTCCCCTCTCTCCCTCTGCCCCTGCCTCAGATAGAAGAGGTAAACTAACTTCCTGCAGGGGTAGGGGGCTATCCCCCACCCAGCAGCCACAGGTCAATTAACTTCTTATCATTGGACATCTGCCCTCTCCCCACCCAGCG